>NC_030679.2:103877128-104184628 GCF_000004195.4 Xenopus tropicalis
TCAATATTTTTTTGCTTTTAAGGCTTTGTTGAACTAGACATTTAATTGAGCAGCTGAGCATTTTACAGTCTTTTGGAATATGTGAAAAAAGGATGTGAACTCTAGCACACCCTGTAAAACATAAATGTCTAACAAAAAAGAATATGTTATTCATGTGCTCTGTACATTAGGTCAATTATTACTCACTTTCTTTGGATACTAACCAAACACCTCCACCCTCTCAAAAGCACTCACTGCCTTGTGCAAGGGCCTCACATAGCGGTGGCATGTGCCTTAGCCGCACAGGTCCTTGCCAACAGACATTTAGATTCCTTTGTCTCAACATTTTGAAACGTTGTACAAGAGAAAAACTGTTTGTAGAAACAAAGTTACTAACGCACAGCTAATGTAAATAGTAACGTGCGCTAGCGTTTTTAATTGGTCTCCCTCTTTAAACAATCCAGTTAGTTAATGACAAGTTGGATAAACACTATGATACTAACACCTCTGTGAGCTGCACTTCTTCTGTTAGTATAACTTAACATTTCAACGTGTTTCCAGGACGCAATACTCAGGCCATAAAAACTTCAGCATGAGAAATGAGATGACAAGTGGTAATAAGATACTGGTAAATAGAAATTCACCATTGCAAAATGGCCAGGCATAATTTAAAAGGTGAATTTGTGAGACCTGCCAAAAAGGAGCAAGAATGAGTATGTTAGCTTTATTAAGAGGACACTTGCAGGGGGGATAACAAAAAAGAAGCAGTCCCTGCAGCTGCCTGAGGCCAATGAGTATAATGGGGCTGGTGCACAACGTCAACAATAATTAGCTGAAAAATATATATTGCCCTTAGTTTGGGGTGTGGATATTGGGTCCCAGTTACTCCATTGGCTTATTGATAGCCACTTGTGCATGCCCTGAAAATACATTGCATAGAACTTTTAAGGGCAACCAAACATGCTCAATTGCTTCAGATAATCAAACCTTTATACTATCAAGGGGAAATGTCCCATGCTATTATGCTTTATATGTAAAAAAAAACAATAATTACTAAGTGCCCTGCATGATCTGCAGCCAAAGAGCCACATCTGTGCTCAGGGTTCTAGTCCAAGAATGAATATCTCTTTCCAAAGAGCTAAGGATCCAAGTCATGATGTACTGCAGATTAAGTAATTAGGGAAAACCAGATGCTGCACTGAAATAGGTGGCAAATAAAACGTTGTTATCCAGCAATACTAACAGTTCTATGCAGGCAGTTGCAATCCACATACAGCCACAATAAGAAGCTTGATATAAATCATTCCATAAACACTGTAAATGTTATTCAGCTGTTGTTAACATCTAACTTAATAGCCTTTACGCTTGCATCAAACACGTCATTGCAAAACTATAGCAACAATTCCCAAATATTTGCAAATATTTTCTCCTGAAAGAAACACAAACCAAGATTATTCAAGATATCTCTCCAGAGGATTTTTTCTTTGTTTTATCATATTGGCCCTGACATTAATGTGTGTAGCAAATAGTTCACCATGAGACTTGCCTATTTCTGCCAGGCGTAAGGAGCTCCTTGCATGCAGTGTGAAGGCACAGATAACAAACGCTTTTGCTCATTACTTGTACACATGGGCAAAGCAATAGGAATAGCAGACCCTTCTCCCCTTGTTCTAGCCAATACAGAGGTAAAATGTGTCCTTATGAAATAAAACCTACAAATCCAAGCTTCCGTTGCTGGACAACACCTCCTAGAGCCTCCTAGGCCTCTTGCTGCAGAACTGTTGTACTACAAATTGCACCTCATGCTAGCTGCCTTGGGTGCTAAGGGATGATGGGAGTTGCAGTTCAACAGTACCCAGGATAATGGATATCCTGAATAATAAGTTATGAAGACAATCAATGACCTAAACCATTTGTGCTTTATTTAATCTTGATTTTCAATTAGTAACCATGTCTACCATGGGGCTTTAGGCTTATGCCAGACGAGGTGTAGAGAGGATATTTTCGGCAAGTGGAAAAGCGCTTGTCGAAAAATACAGCACTACGCCTCCTACCTGCACCCGAATGAATGGAATACGCTCGGGTGCAGGCACATGTAGCCAAAATACGCATAAAAACGCGAGAGAATGGTCTGCACCCAAGCGTATTCCATTCATTCGGGTGCAGGCACAAGTAGAAGGCACAGGGTAGTATTTTCAGCAAGCGTTTTTCCAGTTGCCGAAAATATCTGCCCTACGTCTCATCAGGCATTAGCCTTATAGGCAACAGCAAATCACAAAATTCCTGCACCAACACATGGGGCCTGATTCACTAAAGTGCGATAAAAATGATTGCACGCTTTTTTGCGGTAAAAAGACGCAATAATTCGCGCGATTCACTATAGTATTATCGCGTGCGATAAATCGCCATTTTCGCATGCGGTATTTCTCGCGCTAGTTTTACCGCATGCGTTAATTTCCGCGATGAAAAGAATACGATCGCATGATTCTCTATAACTTAGGCGCGGTAAATATCGCATTCGGCTATGCGAAAATTAACACCTACTACAGGCAGCCGATAATTATAGAAAAGTACAGTAAATGAGCTTTTGGCAATAAAATATGGACTTTGCAGTGTTATTTATTGAAGTCTGTGTTTCCCCTAGAGTGACGCAGCCGCCAGTTTGCAGCGAAATGTTCATTTTTAAAATTTTCCGCAAGTATTGGCGTGTATGGCTAACATGGCGTGCGTTCATTTGCGTGACTATTTATATTTGGCTACAAGTGATGAAATGTTTCGCCAGGCATGGATTCACAGCGAATTTTTGGACGTGCGTTGAATTTTTTCGCGGCGGATTTTTTCATGCGTTTCACAAAACAATCCGCCAATGGCAAAACGCATGAAAAAATTCGCCACACAAAACTTCAACGCACATCCAAAAATTTATACAAGCGTCAAAAAATAATAGTCAGGGGCAACAATTTTTTTGCCCGCACAACATTTTTGCCATTTCGTGGATCTTTCGAAAGATTTGCTAATTTTTCACTAAAGGTAACCAGAACACATTTGCTCATCACTAGTGGCTACTATTTATAAGCATCTACTATTTATATGATACCATTTATATGCTACCATTTATATGTGGCTAATATTTATATACACCATTTATATGCGGCGACAATTTTTATACACTATTTCTATGCTACCATTCATATGCGGTGACTAAATTAAAATTAAGACGCGGTAAAATTTATAGCGCACACTAAAAATAACGCACATTTTATTGCACTTTAGTGAATCAGGCCCATGGTGTCTTAATGGTAAGAACTTGCAGTGCTGGGTTATGAGTTATAAGTTCAGTTCCAACACAGAAGTAGTTTTATTTATCCCCTGTATCTGTTTGGCTTTCCTCCAGTTTCCTCCCACACTCCAAAAAACATTAAGTTATTTAAATGTGATAGGGACCTTAGTTTGTATGCTGGACAGAAAATGGGATGTATGATCTCTGTATAGTGGTGCACAGACATGTTGGTGCTGTTGTTGGTATAAAAAAAAAGGTAACAGTAAACCAACCAACTAACGTAGCAATAGTCTGTGCCACTGAACTAGTCCAACACTTACTGAACAGTGAAAATAAGGAGTCTCTCTGTTTGCTGTGACATAATCAAAAGGGTAACGGTTAGGTGTATAAAGACTGATAGGTCCCCCCTTTGATCAGGAGTGTGCACAAGCAGTGTAAAATATAGGTTAAACTTTACCAAAGAGTAATTTCAAGACAACGAGGCAATGCCCCGAGGCTGTAGTCCGGAATTTCCATCCCAGATTCCATGCATTGATACATTTACACACAACCATATAAATTCCCATCCCTCATTTTGGCCTTCTGTTTGTGTTCCACTCCAAAGAACTTAAGATGCCAGACTCTTCTAGATAATTTCCGGCAATTTGTTAAGGTGTATTCTTCCAGTAATGTACTACGCTGTATTCAGAAGCAATGCCATTTTCAGATCACTTTCTTATTTTGCACAAGGGAGGTTAAATATATATATATTTATTTCTACTTTTTTTCTACTGCATATGGAATGTAACAAGCATACGGTTCCCTTTTTTCACTTATCATTAATCTCAATATTTCTGGCCATGTGCCCAGGAGGCTTCCTTTGCTCGGGGAAGAAGCTGCATCTTCCACAGCTGAACATTCCCTGGTATTTAGGAGACACATGAATCTGATGTATGCAGCTCATAAATCCTGTGCAATGTGAGGGCTTCAGCCATTCATTGCTGGTACATCCCTCCAAAACTATAAAATATTGCATAGACAGTGTGCTTATAGCCGAAGAATTGCATTTTGTGTTGTTTTTTTTTTGTTTTGTTTTTTTGGAAGGCAGCAGAATTATTGGGTAAGCAGGTTACAGCTATTTCTGTAGAGAGCTTTTAAATAGCCAAGCAAAACAAAGACCCTCTGCTTTGAACTACAACAGCCAACATGTAGTGGCTAATTCAGTTTTCTGTGAGTAGCATGTTACAACAGCAAAAAAGTTTCTGTATTTCACATCCCACTCTTAAAACGTAAACAATAATGTAACACAGCGCCTCAGGTGGCAGCAGACCAAATGCTCCAATGAGTCCATTAAGCCTTCCAAAGATTAGTTGTACAGGTATGGGACCTGTTAAGCTGGCCATACAAGCACCGATAATAACGTACAAAAGATTTTGATTGGGCGCCATTGAAGGCGCCTGAGCAAAATCTGCCTTCAGGGCTGAATCGACAGAAGGAGGGTTGGAACGATCTTTCGTGCGAAAGATCGAAAATCGCCACGTGTGTGGCCACCTTTATCCAGAATGCTCAGCACCTGAGATTTTCCAGATAAGGAGTCTTTCCGCAATTTGAATCTCCATACTTTAAGGGTATGATTTATCAACACTCAAGTTTGTTTTTTTTCCATAATTCAAGTTTTTTGTTCTAAAAAAACTAAAATTCAAGTTATGGTAAAAAAGTGCAAAAACTTAATTGTAAAAATTCCCCTTCCAAAACCTGTTTCTATAGATGTCAATGGGATTGTCCTAGGCAAAGTCAAGCCATATTTGCAAACTCAAAGTTTTGATCTTTTCAAGTTTGTAAACTCAAAAAAATTGAGGAATTACAGTTTTAACCCAACAGGATTATTTTGTTTTTGACCAATAAGGATTCCGCAGCATAGTTAGGATCAAATACAAGGTACTGTTTTATTATTACAAAAAAAAGGAATATTTTTAAACTAGGGATGCACAACATTTGGGATCAGGATTTGGATCTGGCTGAATCCCATCAGAAGTGTTCAGCTGAATAAAATGTGAAACCTTTTACCCAAATACAAGAGAAGAAATATAGGCACAAACCAAAGGTAAGAAAGAAGCTGATACCTTTTTACTTTGGAAGGAAGGAAGAATTAATCTCCAGTGCCATTCTTAGCTGTGACTGGAAAGCAAGAGTTGCAGGAGACACCAGCAAGCATAGACAAGGTGTAAGGAGGACGAGGCATTGAGAAACAGCATGCAAGACCATGGAATTGAGAAAAAAGAAAACAACAGAGTAAAATGAAAGTAAAGTGAATTTATACAGTGGAGTTTCCGTTACAATATGCACATAAAAAAACAAAGCACAAATATAACACAGATGCCCTGTAATGACTTATCTGCATTTATCTTAATCTGCTCTAGTGTAACATAATAAAAGCAAATATCTGTGGGTTGTTACTAGGGTGCAACTTTACCCCTGTGTTTGGCTTAACAAAACTTATACCATTGTCTGTATTCATTATACCTGTATTTGTATTTATCTAATTAAACTGTTGAGAGCAGGGCATATAATTATGCCCTCATAATTTTACTAATTTCTTTGAAGTACTACTGACTTGGTTTGCGGTTTTAGCCATACCTAAGCTCCAGATGTTCCAGTTTGTGCAGGAGCAACCTGCCTTTATGCCCCGCGCATAACTACCTATTGTTTTATAATCAAAAATTCATCAGGTGACATGACCTATTAGGCATCTGGTCAATCAGCTTTAGCAGGACCTGCCCTCATTCATTTGTTCATAGCTGTAATGCATAAATGAACACAATTTGGGCGAGAAATATGTGTATAATAGCCCCTTAGCTTAACAAACCTCATGAGATGACAGAGCATTTAAAACTACTTATTAACCTTATAAAGTAGCAAGAAAAGAAAGTTTTTAAAAAACATAAATTGTTTTATCCTGTACACTAAGGGGGTGATTTATTAATGTTTTATTAATGAGGTTGATTTTTTTTCACAATTCAAGCTTTTTTGCGCTAAAAAATAATTTTAAAAATCAAACGTCCGGTATTTATTAAGCACAAAAAAACAGAAAATTCAAATGTAAAAATGTGTCCTCTAAAAGCTTGCGAGTTTCTATAAAAGTCAATGGGAGTTGTCCTAGGCAAAGTCAAGCCATATTTTCAATTCCAGTTTTTCTGGAGTTTGTAAACTCGAAAATTCGAGGTATTCAAGTTTTTTTATATTCAAACAAGTTTACCTTAATAATAAAAAAGCAAGCATTCAAAATTTCAAGGCTATTTGATTTAGAAAAACAAACTCAAATTCACAAAATCAAAAATTGATAAACAAGTCCATAAGTCTTAAGAGAATCACTGTAGGGTTGCTTTTTAAGTACTCACCTCTTTCACACTGTGGTCCTGTAAAGCCATAAGTGCAGGCACAGCGATTTGGTGCAACACATCTTCCACCATTAAGGCATCCTTGTTCACAGACAGCTGTAAATTAAAAAACCAAAAATGTAATGGTTCAATGGAAATGGTTAGCATTACATACCACCTTTAGTCCATTTACATTTTAACCCATTGTGGGTAACACAGAGAGGGGCTGGAGGGCTACAGGTTGCAAGGAAAAAGTAAAGATAAAAAGGACAGCGTCAGGAAACATTTCAGCATTAATCTTCAGACTGATCTAAATAAGCCAGTGCAGGATGATGGGAAGCATGAGACACTGATGCTAATTAACTTTCATTCATTAGCATAAAGTATGGGATTTACAGATTAGTGCGGATTGACATGTGGGACCCGCGGGTTTACTCTTGAGTAAAGTGGGTTAGGGTTAAAATTTAGGCAACCACTGCGGGTTTGATTTGGGTATGGGTCAGACTGGGGATACACTTCTTCCTCTGCTTTGGAATTTCTCTGATTTGGAACCTAAAGCACATGCAGAACTAGCGTTCAGAGCAGGAAGACACAGGTAAAGGTTGGGTGCGGGTGCTACAATAACAACATTTTGCAGGTTGGGGTCAGGTGAGGCTTAAAGGACAATGAAAGCTTAATATAAATTAAAAGTAAGTCTAAAGGCATTCTTTTTAAGTACTGCATATCTAAATTCCCAGATCCCTGCTTGCTTCTCTGAGATATGGTGCTGGCAGCCTACAGCAGTGTGAAGACTACAGTGACATCACTGAAATCTCTCTCCCCTTCCTGTAGGTGCCAGCGGCAGCCTTCCTATTCTCTGAGCATGTGTGTAACTTGATCCTGTCTCCTGTTCTGAGCTACACATACCCACCAGCCAATCAGAAGCGGATCTGGCAGAGGGGAGCGTGGGGGGAGGGAATGAAACACATGTGCAGTATGAAGCAAGGAGGGAAAGGAAGGGAGAATACCTTTTTAAAGATGGCTGCCTGTTCTAGAAAATGTGAAGTAAGTGTGACTGAGTAAATATTTGATTAGGTGAGCCAAAAGTTTGGCGTTTTTACTAAACAATAGGAGGACTATTGGGCAGTATGCTTTTTAAATTTTGACTTGCATTCTCCTTTAAGGTTTTGTGGGGTAGGGTTAGGTGCATGTTGAGTTTTTTCTGTCCCACACATCAATAGTACAGATGGACCAGCTTTTTAGAATAATCTGTTACAGCACTGATCACTTTTTCACAGTAACTTTAATAATAAGTGTGGATGTAACGCCATGTAGTGCCATTTTTATCAGTAGTGCTATTTTCACCATGTTCGTAATATCACTGATAAATAGAGTTGTCTTGTGGTTCACTATTTTCTGTTGAACCCTCAAAGTACTTACGATGGCCACAGTGTGCCCCTGCATATCCCTTCTGGCAATGACACTGTTCATCACTGCAGGTTCCTCCGTTCATACATCTGATGTTACACTGCTGGACTGAAAATGCAAATATAGGGCCCCATTAAAGGTGAATTTTAAAATAAAAGTGAACAGTAAAATATTACAAAACTACTTGTGTACAATGCTCAAAAAAGGTGCTGATTTTAAACTGCAGCTATTAGTTACTAATGGCAGACGGAAGAAGACAAAAATAAAGGTGAGATTTGTCCAATTGGACCCAGCACGTGGGTCACCAAATTAGGCTAAGATTAGCTCTTTGGCAATTTTACCAAATGAGTGGAACATTATGGGGGCCATTTACTAACATTCTTTTTTTCATGTTTCAAGTTAAAACCCATTTTTTAATTTAAAAAAAATACATTTTTTGCCATTTATTATGTGTCAAAAGCATGAAAAAAGCAAATGTAAAAATATGCCATCTAAAAGCTGTCTAGGTCATATAGAAGTCAATGGGAGCTGTCCTAGGCAAATTGTAACAATCTTTATTCAACTTGTGGATTTGGAACTCGTGTTTGAAAAAAAACTCTAAAACAACTTAAATCTGAATGACGATAAATCTGCCTCCGAGTACAGTACATGCCAAGCTTTACAGAAGGTAGTTGTTTGAGAAGGCCCATACTTAACATTTAGGAACATTTCTGCTTAACTAGAAAATATTGCTTTGAAAAAAACATTTCCACCAGTCTGCCATCGGATCCCTTTGACTAAATGCGGTGGCAGAGCTGAGGGGTGAGCTACCCCTATTTTCATGATCGTTGATGGGAAGTAGGTGTGCTGAGGACCAGTGCCTAAGGCAGCAACAGACCAAAATACAGATCTAGTCTGATGTACACAAGTATGGTGCAATCGTTGTTGCTTGTCATCTTTTATATATGGGTTCAGAGATGACAAATTGCAATATTTCACATAATTCCAGCATAATTGCAAATCATAAGAACTTGATGTATCAATCCCTGGTGAAAAAGTTGTGCCCAGTTTATTAACTAGGCACAATCACTGGCTTCAATGAGAAACTGAGAGTCATTATTCTGACACTCAGAGAGCCATTAATGTATTAATGATAGCAATCAATTTGATATAAATATAGACATGGCCTATGATATGATTAACTTGTTAACCATAATATTTGGCTGCAGTACAAGAGGTTTAATCTGTGTTATTATTTGGCAAGTCAAGCATTTCCTGCTGTATTGGAAGAACCATGTACTGTGAACCCTATGCAGAAAATCAATATTGTGTAAAAGCAAAGTGCAGGTCCTTACAGAGAATTCCTGGCTACTGTCAATGACATTTTGCTGTTTGATTAAGTGATAATGCAAGTTCTTGCATAAAATCCTGGCTATAATGGAATCACTGAATGACGGGTGTTTATGTGTGTAGCTGACAAATCATCATGTGAGCAGGAAAAGACCAGTTTTTAACATGACTTTTCATCAGGCATTGCAATATTTTAGTTAATGGTTATATAATATAAAGGTAGTACAATTCTCAGCAACCATAATCAAAGTTCAGCCAAAGACTGGACCTCCAAGCTCAAGATTACACAATGAAAGGTTTCTTAAGTTCACTGAAACTGAACATTTTATATTTGTGTATTCACCTGAACAACAATGTCTGAAATAACCCAGCAAATAAGCAAACGAGCACAAATATATATATATCTCAGGGCAGCAAATATATATTTTGGAAACTATTTTAATATTTTTCCATTTCGATGTTACTGGTCCTTTAAATGAAAATGGAATGCAGTATGGTACAGCACAAAACCAGACTGCCCATGTGCATTGTTTTTACTTTTTCTGTCCAACTTCCATGCACCTTAAATGAGGAAAAGTGTTTAGCAAATGGACCCTTACAGACTCAATGGCAGCAGTGGAAGCAAAGTACATTGTGATTATATGGCAAGCCAGCTCATTACACCGAATTCCTGGTTGCAGCCAAAACACAGTTTGGTTTATAATTATGTGTGTAGTGCAAGTGCTGTAATTTGTGTGATTGCGTGTAGTCGAGGAAGAGTTTGCACTGCAATTATGTGGTAAAAAGTTTCCCTCACCTCAATGACAGCATTATATGTTTTCTTTTTTTTCATGTTCAACAGGTTTTTGTTCATTTTGTTTACACAAAATACCATTAGGGTGCTCTTTCTGTATTTTGTCTCTTTACATTACAGGTGTTTTCTTAAATAATGATCATATGTGAATTTTGTTTTGCCAAACTGCTGGTTTGATATTGCCCAGCTGTTATTTATCACAGTTCTGCCTGAATGCAATGTGTTCTCTGGAAAAGGGAAAGAACACAGTCCAGTGACTGGTCCCTATGATAAGAAGGCTTTGAGTTCATTCTACGTTGGGAGTCAATGCACTGCAAAGCTTAGCTGAGTTGAAGAAAACTCTGCTCTAGCAAATTACACAGTGGGAATGTCTATTGCACTGCCAGCCACATGCTGACAGTTTGCTCTCCACCAAGCAGCTGCAAAGATCATTTGTCTGATAACAGACAAGCTACTAAAAGCTTCTATAATAAAATAAAGCATTGAAATGGGGGGAGATCAGAGTAAACTGGCCATAGTGCATGTGAACATGACAGATCTGGGGCACTGCTTAAAAAATACAGATACTGATATCTGAAATTTCTGAATAAGGAATGCTGTCAAATATATATATATATCGGGAGCACCGACCCGGGGTATCAGGAAAATTATTACAATCACTGGGGGGTGCCTAACATTTTGGCACCCCCCAGTGATTATAACTTTACTTCTCCTAAGGATGCTTGAGAATGTTAAACACAAAAGTTAAGGCTTATTTGACTTATTTTTATTGCTACCTGTTTTGTACAGCAAAAAAGCCCACTGCAGTCTCAGCCCAAAATAAAAATGTTTAAAAGATATTAACATTTCTTTATAATTTAATCTAATTAACAAAACATTTTATAACTCAAATATCAAACCAGAAAGGTTTTTCCTTTGACCGAGCATGTTTTATTTATTTTCATATTTATCTCATTAACCACAAAATGTGATTACTTTACACCTTGAGGAATTTAATTAAAAATCCTAATAAAGTAGTGTAGGTTTGTGTGTGGTATTTAACTATAACAGTGTAGATTATTATTAGATTATTATTACAGGTGTAGATTATTTTAACCCAATTATGGCACGCCATGTAATATATTTTGAAGGCTGCAGGTTTCTTTAAATAATTCTATTAAATAATTAAACCCCCTTCAGAGGCTGAATGAGTAGTATAAACATGCTAAAGCAGTACTTGTAATCTCATTTACACAGTTCAAGGAGCTCCACAACATACTTGGAGCAGCACCAATTAAACACTATACATAGTTCTTGCACCTACTTTAAAGCATCCACTGACCCTCTGCAGGGCTGCTAGTCAGACCCCAGACAGAAGTGCTCTCTGAATGAGTACCAAGGAGCATGCTTTTGAAATAATTTTATAGCATTTCCACCAGCTGCCAACCAATGTCACAGAATAACAGAGAGCTTGAACATCTTGCTAAATAGACTTTACACAACTAAATGAATAATCATGTTTTAATAAACTATTCTCAAAACTAAAAGTACTGTCTAAAACTTGGGTAATCATTAAAATGTGGGTAATGCCTAATAAGAGTGATCTGTTAGGGCTATGGCCCAGGGGGGAGATCTGTCTCCCACAGTGAATTTTGGGTACCATGGACAACTAATCACTGTATTGCTGATGGGAAGCCATAAGTGTTGCTTTGTTTTCCGAACTATTCTCTTGCTGAAACTTTGTGCAACTTTAGAAAACAAAGCGACACATATGCCTTCCCACCAGCGATTCACTTTTGCCGGTGGGAAGGTATTTCAGGTAGGTTAGTTGCCCATGGTAGCTGAGATTAACTGTGGATGACTAATCACTAGGCCATGGCTCTTAGGGGTATATATATATATAATATCCAAGTCCAGCTGGGACTCCAAGGCTAAAAAAGAATGCATCATTAAAAAAAAGATTAAGGGCCGATTTATCAAAATTCGAGTTTGCGCTGTTTTTCGCAATTTGAGAAATTACGCAGGGGAAAAAACATGAAAATACTTGAGAATATTCTTAAGAACCACAAACAGCCAGTATTTATTAGGGTAAAAATCTGCAAAACAATAACCAGAAAAAAACTCAGCAAGTAAAAGCTGTATGAGGTTCAACAAAAGTCAATGGGAATTGTCTTAAACAGATTTATTTATTTATTTTGACAGGTTATTAAAACATTTTTAGTCTCATTGAAAATGAATGGAAAAATGTCATTCTCGCCAGCGTGCAACAATATTCTGTCACGTTTCTTTCTCAAGCTACATTCAAGAAAAAAAGTTTTGTCACACATATTTTTTTCACATCCATTTTTTTTTTTTTCACAAACTCCAATTATGATAAGTCTGCCCCTAATTGTTATTTTCAGGAAAATCATGACTTATTCTCTTCTCACAGCAATAGTTAATTCACAGTTTTATAGGGGGGAAAGTCGAATCTTAAGGACGGCTGGCAATTATTTTTCAATCTGCTAGCAAAATATAATTGATATTTCAGAAACTCTCTCTCTGTTGCATCCAAAATACAATATTTCCTACATTTGTTGTACTAAATCTTATATTAATATTTCCAGAGTACAATCTGGGCCAAGTGTATAATAAAATGTAATTACTGGAACTTGAGAAGCTAATGGTAATTTTGTTTTCATTAGTTATATGAAATTGCTCTTATTCATGTACAATGTGCCTAAATTTGTCTGCAGGAAAGACATCCCTGATTCATGTAATATGGCCCCAAATGGGGCCCTTAGCCTTCTTGGACGTTCTTCTGATAAGTACCAAGCCCAGACTGACAATCTGTGGCTTCTGGCAAATTCCAAATACTATTTAGTGGGATGTTGGGAGGCTGTTTGGGCCTCTGTGTACTTATAAGTGAAGGGCCTATTTTGAATCCCTGTCTGGACCTGATAAGTACAAGAACTTGGTTCTGCCACACTTTTTTAATATGATGATAAGTAATCCAGTAAGCAGGCAAGTGTCAGCTATCAATCCAGTTTCCACTGGATTGATATATTTATTTTGGGGGTTTGTTTCCTTCCTTACTTGTGGGGTAGCCAACTTTATTGTGTTAATCCAATAACCTTAAAGGGGTAATTCGCTGTTAAGATGAACTTGATGTACTGTTAAGGGTAACTTTTATGAAATGCCCCATTCCTAGAAATTCTTCAATACTTCTTCATATTTTTTTTTTTTTATAAATTATTTACCTTCTTATTCTGCCCTTTTATAGCTTTCAAATGGGAGTCACTGACCCTGCCAAAAAAAACTATTGCTATGTTAGCCTACAATTTTATTGTTAGATTTTATTATTTATCTTTTATTTAGGCCCTTAGCAACTAGGTAGCTGCCAAAATTCGAAACATGACAGCTGCTGAACATAAAGCTCAATAATGCCAAAACCACAAAAAAAAAATGAAGACCAAGTGCAAACTGTCTTAAAATATCAGTGTTTAAATCATATTAAAGGGGCAAGACACACAGGCTGATTAGTTGCCCCAACATTTTTTAAAAGTCACAGCAACAAATCAGCACGCTGCAAATGATGCATGAATTGTCGCCGCAAATGAGTTTTAAAAACCACTGCGACTAATTACCCTGTGTGTCTTCACCCAAAAGGGTATAATAAATATCTAAGTGTTTAGTGGGTTTACTGTTCTGTATAAGGATAACTTTATTTTTTCAGAAGAAAAACAAACTAAATATTTTCTGCAGTGTGACAATTTTTTAAGAACTGTAACAACTGTAATAAAACATGTAATACATTTACGTAGTGAAGGAAGTGTATTTAAAAAGATAATTAGGTCAGTGGCACACATAGGGGCACATTTACTAAGACACGAATCTGAACCGAATTGGAAAAATTCCAATTTGAAAACGAACATTTTGCGACTTTTTCGTATTTTTTGCGATTTTTTCGGCATCTTTACGACTTTTCGGAAATTGTCGCGACTTTTTCGTTACCAATACGATTTGCGCGAAAAAACGCGAGTTTTTCGTAGCCATTCCGAAAGTTGCGCAAAATCTGGTGATTTTTTCGTAGCGTTAAAACTTGTGTGAAAAGTTGCGCCTTTTTCGTAGCGTTAAAACTTAAAAGGTGCGACGTTTCGCGCAAGTTTTAACGCTACGAAAAAATCGCAACTTTTTGCGCAAGTTTTAACGCAACTTTCGAAATGGCTACGAAAAACTTGCGTTTTTTCGCACAAATCGTATTAGTAACGAAAAAGTCGCGACAATTTTCCGAAAAAATCGCAAAATACCGATCATTACGAAAAAAACGCAATTGGACGCATTCGTTCGTGGGTTAGTAAATGTGCCCCATAGCATTTCTCCTCTTCCTCAGCCGGCAAAGAAATGCCCAATACTCTGCATGTGGTCTGTCATTCATATTTATGGAACAGACAGGCTTTGGGCAAAAATGCACATCCCAGGTTTTCTGTTTCAAAACACAAATCTGTGTGGTTTTCTATTCATCACTCATGGTTATGATAGGTGGCACAGAGGGATTAGGTGCTTTTCTTTGCCAGCTGAACTATGACATACACTTCCAATCAAAATGTTTGGCAGTTGGGAATTCCAAATTGCTGCTTTGTTCTAAAATCAAATTTCTTAGACCAAATCACTGAAACATGTCCCCTCAGCCTAACAAGTTTACCTTGTATAAGCCATTGCTTATTTTATCAGTCTGGTGCTTACAGATTATCATTTGCAGTAGGAAAAAGTGTAGGCTCACAAATAAAGTATTAAATATTATTGTTAATAACTAGAATGTTTGTCATCCTGTTTGTATTATTAACGTACCGTCAATATGTACAGTGCTGAGCACACAGTAGTGCTACATAAATACAAATTTACATATATAGTCTGCATGTTTGCATATGGTAAGAGGGCAGCTTGATCACATTATAACAGTAATATGTAAGAGTTCCTCAAGATTATTTGCAAACTGTAAATTAGCATTTGATCAAATTATGAAACTATTTTACCAGTTTCATGTGCTCTTAAATTTATATTTGACGCAAACAAATTTATAGAAAAAGTGGAAAGCATTTAAACATGCTCATACTCACTAGACTTGGATCCGCATGATGGAGCTATCTGTCCAGTGGGACAAGTGCACATATTTGGCCGAGAGCAAAAACCATCCCCACAAGAATGCCGACAAATAGCTGTGGAGAAATTAAAAAAAAAAAAAATATTTTGCTACATAGCGCCATATTTATAAATGTTCCAGCTTTCATTCATTTTAATGTTATTCCTAGTAGGCACTGCCTATTTATAAAGACTTGAAAATAAGAAAGTGAAATAGATTTTATATCATAGATTTTACAGCAATAGTAAAATCTGACTTAGATTTCATAAACTGTAAGGCACTTTAAAGGAGAAGGAAAGGCATTCTGGCATTTTAGAGCAAGCCAGAATGCTATATTTAATCTGTAGAATGTTTTACCATTCCTGAGTAAACAGTCCTAGAAGCTCCCTCTGTTTGTTTGATAGCAGCTGCAATTTTAGCTTGGTCTCAGTAGTTTCCGTGCTGCAGCTCTAGCTGCTGGTAGCTCAGATTACACAGCACAGATGGGAGGGGGAGAGGGAGAGAGGAGCAAACTTACTAGACTTGTGAAGTGCCCTGAAGGATTTTTCAAGGAGAGCAAGAAGCCTGACAGAGAAGAACATGTATACACAAAAGAAGACAAGAAATCCTGTAAAAAAAAATCTTAGTTTTTACTTTTTCTTCTTCTTTAATGACTTTGTCAACAGGCAGAATAATTTCCATTTTTTACTTTTAATTTGCCTCCCAATTAGAAATAATAGATTTCAACATGCCACAGATGGAGAAAATGATGCTGCCTGTTTCCTTAAAATATTAAATACTGAAAGTCTTTATAAATAAGAAGGAAAAGCTTAAATAAAAATGCATTTACAATGAAATATTTGAATCAATTTTTTTTTTTTTTCCAAATAAAGTAGAAATCTAACAATCTGTCCAATTTCTATTTGGTTTGCTACGTCAATGGTTTATAAATAGAACAATAGATTACTATTGCTGTTACATTCATTTTGAACCACTGAGTTACGATGACTAACACCTACCAGCATGGTAAGCCACAGGTATAGAATCTCTAGTTTAAGGATAGAGGATGTTTTTTGTTGTCTGGCCAAGATGAGATTAAGCGGGAGTGGCAAAACATGCATGTTATAGGGCCCTAAGGGCAATGACACACAATGAGATTTATCATCTGTTGGGGAAAATTCCTTTCTTTTGACATTTATGACCAGTAAATATAATAATTGTCTGGAAATTTTTTCATATTTATTATTATTATTTAGTTTTTTCTACCTAATGAAACATATTTTACTGAGAAGCATAATTTTCCCAGAACACATTTCAAAGTCAATTTGTGTATTGATTTTGTGTTTTTTATGCTTTTTTATTTATTTTTTTTCCATCTTTTCACTTATACAAAACATTATCACACTAGTGATAAACTGTGCACAAATAAACAACTATAAGAAAAAACTATAAGAAAAAATATTTTAAAAAATTGTAAAACCAGATTTATGTAACAACCACTTCAGTTTAATGCATTTTTATAATTAGCACAGTTCCCCTTTAATTCTCAGTTCCAGTTGTGATGCAATGTCAACAAGCTGAAGAATGACAACATTTTAAAAATCATAATTATTTTTGTGTACATAAATAGCACAAGAATATTTAACAAACGCATTGTAAGAAACTGTATTAGTAACAATTAGGCTCATATTCAAATAAATTAATGAGCAGTTATATTAATATAATCAAAGTCATTTTCTTTATTGTTACCATTGGTATAGATCTGAGTTTAATTGCCAGGCTAACAAATGGTACAGTAAAAATGAAAAAAACTTACGGACAATACATTGGTTCCCTCCAGGAAGCGTTTTCCATCCAGGACAACAGTAAGCATTGTACCGCGATCCACAAACATTGGGCCTAAAAGAGAAAACCTGCACATTGATCTGACTGAAAGCTATAGAAAAAGCATAAATAATTTTTCTTTACATCCAGGTTCCCCTGAAACGTGCCTCAAATGTAGTGCAGGAATGTTATTAATGTCCATGTTTTTTGCAACTGTCCCCTTATTAAACTGTTTTGGTCGGATGTTCCCTTTTTCATGAACGATAAAATGCATCTTCCTCATTGCACAACATAGTGCCTGAAAGCTACACAAATGATGTGACACTGAAATCATACATGCCTATTCTAGCATTTCTCTTAAACCAAAAAACAAAAACAAATATTCCCAGATTTGGGCTGCTGCCCCCGTGACTAAAGGCCCCCCAGACTAAAGGCCAGTTAGTGTGAGATTTTGGTTGTTAGCCTGTGAGCACTTACACACTGTCAGAGATATTCTTGGGACTCTGGCTGACTGGTTGAAACACCAATTATTTTCTATATCTGTAACCATATGAGCTAAGGTTAGCCCTGAGAAAAGAAGGGCTTGAACCAAAAAGTCTGGCAACCAATGACTCAAGCAACCAGTTCTGCTCTGCGTCCCTCTCACAGGTAACACCTCTTTGTTTACTTTTGACTTCAGAAACAGAAAGTCAGTTCCTATTTTTCCTATGGCTTCCCTTTCCTTTTCTCCTTTTCTTGGCTATCGCTATTCTGCCTTTGTTATTTCTTGCTTCCTTTGGGTGGGTCCGTATTTGTTATTTCAATTAAATCTTTCAATTAAAAGAATTTACTTTACTCTAACAAGGCTAAACAATGTAATGTAGAGCAATGTGTCTTAAGGTTAATAAAAATGTGTTTAAACCTTTAGAAACCTCCTATCATCAGGGATTTATTTTAGCTTGTAAGTACAAGATACTGTCTTATTACTCCAGAGGCATAACAAATCAGTTAAGTGCTCATTTAAAAAAACTATGGAAAAGGCATTGCTGTATTTACAGATTTATAGATAATAAATTCTTTAATCACAATAATTTCAGTGTTACATGACTGACGTGTTGTTTGGTTGATACAGGAACTATTGTCATTACAGTTCACACTGGTCTATAAAAATAATTACAAAGTATTTATGGTCATCATGCCATATTTTAATAGATGCAGTAGGAACCACTAAGCTTTTTGCTTTTATTTTCTTACTTTTAACAGGGTGGTAAAAAAAAAAAAACAATTCCTTGGGCAATTTAGCCCCTAAATTAGTGAACAAGTTCCTTTTTGTATTTTTTTATATCAGTAATACAAGGGAATTGAAAACCCAAACATTGTCTCAAGCTTTTTAATAGGACTGTCCAGTACTGTGAAGTGCTGTAGACAAACAATAGAAGAAACATGGCAGGTATGCCAAAATACTGTACAGTATTTGCAAAACCAGCGAAGCTCAACGGCTTTTAGCAAAAAAATGAAATCTCTGCACTATAAGGAGTATGGCACACAAGGATTTTTGATCACCACAGTGCTCTCAAAGAGAACTGAAGTTGTCAGAATGTCCTTGCGGTCACTGCGTACATAAGTAGCGCTTTATAAATAAAAATATACAAATATACATACATTTCTTATACCATAGAAATGCTCTAGCTATTGTGGGCACCTGCTAGTGTCAGCCATATGCTGATTTTCCATGAATTCCTATGAGAAGTTTTAACAAGTAATTAAGGCACTAACTACCATATTTGTATGATTAATGGCCTACATTAAGATAGGAGACTGGTGACCTTATGGGGTAGGGGGTTCTAATGTTTACAGCAATATGCATTATATTATTATGATTATGTCATCACACTGACATTTGCACTTTTTAATGTAATTGGTATCTTAAACAATGGTGTGATTTGGTTAGTATGGTTTTTCAGTTTATTATTATCACTTATACAGAGCCACCATATCATTTACATCATTCCTTGCCCTATACAAACACAGACAGAGAAACGTCCAAACAGACAGTGTCCTTTCTACAAATGAACCCATGATTCCTGTCCTGTAGGAGGTCAAATGTGCCACCCTTTTCATCATCATCTTTTATTATAATTATTATAATTATATTATTATAATATATTTATATTATATTTATTCTTATTGTCAGCAAGTTACCCACTACTTTAAGTTAATATTATTTCAAAGAAAAGGCTTAATGTTTAAGTTCAACCACAACATAATCTTTAAGCGTATGTTTTTATGTTGGGGCAGAAAGATAAAATGTGTCCCTGCATCAGCTGCCATAGCACCTACTTTTAGGTGGGGTTGATAAAACATGGGCTTCTGCATGTAGAATGCCAAGCTAAATGAATGAAATGCCATGTATTATTAGACCATATAGATTATAGATAGATATTGTACATAACTACAGGACTTAAAATGTGTGTGTGTCAATAATTAGAGGAGTAAAAAGTAGGTCTAATAGTCTATCAGTTTTAGGAGTGGTGTGTTAGGGTAGAAATTGAATTGCTTACTAGACCTCATAGTTCTTTGCCTACCAAAATGGTTCATGCGACCTATAAACATAAAAGTGCTTGGCTTCAGGTATCGTATTATACTTGGAAACCCCCTAAAATTCCATAGTTAACAGGATATCATGTTTTAAGATCATCCTACTCTTCAAGGACATTTATCTGCAAAGAGGGAAGCGTCTTAAAGCTTTTGAAACACAAATGAAAAGTTATTATCTAGATTGTAGGCTCCACAGTATTGTGACTATCTACAGTTTGTGTCTAATTGCTTAGCACTTCATTTTGAATTTTGTATTTATTTATATTCTCTTATTGTATTGTTTCCCATCTTTGCTATGAATGTACTATTTTAATGTACAGTGCTTCATATACAAGTAGCGTAATATAAATAACAATATGCATCTCTTTAAGAACTTTACACTGTGCACCATATACTCTGCTTCTCAAATATTACTATGCTTATCAAATAATACTCTGCTTTAAAATGTTCATTTTGACATTGAGGAAAAATCAATCTCAAAACATCTGCCATAGATACCTCAAGAGTCTGTCGTTCTTTAAAGTTTTTTTGCTACAAAAAAAGAAGTATATCAATGGTTTGCCCATTCAAATGCACCACCAAGTACAAGACTTCTTCTAGTACAAGAAGCACCAATGTATTAGGCTGAACTTTGTTGATATCCAGTGCCAACCATTTTCATCTAGTAAATGTTCAACAGCTTTTTATTAGATGAAAGTTGTATATTGACCCCTTTCCAACATGTTGCTAGATAGCATTAGAAGAATGTCTGCTTCTTGCCAGTGAGATAGCATTCATCATTAATCAAACATTGTTAACACCCATTGTTAACATAAGATTACTGAGCATGCATGCTTTACATTTTAGAGCTGCTTGTCATTTTTCCAATGTTGACTGTTGTGTAAAAATTACAACTCTGTTTATGTTCTTTATATACAAATTATAGACTAATAAAAAATACTTTAACCTGGTACTTAGCAACGCCCAGATTCTGAAAGCCCTACTGGAGAACAGACTGAAATAGTTTGCAGTCTTCTTTAACACTATAAACAGTTAATACAGATTGTCTAATCACTCCATGGAATCTCTTGAGATTCCTAAATCTACTGTATCAAATAAACACTCCAAGTACGTCAACACATAGCAGAAGAGTTGACTGTATGGCCAGCTGTTGCCAATTGCCATAGTTATTACTGAGAATATTGTTAAACATTGCTTCGAAAGGGGAAATAATGGCATGCACAGCTAATGATAACATTTAATTTAGCTATAAAAACTATATAAAATATCAGGCGTGAGTTCAACAGCAAGGACTTACCCTTAAAAAGGGTTAAAACTCTACCTCACTTTTAACTTGAACTTAAACTACTGATCAATCAATCTACAGTACTAAATCTCAATAAAGAGAAAACTATACTATGGGTCAATAGAGCCTTTCTCTCTACAGCTGTCAGTTTGCTTAGCTTGGATGGGGCATTCGCCATGGATATGTAATAGATTTCTCCACCCCACGTTTACCAGTAGAAGACAAGTAAACCAGATTACTTTTTTGACTTTCTACACAACATTTTACTCTGATACATTAGTTGATACATTTCTCAGCAGTAACAGCTTCAGCCACCACTGAGCATGTACCTACAGCTTTAGTAAAGTCCTTTTTTTAAAGATTTTATTTTACATCTTTAATTTTTTCAACATAAGGGAACAGTCCTTTTAAACTTATCAGAGTAATTTAATGGAAAACTATACCCCCAGAATAAATACCTAAGCAACAGATAGTTTATATTATGTTAAGTGACCTATTAAAGAATCTCGCCAAACTGGAATGTATATATCAGTAAATATTGCCCTTTTACATCCTTTCCCTTGAACCACCATTTAGTGATGGGCTGAGTGCTCCCTCAGAGATCACATGACCAGAAATAATGCAGCTCTAACTGTAACAGAAAGTAGTGTGGGCGCAAAAGACAGAACTCTGTCCAATAATTGGCTGATGTGGCTTACTATGTATGTGTGCCTTGGCTTGTTTGTGTGCACTGTGAATCCTATGACCTCAGGAGGCAGCCCTTAATTCTTAAAATGTCAGTTTTCTATTTAGGATAACCCAATAGCCCATACTACTAAAAAATGATTTATTTAGATGAAGCAAGGTTTTATATATGAGCTTGTTTATGCAATAAATTTTTATATGTAAAAATTGTTTGGAGGTATAGTTTTCCTTTAATACATCAGGTTTAAGGCCTAAGCCACATGGGCTGATTGAGTCTGATGAGTCTGTGCAGGCTAAGAATGTGTTTCAGATGTGCTGGAGCCACTGCACTGGCCCAGGTGCAAGCCAACAAAACAAATCCTTGAAATTTCTGTTATGCTAATAAGAAGTTTATCAATAAATGTATCAAATTGTAACAGAAAACTGCTGACCTGGCTTTCTGAAGTGCCACTGAGAACATGATAGCGGGGCAATGAAACCAATTAATTAAAGGGATGGTTCACCTTCAATGTCTAAATCTTATTATACCACCAGCTTGTCAGAAAATCCATTTTCCATAAAAAAAAAATAAAAAGGCCTCTGTAAAAACTACGTTTTATACCTGTCAAATCAGTCCTTCTTCTGTCTCTCTGGTCAGTTTTCTGAAGGGATGAGAATAGTCTATTTTAAACCTGATACACTGACACACACTCACATCCAGGCTTTTCCCTTACTTTTTTCATACTGGACCAATTGAAAGGACACTGGCTAATTTCTCCGTAGTATTTATAGGGGTCACTGATCCCCCCAGCACACGGTCTGTGCAGAAGTGAAGGATCAGCAGAGGGATGATTCTGAGGTAAATATATCTTTAGCTGCACAATTTTTGGTTACTATCTATATGGCAAAGATTGTTCTATTAATTTGAACTGTTAGATTTGTGAATTTTGTACAAAAGTGAACAGCTATACATATGCATTGTGCGATTGGCCACTGGCAGCCTGTGGCATTCATCTCAGGCAAGAAATAGTTTTCCCTTCAGAAGGGAGGATTTATGAAGCATTAATCTATAACATGACATTTCTATTTCTAAAGCATAAAAAGTCAGATTACAAAAGTTCATTGACTCTGTTGTGAAAGAACATCAGAATTCTGTATTTTTTTACCATTGTTACTGCTTGGTAAAAAAATATCCCTTCAGATTTCACAAACAATTTGCTCTGCTAAAACAATGGGGAATCATTGATCCCCACATTAGCCACTTTGGGCAGGTTTTTAAAGAGCAAGAAAAGGCTTCTACTATTTTACCTAATATGTTGTAGAGCCCCCTTTCCTGTAGCAAATCGCCAACTTTATTTTTTAAAACAATACTAACTTTTCCCCAAAATTTCCTTTTAACGCCACTGTATGTGTAGTCTATCACAGCTGCCATCTTGGATTTTCAAACACCTGCTCACAGGTAGCCCAAGTTGTTTTATCTCCAACACACACAATTTAATCATTAGAGAGGGGTTGCTAAAATAAATAGGATTTCAGAATAAATAAGTCCTGGTACTAGAGAGTATATGATAATGTAGTTATTCTGTATGACACAATAAATCATCCTATAGTATGTAATAAACCCCTAAATTGTACTGAGAATGCCAAAACTAACCTGTAATCTTGGGGGCAAGGGCTTCAAAATTGAATAAATGGTAACGTTTTAGTTTATACAAATTAACGTGGAGGGATAAAGGTGGGTTTTATTATCCAGATTTTGAAATATTTTGGTGCACTTCCTCAGTAGGTAGGGTAACTGCACAACTGGCTCCTGATTATCCAAATAGTGATAGTGAGAAAGAGACACTATGGAAGAAGCATTATAGCTTTCAGCATGGAAATGTTTTTCTTCTGAAAAGTGATAGTTAACATAGAAACTAACATAGGAACTTGGGTGTCTAGAGGGTGAAAAATAATCAGTATTTATATTACCTTCGTTATTACAAGGCTGCATATGAGACATGCTTTCATTACTATAACTTATCACAGAAAAATTATACATTTACGGAGAAAAATGCAATTAAAAGTAAATTAAATTTAATTAATAGAAGTAAGCATCTTTGTTTTCATAACATAACCTGCACTCTCGTACATCTTCAACTTCTCCCTTCTCAACTATTGTGTTGAACTCTCAACCCTAATAAAAATAATACAATGTTTCACATAATTTCTTTGCACCAGGGGAATAAGACTGAAAACAAAACATTGCCAAGTCAGATGCTCTGTGTGAAGTTATAGAGACCTCCCAATTCTACTAACCTAAAAATGGCTGTATGTAGGTTATACAAGGTTAGAGGGAAAGTCCTTCAATATCCATTCTTAAGCAAAAATAATAAATAAATGTATGATGGTACAGGCAGAGTATGGCACACACAGGCAGGATAGGGCAGGTAGATTATGGCACACACAGGCAGGGTAGGCCAGGCAGAGTATGGCACACAGGCAGGGTAGGGCAGGCAGAGTATGGCACACAAGCAGGGTAGGGCAGGCAGAGTATGGCACACACAGGCAGGGTAGTGCAGGCAGAGTATGGCACACACAGGCAGCATAGGGCAGGCAGAGTATGGCACACACAGGCAGCATAGGACAGGCAGAGTACTGCCTGTGTGTGCAATACTCTTCCTGCCCTATGTTGCCTTTGTGTGCCATACTCTGGTTGCCCTATGCTGCCTGTGTGCGCCAAACTGTGGCTGCCCTATGCTGTCTGTGTGTGCCATACTCTGCCTGCCCTACCCTGCCTGTGTGTGCCATAGTCTACTTGCCCTATGCTGCCTGTGTGTGCCATACTCTGCCTGCTCTATGCTGCCTGTGTGTGCCATACTCTGCCTGCCCTGCCTGTGTGTGCCGTACTCTGCCTGCCCTACCCTGCCTGTGTGTGCCATAATTTGCCTGCCCTACCCTGCCTGTGTGTGCCATAATCTACCTGCCCTATGCTGCCTGTGTGTGCCATAATCTGCCTGCCCTACACTGCCTGTGTGTGCCATACTCTGCCTGCCCTATGCTGCCTGTGTGTGCCATACTCTGCCTGCCCTATGCTGTCTGTGTGTGCCATACTCTACCAGCCCTATGCTGCCTGTGGGAGGTGAACCTGGCAGGGGTTTATTCTGGGAGTTTGTTAGCAGTTGGATATAGCCATTAAATGGTCCCTAAGGTGTGTAATTATGTGCTGGGGGTTGCTGTGCTACCCACAGGGGAGGAAGAGGTATGTCTTAGTATGACATTATATAATTCTTTCACATTTGAATGAAGGCTGATATCCCTGCAGTGAGCACCAACCATTTGGGTTTTTGCTGCGCTACCACCATTAATGTGGGCATGGCCTTCAAAGCTCTTGTGATAACATGGGTGTGGTTTGAAGTGGGTGTGGTTTAAAAGGGGGAGTGGTTAAAACCGGCTTTCATTAGCGGCCCTCCAATATGTTTGCTAGAGAAATTCCGGCCCTCGGTACCACAGAAGTTGGACAGCACTGAATTATAACATTATAATACTGTCATGTTTTACCAGAAGGGGAATATTATTTACTATGATACAGAAGATAACATAATAATATAATAAGTGACATATCACAAAGTACAAGTTCCATGTGATCACAGATACAATAACTCATTTGTGGCCACTGCACATAAAGGTCCACATTAGTAGAAAGGCACATAGTTCCGAGCCCAGGTAGCAGATATTTATGGGGGTAGCACACTGGTCTAACTTTTCAAAAAACTAAACAGTTGTACAATATTCTAATACTGTACCTTGTTTAAAACTGTTAATACAGAGGACTTATGTATCGAGGGGTTAATTGATCATTTTTATATAAGACAGATAGATGGATCGATAAATAGATGCAAGAAAAAAAAAGATAGATAGATAGATTGATAGAGAAAAATAAGAAACTTATTGGCCAGCAGTGGCATATATGGTAAATGGTAAATCCTCAGCACATATGTACATGGCATTCCTTGTGTCACTCCAATATATAAGTAAAACACAGATCCCACTCAATGTGAGATCATACCACAGAAAAAAGTCTGAGGTCACCAGCATTCTTGCCAGTGCTGTTGCACCTCTTTCAAAGCACAAGACCTATTATCCAAAACAAAACACATATGTGGACAAGTTTATGATGAAATGATATCATACAAAAAAATCTGTGTTGTCCTTGGGTAAGCTGTGGGCTATAAACATATCTTGGAGGGCCACAGCTAGCCCATAGACATCCAGATGAAAAGTAATTTGTTTATTCTGTGGTTTAAAAAAAAGATTAAATAAACTTGTTTTTATAAAGGCCTTTATACCTTCTGATCCCACATATGTTAATGCCCCCTTTGTACTAAAACCTAATTTCATCAAATACATTTATTACAAAACGCAAATTATTAGCGAGTGCCAACATCCCTGCTTGCAAAGCCAAAAACATATCATACACACGAAATGAGTCATTCTAGCAACTATCACTAAGAACAGTGAGCACAATGGGCCCTCTCGTGAGAACAATGTCCAACTGGCGTCTCTGCCCAAAGAATGTCCGCTAAGTCTCTGACAGTGAAGGAAACCACATTTCAAATCTGTACAAAGAATATATCAAGCCACAGTGGTAAATTTAGAGCTGTTTGTCTCCCACTGAAAACACAACAACTGCCCAATAAAGCATGGAAACCATATGATATATAAGCAAATGTGAATGGCTACATGAATCAGTCAGTAAACCAGCTACTTCTTCCAACAACAACTGTAAGGAACTAAGATGTTTCCTCCTTCAATAAGAAAATGATTTATGGATCCCTAAGCTAGCAAACAAAAATGACTTATTATATTAATTCCAGCTGCAATTCTAAATAATTAAAAATTTGCAACTATGAGAAAAATGTTACCAAATACTAAAAATAAATTATCTAATATACAGTACTTACTAATCAATAAAATCTTATGCATGACTGCAGTGCTGTTCTCAGACTTTTTTCTGAAATCTGTCTATCCATTTGGAGTGGAAAGCTGGTGCCGACCATATTGTGTTGACCCTTCTGTACCTGCATATACATGATATATATTATGGATTTGCTTATAATTTAAAAGCTCACTCTCAGGTAGAGCGGCTGGGGAGGAGGGATTTCTGTACAACTGCAGAGGAAGCAGTCCCAGTGGACCAGGCCCCCATTTCCCCCTAGCTAGTAAGACCATTGAATGTTGCGTTAAACTTCTCTGTGACTGGTACTTTGATATATGCATAACACATAAGCATGCAATGTACCACTGACAAACACATGGAGTTAAAACTGTGTCTCAAGAGGTTTATAGACACATGTATGGGAAGTATGACCTTTAACTGACTTCTGGTTAAATAATACTAACATTAATACTAACTTTTAACTCAGGTTGCTTCTTGTCTGTCAGCTATTGCTATTTGAGTTTTTAAGCGCTACCTTAAATTAAACCAAAAACAGAAACTGTCCTCTTTATGTCATCCAACACCCATAGCATCCCAGAAATTTTTATTACCATTAATGAATCCCTCTCCCCAGGCCCAGTGCCTTGGGGTTACCCTTGATTTTGCACTCTCCTTCATTCCTGTCTAAGGAATAACTAAATAATGTCCCTTTTACCTAAAAAAAATTCTAAACAAAAAATGCACCATATATTTTTTACTCATTTACTGTACTGAATACGGCAGCTTCCACTAACTTTATGGATATAATTCAAGGTATTGACCTTTAATTTTAAAGCAGTTCACAGTTCTGCCCCACTCTACATTTCAGAACTTATCTTTAAGTACCCACCAAACCACTCATTACAGTAAATACCGTATTTTTTGCCGTATAAGACGCACTTTTTCTTCCCCAAAACTGGGGGGGGAAGTTGGTGCGTCTTATACGACGAACTGCATCTTCCTCTATGTGCCGCGGCTCTCTGCTACATTCTCGCTTTTATAAGGTTGCGCCCGTGTGTACTGACGTCACACGCACAGGGCGCAACCTTATAAAAGCACAGAAGCAGCTGGGAGCCGCGGCACAGAGAGGAAGACATCACAGAAGCCGGAGGCCGCTGGGGGGAGGTTAGGGGTGAAATGGAAGGTGCTTGGGGGCCCTGGGGGAAGCTGAAGAATGCTGGGGGTGCCGTGGGGGAGCTGGAGGATGCTTGGAGGCCCTGGGGGACGCTGAAGGATACTTGGGGGGGGGCCCTGGGGGAAGCTGAAGGATACTTGGGGGGGGCCTGGGGGAAGCTGAAGGATACTTGGGGGGGCCCTGGGGGAAGCTGAAGGATGCTTGGGGGGGGGCCTGGGGGAAGCCTCATTATGTGCGAGCCCAGAGACAATTAACTTTATACAGTTATAAAATATTTTAGTACAGTATTTGGTTAAGAATCTTTTTTTTTCTAGATTTTCCTCCTTTAAAATTGGATGCGTCTTATATTCCGGAGTGTCTTATAGGGCGAAAAATACGGTATCTACTCATCAACACCTCACTCATTACCACTTCACATAGACATTCACATTTAAGCCATCACTTGGTTTTTTGACTTCTCTGGAATTCCCTTTCAAGTTCCAACGTTTCCTAATTCTTTCTATTTTACTGTACAGCACAGTGAAATATGTTGGCAAAAAAATAAACTGGTGTAAATTGTTTTGTTGAGCATGTCTGCAATTTACAGTCATTTTCTATACTTAATGGTTTCTGTGATATCTTTAAACTTCTAATACTTGCCTTTTAGCTCAATTGAGAATCAGCAATCCTAGAGCTAAGTGAATCAAGGATATACATAAAAAGTGCATAGACAGTTCGGGTTACTGACTTTTTAGGCCTTCAAAGAGCTTCAAAGGGCTGTTTAGCAGTATAAATGTGTCTAAAACAAATATCTTAGAAACCACTAAAAATAGAAAATTAGTGTAAGTTGCAAAACTGCCCAGCAAAGTACTTTTTCTAGTTTAGTAATAGACCTATTTTAAAACCTCTTAGCTAGAGTAGGTAGTGGGGGCACCCCTGTGCATGGGTTCCATCTACTGGTTATGACAATGCATTGCAACTAAAATAGTGGCAAATATTTAGGCAGCTTCTGTGACCAGAAAAATAGAAAAACTAAATATGTGACTACTGCTACTGAATAATTTATTCTGTATACATGTGCATTTTAATTTTTATTGTTTTTCTAAATTTGACAAGGAAAATCATGTCAGTTAGCAGCTTTAAATAAACTACGAATGTATAGTATTTTATAATATAAATCCTCAGTTAGAAAGGCCACTCAGCAAAGTCTTGGAACAGGTACAGGGATTTGAGTTAATGGCTTGCTTGTAGGGATAAAAACAATGAGATTCTGAAACCAAACTCACAAAGAAATACTTCCCACAGGAAACAGGTTTTTGAATGGTTTGGACGCATATTAAACTGCTATTTATCCAAGGGAAAGCTGATGAGCTAAGCTAGCTCACTTGAAAAGTCCTTCTTTCACTCAAAGTGAATCAGATTGATATGTATGAAACACAAGGGGGCGCAAAAGCACACATTACATTAATGAGATGTCAGCACAAGCACATTGAGTGTTTAAGAGAGGGTATCCAGACTCAGAGAGCGACCAGTTTTCTTTAACAAAATCACAAATGTTATTTATTATTTTATTAGTATATGATGTAATGAATGATTATCTGCAATGGTCTGCATCCCACCAAAAATCAAGCTTCAGTAGGTCAGATCTAAAAGTTTATCAAATTGATAAGCTTATATAATACTGTCTACTGGCAGAAAATGACAATGCTGCAAATGTGTACTTCTCACTTATCTACTTGGCTTATTTCTTCTTGAGATGAGTGGTAAAACTTGCAGTTCCCCAACCTTAATCCACCACTTTTTATGGCAGTAGTAGTATCTTTAAAATTTACTTTGTGACCATCGGTGCTTGCCAGTATAAGGTAAATGTTACATGAGAACCACTGTTCTAATAAAAAGTATTATGGCATTGCATAACTTAGCAAACATGGGCCTTTATTTAAATTTGTCCTGCTCCCAACCATATCAAGGCAAAAATAGCCATAAGGTTTTATTGTAATGCCTGTATTTAACTTCAGGTTTACAGGGCACATAGCATAGCATAATTGAGCTCATGGGCACCCAAGAAGGTAAAGTCAATGTTTGAGAGTTGCTTTGATCACACACTAAAATAGCAAAATTCATCCAAAATGCATTACCCATAGGATGTAGTATATGTCAAAGAACATTATAACTCTCAACATTTAAATACTTTACAGTACATCAGGATTTTGCTTCTGAAAATCATCCTGAAATATGTTCCCTTCTTAAAATAATTTACAAGACGTTTATTATCTGTTACCAAAGATTTGCACATAGCTAACATATTTTGGCATGAACCCGAGTCCTGCTATTTATTAACCATATTCTGTCATTAGGACAAGCATTCTCGGTGTGTTCCCTGCTACAATGTTAAATGCAATTTCCATTAAATCAGCCATTGGGTCACAGAATGCACAGGGCATCACAATATCGTAAAAGCCATGTGTGTTCATAAGCATCCATTAGAATTGGCCAGGAGCATTTGTTAGGTGGTAAGATGTCAGTGGCATTATTAGGTGGTAATGGGGTTATTTATTAGGTATATAGGATGAATGGAGACTATTTTGTCCCAGTTCACAGCATTCTGGTACAACAGTCTACTTTTTTTTACATATGATTAAGAGTAATTTCCAGTGTCTGTGTCTATACATAAAATGCTCAGTCACATAATCTGCATTGGCTCAGTTGCAAGGATGAGCAGACAGTTAAAAATAATACAAGGATACAGCAACTATCCCACCACATAAAAGCAAAGGTGACAGGGACTATCCACCACAAATGACAGGGATAATGGGACAGGAAAATTAAGTGGCTAAACCACCACATATGACAGAGCAGGTGGGTCAACAGGTAACAGTGACTATTTCACTTCTTACAACAGGGAACAAATGAGATTATGGTGTAATCTCTCTATATATATGACAATAAATGAGTGACTTTTCTATTAGGTAACACAGGGCATAAGTGACAGCATGTTGCATAAGAGAAATATGAGTGACAGTACTATATAATGATTATCCTAATACATATGAAAGTACTACAAGTGACAGGATTTCCACAACTTATTTCAAAACGTGACTGACAGGGAGATACAGCAAATACCCACCACTTACAATATGTTATATGACAGGGTATAAGAAGATACAGCAACTATCCAACAACATATGACAGGGAATGAGACAGGAGAATACTATGAATATTCCACCAAACATCGCAGAACATCAGTGACAGGAAAATACAGTGACTAGCCCACTACATATGAGGTTTGAGTGATAACAGTTACTATTGCACCACATATGACAAAGCATAAGTGAATGCAGCTCCATATGATTAGGGAAATACTATACCTAAAGCAAAGTGCTTAGTATAGGAGTTGTTGACCTTTGAGTTAACTTCAAGTATGACGTAGAGAGTAAAATTCTGATACATTTTACAATTGTTCTTAATTTTTTTATTATTTGCAGTTTGGAGTTTAAGAAGCTGTCTGGTTGCTCGGTTCAAAATTACCTTAGCGACCAGGGAATGAGAGGTAAATGAATAGTAGAGGACCTGAATAGAAAAACATTTTTTTAGTTATAAAAAGTAACAATAAAAATAAAACTCTAGCCTCACTGAGCAATAGTTTGGCTGCTGGAGTCAGTGACCCCCATTTGCAGGCGGCAAAGTGGTAGAAGAAAAAGGCAAATAGATCAAAAACTACAAGAAATAAATAATGAAGACCAATTGAAAAGTTGCTTAGAATAGGCAGTTATATAACATACTTAACTTATAGGTGAACCACCCCTTTAACCTAGACTGACTCTATCTTGAAAGTAAAAAAATGACTTTACTGATGCAACACATGCTTTAATTCCAAAAACTCTGGAACTTTTTTTTTTACACACATACATTGAAACTAGCAAAACGTTTTAAAGGTATGGTTTCATCTCAATGAACAGTTTAAGGGAAAGTGAAAGCAATGTATATGCAGGGGATTACCTCCCCCTTTGTTCTCCTAAAAAGGCAGCATATTATGAAGACATGGGTTAAACAGACACAGAACATTCTTCTTTGCTTACATTGAAAAATATATATGGAAGCTTCTATATTTCTTGCTTATGCAGACATAAATGGTCACTTACGACTGCCAATGCAGTATGCAAAGTGCTATTACAAACACAACTTGCTATGTTTTTACTCACAATGGAGCATTCTGTCCCATAATTCAATTGTAATTGTGGCTGGGAGGGGGAGATTCATCTGACAGTTGAGCCTGAGTTGCTATTAGGCAAGTCAAACGCAATTTGTTTTGGCGTCAGAACCACATAATTTCCAGTACTCGGTGTCATAATGACTTCTGGGCGTGATTCTTTAGGTGCAACTATACATCGTTATAGAAGCAAGTCCCTGTGGGAATTCTAGAGCTATTGTCACTGCTGAAGTGGCAATAGGCATACTTGCACACAATTCCCAACAGGAGGCTGACATACACAGCAGCACCAAGCGCAACTATGCGGAAGTTCAAGGAGTGACTTTGGACACGAATACCTTTACTGCGCTTATGGCCATAAATGAGCCCTTATGTCTCAAATGAGCTGAAACAAGCAGGATGGAGCTTCTGCAATAACATTTAAATGTGCAGAAATAATATTTCTTCTTAGAATAAACAAAAGCGAAAATACATGGAAAATAAAAATTGCATATTTCTCCTCACATATGTACTTATTTTAAATGCTGATCAATCGAAATACTTTAATTACTTTAAAATTATTTCTCTGTTGCATCATAAAATACTAATCATTAATACACAGAGAAAAATGTATACTAATGTGAATGCAAATGAATACAAAACAGTTTGGCACTCAAGTGCACTTTTAATATATAGCTTTATCCAGCAATTTTAATGAGCATTATAGTTGCATTTTTATATCATTGAGACTTGGATTGTTCGGATACCAAAAATGCATCTCTGCCTCTGCTTTTCACATTGCCCGAGCCTTTCAGCTTTGGTGTATTAAAGAGTTACTGCATCCAATTACCCCTTATTGTAAATCCCTGCACTAGATAATCTAGAATATGAAAATATGGATTTGTATGGGTTGTATGGGACAAATTATGTGATAATTAAATGTTTCCACTTATGTAAAACTGATAAATTTCCAGCATGCTTGTTAACTCCTTAAGTATGTGCAGTTAAACTAATTAACAATTTCATAGTAAGGTATCACAATCATAAACTGTATTTAGTTTTGGAGAAAATGTAGTATGTAACTCCTTTACATTAAAGGATTTGTCCCTGTAAAGGCATCAGAATTCTACAACAGAGTGACTTACACTAAAGGGAAAAAGATATAGACAATGCTACAAGCTGTGTGACAGTTACATTCTGCAATGAAGTAATTCCAGTTTTATTTCCATTTATGGAGAAGAACATTATCTTTCTAGAGTCTAGACTATGTACTATCTGTTTGGAAATCTGTGAGAACTGGCAATAAAACTGATGTAAGGGACTTACCCTGCCTTCAGGATCTTTACAGTCTATCATGTATATAATTTACCATTACAACCCTTCTGTTTGCATAACACAAGGGGAAGCAACCCAGTTATTGAAGCTGTGGAAACCCCAGATAGCAGAAACCCTGCCAGTTGTTTAAACATTCTGAATGCTGGTGTCTGCTGTAAATGGATAAAGTATTTTCTAAATATGAAAGGTTCTTAGCCTATTGTGAAGCTTCTTTAGGGGTACAAGCAGGGATATTTTTTCTGGGTCCCACAGAGGACCAGTTGTATACAGTGGGAACCGGAAAAAATCCACTGCCCCTGCTTTAGTTCTAGCAAATAAATCCATGGGTTTGGGAAGGACAAGGGGATGGCCACAGTGCTAGGATGGTCAAAGTGCTATAATGGCCACAGTGCTAGGATGGCCACAGTGCTAGGATGGCCACCTTGCTGGAATAACTTAGCCAGTAAAAATGATACTTCATGGCAATGTTACTAATAGGGAGGAGAGATAATAGAAATATAAAAGCTGGTATAATTATCAGGTAGAATCCTTTAACAGGTTTTATCATTAGCAGTTTCCCACACTGCCTAGTCCTCTAGCCCTTCCAAAACTATAGCATCCAATGTAGGCAAAAGAACAGTTGCCCATAGTAACCAGATATTAATCAGACTTGCACTGGATTAAGGAAAGTTATGCTTAGTTACAATGGATAACTGCAACTGTGCCCAATAAAACATGGATCTATTGCAATGAGGGTAAGAATAATGGTATGGAGCTGCCGCTGAACTGACAACTCATGGCAAGCCCATGCCAGTACATGCTGTGCCCAGCGCCTCAGCTCCCAAGTACAGATAATGCCAGTGATTTACCCTTTGAGTACATCGTGCGGTGCGCCTGTGCCTCCGCCTCTCCTCTTGGCTCTGCTGGCTCTGGGCTCCTTGGCGCTATCTGCGGGCGGCGCATCTTTCTCGGCGGCGGTGTGAGTGGAGCTGACACACAGGAGCAGTGTAAGTGCCCAGCAGCCCCGCAGGCTCCCCAGCAGCCTCATCCTCCTCACGCAGCTCACTGGCAGGAGCTCTCCCTCTGATCCACTCTCACTCCCACTGCTTCAGATGTGCAGCCTCCGACAAGTCCTGTCCAAAAACAGAAAGAGGGGCAGCAACTGAGAGACTGCAAGTGGGGCAGCAATTTCCCCCACACTTCCCCCGAAATAGAAGCTTCCAAGGCTACAAAGTACAGACCTGGGCTGTGAGAAGGTTGAACTGCCCTACCCCCAGATTGTGCAGCTCCCCCAGCAGCAGCAGCAGCAGCAGCTTGAGGTGACTATGCAGCGAGCTCCGCGTCTGCCTTCAGCAGCCACCCAAGCATGGCATGTGGCCCTTGTGCTGCCCACACAGATGCTATTTAGAATTTATAGAACAAATGGCCGTTAGGGACAATACACAAGATCCAAAGCTGAGTGGACCAGTGGACCCGCCCATTCACATACACAGAGGGAGACAGGCAAGGAGCTGCGGCTGCTCGTTCCCAGGCACAGGCTCAGCCTTTCTTGGCCGGACTGGGAGTGTGCGTGCTCACATTGGCCTCTCACACACCGCGGCCACCCCACACTGGCCCGACCCCTCAGGCTCTCATCTGTCCACCTGTCCCATTGCTGGCTGTAAGGGCCAGCATCCGCTACTACATATCGTATAAAATACACGACTTTTTGCCATGAGGTAAAAGTTGTCTATAGTTGACTGGCCAGATAAATGTATAGAGTGTCACTGTGCAAGAAATGTGCATGCTTTCTCATGTATAACATGACTGTGTCCTGGCTTAGCTTTGCCTGAGACTGGATAGGTTAGGAGGCACTGATCAGTGATCACAAACAGGTTTCACTCTGCCCTGAGGCTTGCAGTTTTGGTCATGTTTATCAAAGAAACAAGCACTTGTAGTAGTAAAATTACCCTGATCTCTATTCATTTCTATGGTATATTTGGAATTATATTTATCAAGAGGTGAAGGTGAGCGCTCACTTCTAGGTAAATAAGCCTTAAAAATCCCATAGTAATGCATATAGAGCTATGGAAAAATGGTGAAGCTCTCTAGTTTTGCCCTTGGATAAGTATGCCCCAGGTGTTTAAAACACCAGGTCCAGAGTGGAATTCTAAAGAGGCACAGGCTTTTCAAGAACACAGAGGCCCAAACAACCCCTACCAGCCCACTAAATAGTCACTGTCTTTGGCATTTTACAGCAGCCCTTTTGGCATTTGCCAGAATCCACAGATTGGCAGTCCAGTAAAAGACCCATTGGCTGCTTTTTAGGTAAGTGCTGTTTACATAATGAATTTGTTAAATTATGGTACCTGATAGTGTCTACTGTGGTCATGCCCAATCACCTTCCCCAGCCAGTCACCAATCACTACTGTGGTACTGGTTGGTATAAGGAGCCCCTGGGTGTTACTGAGAATAATGCAAAAGGGGCTGGAATCACAACTGATTCTCATGTTGTGAAGAGGACCCCATATGAAACATCATATTGTGCAATGTCTCTAGTGTCTGGCATCTGTATCTCCTTTGCACAGATTGGGGCCATGGATGCCTGTGCCCCTACTTGCAGGACAGCAATGCAGCAATATAGATGGTAGCTATATTTTTAGATGAGTGGTGTGATTTTTAATGAATACATGCATTGTGGGAAATGATAAGGGCACAATTTAATAACTTTTGCTCCTGGTAAGTCATATCAACCAATCACATGTTTCCAAACAGCAGACCGGTTAGTGCTGCTTGCTTTGCACTTTGACAAGCTGAATGCCTCTACCCGCAGTTTTCAGGGAACACTACCTATGGTAGGCAGGTTAGTGTACAATCTGGAGAATAGACACATGGTCGAATGGGTCAAAATATAATGGAACTGATGTGTAAACTACATAAAAGTCTTGCCATCTGAAATGACACACCTGTCGGAAGGGAATGCAGTATCTGCATCCAGCAAGATAAAATCTGATGGTGTCTGACAGACTTTTTTTCTCATTAAAATACATTTACTGTTGAATCTAGACACAGGAACAAAACACTTTATCTGATCTGACTTTACATTACAGCCTATGGAGATCAGATTTTGTAGGATCCTACAAAATTTTGTGGCATTGCATGGTGTTCTGACCCACAAAATCTAATCAAAATTTCTAATGGAGTTTAGCCCCTATAGCTGGGCAGCTGTAACCACCATTAATACTGGTGAAAATACACATAACAATCATCTTGTACAGCCCATCTCTTACAGCAAATACTACATATTTAAACAATTAGTTTCTTATGATAACTATATATATATAACTATATACTGTATATATATATATATATATATATATATATATATAGTGCACAAGGAGGCGCACACCCTATACAAGTCCAAATTCCCTTGGTGCAGGTCAAAGACAAAAATATAATAGAAAGAGTGCTGCACTCACAGACTTGATACAAAAGAAAAAGTGTTTTTATTGAAAAAATTCCAACGTTTCGAGCACAACCAGTGCTCTTCCTCAGGGTCAAACCAACAGACCATATCCCAACACCCACAGTAAATACCACCACCACATAAAATGGCGCCAAAAAACGGCCATAGTTACCATGGCAACCAGTGTAAACAAGCCCCACACCCACCAGAGCAAGATAAATTCAAATGTCAACATATACAGGCAAATAGAATGGGAGTGCAGTGCTAGAAAACAAGGTTACGTTTTAAAATCATGTAGCTAGTAAGCAAATGGATACATGTTGCAAAAGATATATGTTGCAAAAACATTCTCTGTATAGTTTTTTGCAACATTTTTTGCAACTTTTTTGTATTGTCCTTCTAATAAACTAATCTTACAGACACCTATGGGTACTTACCCTAAACGTTATACAAGGCCTGTAACACAATTATATTCCTAGCTAAAACCTTAGTGTAAGCAGGCAGCAGCTCGCTTTGCTTGCCTAGCCTTAATCACAGTTATCTTTATCACAGTTACAGTTACTAAGGTTGAAGTGTTTTATGAATCTATCTACAAATTCTAGTCTTTACTCTTATTATTTCTATGACATGCATTTTGACATTGATCAAACAATTATCTAAGAAGGTTCCCAGTCTGCCTTACTGGAGTTAAAATATGATTCCTGACTTGGACCTAAATAACTGTATTCTTTTCTCAGTACCAGCAACCATTCATTTTCTGAATCGCCCATGAGAATTCCAACACTATGTTAAATCAACTGTACCTGTCAGTGCAACCTTTTCAGGGAGCAGGCACACTGCATAACCTCACATACTGTAATTTCTGCAAATGAAGATAAAACCCCCTTTTTATTTACCACTACCCCTGAGAAGATCTGTCGGTAAGGAAGTTGCCATGGAACCTGTGTTCATCTGAGACAGTCTCTCTATTGTTAAATTCTCTCTGGTTCTGTTCTTATATAGTCCAGCATTGCTGTATATTTAGTGTCAGAATTTAAAAGTGATACTGACACTAAAAAACTACTCTTCAAAATATTAATGTACATTTAGGGGCGTATTTATTATGCTGTGTCAAACTAATTCGGAGTAAAAAGCTGTGTCAAATAAATGGAAAAGAACGCCGTCTGAACGCCAGATATTACGCCGTTATTTTCCATAAATTCCGGTGGAAGAAAAAACGTTCAAAAAAATTACGCCGATTTTACGCTGTTTTTACACGGCGAAGCCTGGCGATGTGTGGCAAATGTTCTCGCTGTTTTTTACACAGCATAATAAATATGCCCCTAAGAGTTACCCATAGGTCTTGTTGATCACTTTTCACTGATGGTGCTGCTTTTGTAAGTAACTGTTAATTTAAGTCCCTAAACGTGTTTTGCCAACCTGACTGTCCCTCCTCAGCCTGTCAGTTATAGCTTCTAATGCTAACGGTCCCTGCTGCACAAATATGGCACCCCCTCATAGAGGAACATAGAGTATCAGATAGATAAGGCAAAAGCATCGGGCATATACTTTAATGGCAAAAGTATAAATACCATGCAAAGACAATGTTATGATAGATGTAAAAAAAAGGTTTCATTTCTGGTGTCAGTATCAGTCAGCAATTATACGCAGAGTTTTTTAGGTGTTTTGCCTGTTTTTTCCATGCTGATAATGTGGCATCAAAACTTCTGAAATCCTTTTCATTTGTCCCCCATTATAACTGCATTTACAATCCAGCACAGGTAGCATGGTTCTGATCTGAAAATACATGGCCATGTACAATTTTTGAATGAGAATTATGTGACAGATTTCCTACACTTTTCTCTCTTGTATTTCTCTTTTACAGTGTTATACCCTTTAATCTTCATATTGAATGCTTTCCTCTGTTCTCCAAGCTCTTCTGTTGCTTCTCATTTTACTCTTATGTCTCCATTTACAGAATTTTCTATTATTCCATGCCATGCCTCCTTGTCATCTTTCCACTTCTTTCTCTTCACTCTCTTTTTCTACTTTCTGCTTCTTTTTCCAGTCAGTTCACTCATCTTCATCCATTTACTCTTCCTTACTTCTAGTACTTCTGTAGTTAGAGCTAAAGGTATGCCATTTACGGTGCCATAACAATAGGTAGGCAGACCTCTTTGCCAAGGAAGGCCTAGTAAGGACTGTTGATCGCCCCAGCCTGTACTCACACCACTAGATGTGTGGGTAAGAGGGATGAAGTGATCACTGTGCACGCGTGTTGTAGAGGTAAAGCCCACAAATATTTTTTGCTGGGGAATTCATTAATATTTAGGAAAATAGTGTTGTTTATTATGTTCATTGATGGTTATTTTTATTTATTTAACTGTGAACATTATATAATCAACTGCATTTTTTTTTTTATTAAGATCACTTATCAGCTCAACTCAGATAATATCTTACATCAATGGCATAAACAAACACATTTACTGGACCACAGAGACCTTATCCGCACACCCTAACACTCCAAAAAATTCTTTTGTCCGGTGCACACTGCTAGAGGGATCGGCACCCTCCAAATACACAGTAGCAACAAAAAAAGCAAATGGCACTCAGGACTACAAACAAGGGTAAAACCCTTTTAAAAGTTTTATTGCGGAGGTTACCCAACCACTTAGATTGTAAAGGTCCCCATACACGTGAAGATTCGCTCGCTTGGAAAGATAGCCAAGAAAATGGATCTTCATCCGGTATCCCCACCTACTGGGTGGGCGATATCGGGGAACGTGTAGGCTAATTTGAATTGGCCCCGGGGCCAAACAATCGAATTATATTGGTGGCAATGGGGCAGTCGGTTCAGGGACCACTTCAACGAGCCGATGTGGTCCCCGATCTGACTAGATTTTTAAACCTAGATTTAAGGCCAGATATCGGTCGGGCAGTCCCGTCGGTAATGGCCATACACGGGCCGATTAGCTGCCGAAATGGTCTAAGGGACCGATATCGGCAGCTAGAATCGGCCCGTGTATGGGGACCTTAAGCTCTATGGGGCAGGGACCTCCTTCCTACTGTGTCTCATACCACATGGCATTTATATATATTTATTGTATTTATTTATTATAACACTTGTCCTCCCTGTGTGTAATTTTATATTTTGTAAGATTGTACAGCGCTGCGTACCCTTGTTGTGCTTTATAAATAAAGTTATACATACATACATTCAGTCAACATTGTTCATTGGTTTTACACTTTGGCACTGGCTTGTAAATCCTGCAGAAGACCTTCTAATCAACTAAGTTCTAAGGTGAGGGAGACCCCTAATGCCATTTCGCATAGTGGGTGCATTGAATGCCCAAGGTGACCAACTACATTACATTCTTTACCCCCTCCCCAAAAAAGTATTGTACTGGTAAAACCGATGTATTTTTCATTTGTACCTTAATGCCTGGATAACATTTCGGTCATGGAGATGACTTGCTGACATAGAATTCACTCAGGATATTCTGTCACAGCCCTTGCAATAGCTTATCAGAATAAGCAGGGTTTTCAGCAGCAAACAAAGAGCATAAATCATTCATGCCAAGGAGAGCAGAAATATTACTGAATCTCTACCAATGTTCCTTGGGCAAATTAGCATATGAACTGGATTGTCTTTTTAATGAGTTTACCAGATCAAGAGCAATGTTATTTGCAGAATTTCAAAATCTTGGAGCAATTATGTGGGTATAAATAAAAGACAAGTCATAGACATTTTATTTGTCATAGTCCAATTCTATCAGCTTTTTCTGATATTGCTATTTAAATGAGCAAGTATTCAAAATAGTTTTGACCAAAAAAATGTCTTTTTAATAATATGATGTATGTTCGTTACCTGTAAAATTAACTCTAAACAAGTATGATGGATATGGACATGAAAAATATAAGGTACAAGGTACAAAATTATACCTTTCAGTTATTTTCCATGAAACACATACTACCTAAGGTGGGAGAATGTCTTCTGGCTCACTAATGGCACAAAGATACCCAGGAATCATAGCACTATTGCCTCAGCCTATTGAGCACTGCCAGTGAGAGCAGCTACTCTGGCACAATGCATCAGTAACTCTGGAGTGGAGACTTCCAGTATGGTCATTGCTGTGGCATTGAGTTACAACAAGGGTGATTACAAAGGCAGAGACCTGGGTCAGAATTGGACCTTGAAACTTGATGTGAGATTGAGATTAAAAGTAATAATAAACTCAAAATGTAATTTGGAAATAAAAATTACACCATAAAAATCATGATATAATCCCATTAAAGGGCTAAGAAAGTGTTTGACAGGATGTGGAAGCTAGAATCCACAGCTAGTATAGGTATGGGCTCTATTATCTCTATTCATTATTCAGAAAGCTCCAAAATACTGCCATTTCTATAAGGTCCTACGAGTAGCAATAAGGCATGATGCTCAAAAATCCTGAAAAATCCTTAATCCTTAGGTTCAAACTGGGTACCAGAGTACCAGAACATCTTACTCCAGTCTAAAGAATTCCCATCTGCCAATCCTTATTTCAACTGTGGGCCTATAAAAAACCTATACTGTTAGGCACAATCTATATCTAATTGTGTCCGATTTAAATTTATGGCTTATGAATCTGCAGGTCTGATAACTTAGTATATCTTTTGTTGGTTGGATAACCATTAACCACTCAGCATACCTAGTGCATTTTATTATACTTTATTGGTGATGAAATTATTATTATGTTACATTTTTCACATACAGATATGGGATCTGTTATCTAGAATACTGGGGACTTTGGGGTATTCCGGATAAGGTGTTTTCTGTAATTTGGATCACCATGCCTTATGAACAGTAACATCAAAAAATGTAAATGTTTTAAATAATTAAGATATATTATGTACTATTGCCCTTCTCTGGTAAAAGTTGTGTGTTTGCTATGGAAACCCTACAATAGTTTATATAAAGTAGGGGAAGCGTCCACTATGCGGCAATCAATTGATCCAGCCTAGCCTTCCTTCTATATAGGAAGGAGCCAGGCTAGGCTTGATCAATCGATCGCCGCATAGTGGACGCTTCCCCTGATACTTCACCTGCATCGCCATATCGCCTTTCTTCAAATGACCGGAAGCCAACTTTTAACAGGTATTTTGTACTACAGCATTCAAAATAATAAATGGTTTGCAGGATAGGGCAATTATTAGGACAGGGTAGAATAGATTTTTTGTGTTACTTTTCCTTTAACTATGCTAAAAAAATAATTTATTTAGTTGTGATAAAGTACAGGGCACTGTTTTATTATTAAAGAAAAAAGGGAAATCTTTTTTTAATTTATTAAAATTATAATTATTTGAATTATTTGATTAAAATTGATTCTATGGAAGATGGCCTTCCTGTAATTCAGAGCTTTCTGGGTAATGGGTTTCTGGATAGCAAATGCCATAACTATACTATGCCCCTGTGTATCAGGCTTTGGAGTGTAGTATACATGCAAAAAATATATTAAATATTAAAAGTATGCATTATATTTGTATGTAATACTTTAAGTCTACTAAAAGATCTTTTAAACAAAAAAAACAATAAAAGTTTTAGTATTATGCAAGAAGAAAATATATGTTTTTAAATGTATTTCATTACAACTGAGTCTATGGGAGATGGCCTTCCCGTAATTCAAAGTGTTCTGGATAATGGCTTTCCGGATAATGGATCCCATACCTGTATTGTCTTAGCAATAAAATAAAGCTAATTGGCTTTGGCAGTCAACCATCATCATTACACTGAAGCACTTCCGAGTATATTTCCTAATTGAGTTTCATATTGATGAAGCTGTTAATTTGGGATAAGAAAACTTTTCTATGTAGTATATCCCTGATCAGAGCTATATAAGATAAAACAAATGATGTTGGTTAAAGTGACTAAACTGTATACATTTGACATAGTTTAACCTTAAAATAGTTTTCCAAAAGTATTTTACTTTAGATTATTGGCTCTCTCATATGAAACACACTTTAAACGTTTTCTAAACAAATTTGAATTCCTGTAGTAAATGTACTGCCAGATGTCTCCACAGCCTTGTTTCAAAAAGTGACATTTGTATTTTCTGTCTATGTGCACATTATTGAGTATAGACCCTTCACCTCCCAGATAAATATAAAAAGAAGCCCAGTTGCTGAGTAGAACACAAATACAATTGTCCCAGGTAGCAGCTGAGTTTTTTTTACTTTGGACTTGTGTGTTACCATTTATTAAAAGAGCAAACAAAAGGATGAAGCAGAGACCAATGAGATACTACAGTTGTTGGCCCTTGGAAATGTTCAGCCTTGCCGAAAACAGCTGGCTTGCTTTGGCTAAAATTAGTATAGAAATTAACATTTTACACATGTGGAAAATGAAAGAGGTAATTTATGCATTACTATAGATATAAGAGCTGGGTTTGCATCACAAAGGCTCCTTGGGGGACATAGTATTATTGTGTAGTTTTTCTTTTTTTAAAATTTTGATAAATTGCAACTTCCAGTATTTGGACTTATTTAATGGATATGATTAAATAAACCTGTTAGATTTATATCACACACAGCATTTTGGCGAGCTTTTTCCTCTTGTCTACCTTTAGCCACATTAAACTATAAGAATGTTACTTGCACTGCCAGTGTTGTATTGGAACATACAGATTTAGCCAAATGCCAGAGGGGCTGTTGTTAGATGCCATAGACCAGGGGTAGGGAACCTATGGCTCGCGAGCCAGATGTGGCTCTTTTGATGGCTGCATCTGGCTCGCTGCCAAATCTTTAATAAAAAAAATAACGGGGGGCGTGACCTGCGCTCGGCGGATAGAAGACGTGTTCTAAGCCTTAGAACACGTCTTCTATCCGCCGAGCGCAGAGGCAAGGTAGGGTGGGTCCCAAGGATGCCGGATGCGATACAAAGGAGGGCGTGGCCTGCGCTTGGTGGATAGAAGACGTGTTCTAAGGAGGGCGTGGCCTGCGCTCAGCGGATACGTCTTCTATCCGCCGAGCGCAGGCCAAGGTTCCCGACCCCTGCCATAGACAATCACTATTTGTTGGGCTGGAGCGGGGGGGTGGGGGTGCTGGCTGGGCCACTGTATAGTTGAAATGCCAGGGCCACTTTTGAATCCCAGTGCAGGCATGGGAACATGGAACTGTCTTTCCCAAATGCCCCCCATCTGACAGCACCATCATCTAGTATCTATGCAGATTAAACCAGATAATCTCACAAGGCTCATTCTGTCATAGTAACATAGTAACATAGTAAGGTGGGTTGAAAAAAGACATACGTCCATCAAGTTCAACCATAATGCCTATATATAACCTGCCTAACTACTAGTTGATCCAGAGGAAGGCAAAAAACCCCATCTGAAGCCTCTCTAATTTGCCGCAGAGGGGAAAAAATTCCTTCCTGACTCCAAGATGGCAATCGGACCAGTCCCTGGATCAACTAGTACTAAGAGCTATCTCCCATAACCCTGTATTCCCTCACTTGCTAAGAATCCATCCAGCCCCTTCTTAAAGTTATATAATGTATCAGCCAGCACAACTGATTCGGGGAGGGAATTCCAGAACTTCACAGCTCTCACTGTAAAAAATCCTTTCCGAATGTTTAAATGGAACCTCCCTTCTTCTAAACGGAGTGGGTGCCCTCGTGTCTGTTGGAAGGACCAACTGGTAAATAAAACATTAGAAAGGTTATTATATGATCCCTTTATATATTTATACATAGTTATCATGTCACCTCTTAAGCGCCTCTTCTCCAGTGTAAACAGACCTAACTTGGCCAGTCTTTCTTCATAACTGAGACTTTCCATACCCTTTACCAGCTTAGTTGCCCTTCTCTGGACCCTCTCTAACTCAATAATGTCCCGTTTGAGCACTGGAGATCAAAACTGAACAGCATATTCTAGATGGGGCCTTACCAGCGCTCTGTAAAGGGGAAGAATAACCCCCTCCTCCCGTGAATCTATACCCCTTTTAATACAGCTCAAAACCTTGTTTGCCCTTGCAGCTGCTGCCTGGCATTGCTTGCTACAGCCAAGTTTATTATCTACAAGGACTCCAAGGTCCTTCTCCATTATGGATTTGCCTAGTGCAGTCCCATTAAGGGTATAAGTGGCTTGCATATTTTTACATCCCAGGTGCATGACCTTACATTTATCCACATTAAATCTCATCTGCCACTTAGCTGCCCAGATTGCCAGTTGGTCAAGATCCTGCTGCAGGGATGTCACATCCTGGATAGAATTGACTGGTCTGCAGAGTTTTGTGTCATCTGCAAACACTGATACATTACTCATAATACCCTCCCCTAAGTCATTTATGAACAAATTAAACAAAAGTGGACCCATTTAAACATTCGGAAAGGATTTTTTACAGTGAGAGCTGTGAAGTACAGAACTCTGAGGGACCCCACTGAGGACCTTATTCCAAGTAGAGAATGTACCATTAACAACCACCCTCTGTACCCGATCCTGTAGCCAGTTTTCTATCCATGTGCAAATGACTTCACTAAGACCAATAGACCTTAGCTTAGAAAGCAGTCGTTTGTGGGGAACGGTATCAAATGCTTTGGCAAAATCCAAATAGATTATATCTACTGCATCCCCACTGTCCAGCTTCTTACTTACCTCATCATAAAAAGCAATTAAATTGGTCTGACATGACCTGTCCTTCATAAAGCCATGCTGATTACTGCTCATAATGCCATTCTCCAGTACATAATTTTGAATGTGATCCCTTAACAAGCCTTCAAATAACTTGCCCACCACGGATATCAAACTTACAGGCCTATAATTGCTGTCATCTACTCATATCAGAATATCAGAAATGTCTAAAAGATAGTACAGGTATGGGATCAGTTATCTGAAAACCCATTCATTGTAAGAAAATAATTCTAATTTTTAAAAAACAATTTACTTTTTCTCTGTAATAATACCTTGTACCTTGTACTTGATCCCAGCTAAGATATAATTAATCCTTATTGGAGGTTAAACAATCCTATTGGGTTTAAATGATGTTTAAATTATTTTTTAGTAGACTTAAGGTATGGAGATCCAAATTACGGAAAGATCCCTTATCTGGAAAGCCCTGGATCCCGAGCATTCTGGATAACAGGTCCCATACGTGTAAATTAAATGCATTGTACATTGAGGACCCCAGTGCAAGGAATGCAGTCACTTAGGTATGAGAAAATGAAATTCCTTGCTAAATAATCCTGTCATGCACAATTTAATATTTAGCATTTTGGTGGTACATGACTTTCCAATGGGAATAAAGCATTTTAGTGCTGAGGGACATAGGCTTTATAACAATCGCTATAATGGCAGTGCCACAGATTCTACATTTATTGGGGAATTGGACAAATACATACATTCCACCTTATGGTAGGTAAAGTCTTGGTTAATATTTCACAAAAACAAGGCAGCTGCTCTTAGTCCCAGGCTTTGCAAGAAGCCTAATGTAATAGACAAAAGCTCTGAGGGACCTTGGCACACCCATCGTGTGTTTGTATGCATGGCTTTGCCAGATTTCTATGGTGGAAGTCCCTAAAAATGATAGCCACAATATATATTTTTTCGACCAACTACTCAACAGCAGATTGTAGCAAATAATATATTCCTACCCAATGCTCTGTACATCTCATTGCATTCCACAATTAGAGAATTAATTAGCAGTGCAATTTGAGCTTGCACCAAGCATGTATATAAAGAATAATATTGCCTTCAATAGTATATAGCCTCATGTTATTGAAGCAACTATTTGTCAGCCATAGAAGAAGATATATTCATATGGTGGATACCCAAGATTTCAATCTTTACAATTTGCAGTGTGGCTTGCAAATGTCCACCTCAAAAGCTCAAGGGGTTACTAATTATCTGCAATCACTAATAGATTTATTACCACATCTTTATAACTGTCACCTATGTAGAGGCTTAAAAAGATGGGGATGTGAGTGCCAGGTTAAGTAGTGCTGCCTTGGGCACAAATAATACTTGGCCCCACTCTGGCTTTCAGCCATACAGTAAATACACAGACCAATAAGCTTAAATGTACAGAATATTACAAATTATATTCCATTTAGTATGTGTATTAGCAGCTATTTTATTTTTTTTTTCCAAATATTTATTTGTTTCTAAAAATAAATGACACAGACATTCATCTAGGTATAATATGTATCAATATATAGAAAAAGGAGTGGAAACAAACAATTGCAGTTACATTTCTCATTCGTTATGGGTGTTTCCTCAACTTCTAATTTACCCACCCTTCTAGGACTTTAATATTTCAACACCCAGAATATGAAATCAGATACATAAGGAGTATCTCTAAATGCTGCGTTTGCCTAAGTGAATTATAGCCTGAGAAACTAGATCTGCCTTACATGGAATTTCACACGCGGAATGGCCAGAAAAGAACAATTTGTCATAGTGTAGAATGTCAAGTTTAGACAAACCTTTGTATTTATTTCCAGTCCAAACTGATCTTGACCTTCCTTCGAAACACTGCATCATATGGTACTTAAAGGGGGCCTCCACCCAAAAATGTGTTTTGGATAATGAAAGAAAATGTAATTCTAAGCAACTTTTTCAATATATATGTATTAGAAACGTCCAAGTTTTTAGGATTTCGCTGTCGAAAGCAGTGTTTGTCTGATTGTTTGTACTCTCTGCACTCCTGGCACTGACTCCTGAAACAGTGTAGCAGAAGAAGCTGATTAATAGACCTTGAGGTGGGCTGAAAAAAAATAGTTTTTTTAAATCTAGAATCTAGGTAGGGTGACTTTCTAGTCAGTGTATAAAGAAGACCTACATCACACCCACTTTCTACAGTGTGACCCATAAACAGGGCTGGATTTCAGAATAGGGCGCCCGACATAAGAATTACAAACAACTAAAAGAAATGTACCACCTTTAGCTTTTCAGCTTATTGAGCGCTTATTGAGTTTCCTATATGCACTGTACCCATATAAAGGCTGAGCTTGCCTAGAAAATAACATTCCTGTAGTAATCAAATTAGCAACATTTTTTTTTAAACTTTAATCACTCTTTATTTGAAATTGCTGTCTCAAATCTGTATATATAAGTGCTATCTGCTTGTTAAGTTCAGTGACTCTAGTAACTAAAAACCAGATTCATTTGTGAGTTTTTTTATTCTAAACTTTCTGCTTGGGCCCTATCCTGTTTATGTTCTAGTTTGTAATTTAGCTGTACCTCCACCCGTTATTACACACTTAGGGGCTGATTCATCAAAGTTTGAGTTCGAATCCTGAAATGGGAAAAATTCGGATTAAATACAATAATTTCTGATGATCGCAAATATCACAAAAATGCTTATGAAAAAATCGTATTAGTCATGATAATATCGTATTGGCGATCCGAAAGTCACAAAATTTTCATATCCAAACGATCGTAAACGGTGGGAGAACCTTTCTGACTTTGATCCTTCTGTGCATGATTTTGGAAGCCTCCCATAGGACTCAATGGCACTCTGCAGCTCCAACCTGGCCCAAGGAAAGTCACAATACCGAAGCTTGAATGAATCCGAAACTTTCGTACTCGCGCGACAATACGAACTTGTCGCACAAATTTTGTCGCAAAGTACGAAAAAGTCGCAGAAAAGTCGTATTTCGTACCTGTCGTACTTTAATAAATCAGCCCCTTAGTGGTGGTGCAGACCCCTGTTGATGGTAGGCACATGTCCTAAACCTGTGCCTTAATGTCCCTGATGGGGGGCAACTTTCCTGATCAAGGGAAGGTTGGTCACCCTGAAACACTGAGGTTAAATTCCCTGCCTGTATGATATATTGTATGTTTGTTCCTTTAAAACACTTGTTCACTGATTGGCAGGTAAAAAAGAAACCTTTAAAAGCATAATACGGAGATAAAAAATACCAGTTGCATGTTGTGTCAGATTATCAACCTATATTGTAGTACAGGTTAAGTCCCTTTTAACAGTTGAAAAAATCTCCACATGTTAAGATGGATACTGTGATATACTATAATAAATAAAAATGAAGGGCAATCTTTCCAGGTCAGCGAGATATTTGTACATGTACCTCACATTCTTGTAATAATGGCCTGCAGCTGTCAGGAAAGGAAGGATTTAATAAATCCTATGGCATTCGGTTTGCATAAATTCATTTAGTCCTATGTATGGAGGATGACTAATTTACCATTCATCATTCTTTGGTCTTTTATTGCTAATGAATTGATAGAACAGAACAGCCAAGCTTTATTGATTTCCTCCTATTGAGCAAAGGAAGGAGATGGCATTCTAAAAATCATGGCCTTTGCTAACATGCAAAAAAAACTGGTGCAAATAGTTTTTAACCACAATTAACTATTATAAGGGGAGGTACATGGACCAAACATGGCTGTACACTTGGATTCACCTCAGCTGCAACCAATCCATTAGGTGCAAGATCAACTGCGTTATAATCACAGTGCACAGTGTGCCTAAACTGGATGCCGCTTACCCCCAAGGTGCTATACACAATTGGTACAATGGTACAGCAAATGAGTCCTCTTTGTTTTTCCAGCAACAAATGCATTCAAAAATAAATATAAAGTTTTTCTTTCATGTATGTTGCTAATCATTCCTTTTCATGGCATAGCTTGGGTGCAGGGCCATAACTAGGGGTAGGCAGAAGATACATGTTCCTAGGGTACAATAGTGCACGTGTGCAAGTTTTTGAGGATCGGGGGATGCTGTGGCGGTCATTAAATGATGAGAAGGGAGGGGCGGGTAGGGGTGAATTACAGCAAGGCACTTGCCTTGGGTATCTATAGGCCAAAGAGGATGTCAAAAGCTAACATTATAGGCAGGGCAAATTGTGAATTCATTCTTTTTTTGTGTGAATATCCTATCTACAGGCAACTATGAAGACATTGTTGCTTAAGTATCCAGACAGAGATTCCTCCAGCTGCTGGAGGAATATAACCCACTGGAAGTACTGGCAGTTATAGTGAGACAGCAGCTGGGGGGTTGAAAGGTAGACATCCCTGAATTACATGCTTTTTCCCCAACATTGGCTCCCCAGTATCTGTATTATATATGGGACCTCTGCTAGAATCCGTATTGTCCATGTATAATAAGAAGTATTTACCTCGACAATTCAGATTTTCATATGAATAATGTAGCAAGAGCAAGCACTAAATCCATCACATTAATGATGCTGTCCTTAAATGACTTCTACTATTGGAACATTTTATTAAACTTTTATCCTTTATTCCACCCTTGTTTATAGAATTGCATCATTAAAACCCACTTTGAAACAGAATTAGTTAGAAGGGTGTGTCTTTCTATAGATCAGAATATACCATTTTTAAAAAAATGCTGTAGTCCCAATTAGTAAGGGAGGAATTGCCTCCCCAGATAAAATCAATTCCCCTGGAAAATGAACATTGCCTGCAGTAACCAGATGCTCATTAGAGGGAGGGCCCACAACATCTATGTACTGGCCTTAAGGATGGTACATAGCAAAAAAGAGTCTTTTCTAGAAAATGTTTTTTATTTAAAAGGAATTGTCTCTTAAAAACTTTCTATATTTATTATTCTGCAAACCCCCAATGTACATTTTTTTCACTTAGAGGTTTATAATAATACTACTACTAACAATATGTTTACTATTTGATACAAATGAAATATAAAATACTGTATATAAGATAAGATATGGGTAGAAAGGTGCTATGTCATATAACAATGTATTCCAAGTACTGTAAAGCTGAAGCAAATACAGTGGGAGCTCTGTGCACCAGACCTGCAATGTATGCAGTGAATGTATAATATTTTTAAGTTCTGAACAAGTTAAAATGGGCTGCTAAGCAGATGGAGAGCTTTGTTTTGCCAACAATTGTTACTCATTTGGAAGCAATGCAAAAGCACATTCCACAGTTTTATGTTAGATACAGTAATCCCACTAAGTTCTCTGGTGTGACAATTTCTCTTATAAGATGTCTCATTATATTTTACATACTTTGGTCATTTTAATAAATACAAATAGCTTATTGGTTGCTATAGGCTACTGCACCAAATGATAAATGTGCCTCACTGGCTCCTTTGTAGATGACAGACTCTTTATGCATGATAATATATAAATCTTTACCTGTATTATTTACATTAATTACAGGTATGGGACCTGTTATCCAGAACGCTCGGGACCTGGCATTTTCCGGATAAGGGGTCTTATCCATACCTCAAGTCTACTAAAAAATCATTTGGACATGAATTAAAACCAAAAGGATAGTTTTGCCTCTAGCAAAAATGAATTGTATCTTAGTTGAGATCAAGTACTGTTTTATTATTGAAAATAAAAAGTTAATCATTTGAATTATTTGATTCAAATGGAGTCTATGGGAGATGACCTGCCTCTAATTCAGATCTTTCTGCATAACAGGTGTCAAGAAAACAGATCCTATACCTGTACAAGTATGTGGCTGATCACAGGAAGATTTAAATGAAGGCTTGGGGTGGCTGTGCCTCCCTTAAACAACATCATTAAATGGAGGCATTAAACATAATATTGTCACTGCTTTTATTATGCATGTGTCTGGGCCAATAATAGATATCATTTACATTGTTTTTGTTCTACAAAGTGTTCTGGAAATATAAGAAACTAGTACTACATTTATCCTGCAAGTTGTTCTGGGAAGCATTTAGCATGTCATTGCCATTGCATTCATCTTGCTGTGTATTCTAGGGTATTATTGTAAGCTCTTTTGGGCAGGGCCCTCTTCACCTCTTGTATCGGTTATTGATTGCTTTATATGTTACTCTGTATGTCCAATGTATGAAACCCACTTATTGTACAGCGCTGCGGAATATGTTGGCGCTTTATAAATAAATGTTAATAATAATAATATTATGGAAGTGACCCTGGGATACTATAATGTAATCTATGTAGAAAATGTCTTTAGCTAGCCTCCTCAGACAAAAAAATGACCCTCCATCTATGGGACTGATTTCAAATGTTGCAATCAGCCTGCTTAAGTTAAGAATTGAAAGCAAAGATATGACCAGTTTGACTGGGTAACAACAATAGTAAAACTAAGAACCTGTCAGTAAATAAGTGCAACAAAGCTATGTGTAATATATATTATATACATGTAGCTATATAACCTACTGGTAATTGACATGCCAATCCATATTGTCCCAAACTAAATGGCATATTTTTTATGAAATTTAAGCCAAAGGGGAAGCCTCCCGGTAAAGAAAGGGAAAGGATTTTTTATGTGCAAGGGGAAATTCAGTAAAAATATTTAACATAAGATGAATATGAAATAATATCATATTTTTCTGGTGCTGCTCATTACAGTAAAGTTTTAATCTTTAATACCAGTAAGAGACAACCCCAAAACGACGCATACAGCTGTATAATATTGTATGAGACAGAACAGTTATAAGGGTGTGCAAGATAGAATGAAATAGAAGGCAGGGGTGGATAGCAATGCATTCTGATGGTGACACAGAGCCAGGATGGATGTTCTACTTGGATAAAACTCATTTGGGTGTGAGGACTTATAGTTATTACTCATTCTACTGCCTTACAGCTAGAATACAGACTTTTTTTTGTTCCTCTTAATCCTCAGTATCAAGAGCAATGCTCTGAGGGAGCTATTCATTTCATAATTATACAAGACAGTAGGGTACTCTGTAAATAACTGTTTAATGAAACCAATGCCAACATGTCCCAGGGCATAATACTGGGTTCTGGAATAATTAAAATAACTAAATAAATTAAAATATAGGGTACTCATTAGCAAAATACCCAAGGGGAAAACAGTCAGGCCTGAATTGTGGTGAGGCCACAAAGGCCTAGACAGCAAAAATTTAGGGGCGGCATTGATATTTTTCTCACATACAGAGCAATGGGGACCTCTGCCCACTGCTTCATATGTGAGTTTAAATTACTCAGTCGAGAATGCGCATGCACGCCGGCACGGGGGGGGGGGGGAAGGGACGAATGGGGGCGGCCTCGGGGCACCCGGATGCGAAATCTGGTGCTGAAAACAGTCAATACATAAAGCGATTTTGAGTGTGATACAGTATGCTCAGGAGACCTACAGTATACTGTACAATGAACTTTACAGGCAGTGGTATAACTATAATAAGGTTATCAGATCATGTAAAAAAAATCGGTGAAAGTTCTGGCAGATCTGGCAGAAAAGGCTGCTAACAATCAGTACATCCCAGCAACTTGCACAAAACTGTCTGTGATTTTGTAAATTATTTTGCAGGGGAGGGGAGGGAGCACTCATGACTAGATATAAATTATATAAATGCCTTTTTTCATAAGTATCACAAGGTGCAAAAAAGTGGCTTAACTATAGATCTGCTTCCTCTCTTCTATACAAGGGGCCTGGGAGGGTTGGATTTGCAAGTCCCCAAGACTTACATGCTGCAGGTGACCCCCATGAAACATGCCTCTGTTGTCACACCACTGCCCCCTGGGATTGTATTTATTATGGGAGCAAATGTCTTACCCACAAAGACATAATAAGTGGATCAGGCAACTTTATTCTCTTGCGCAGTGGTAAAAGGAGGCTCAGTATAATGAAGAGTGCTGAAGTTTTGTACTAAATACACAGGATTTGATTTTAGGGAAACTCAGTTTGTCAACATGAAAACCTTTTCTGTTATCTTCCTCAAGCACTGTATGGGAAATCAGTTGAGGAATCCAATGGGAAGGCGTTGAATCTTTGCTATGGAGTAAGGAGTTAGTCAGTGCACCCTAGTGCTGTAACAGCTCATCCACAGAAGGAAAGCCTCTTTATTTGAATGAAGAAAAACACAAAAGAATACAGAAAACTTGTCCCAAAATCCAAGCAGGTCTGTAGTAGGTCTGTGTCCTGACCTGCCTTTCACACTACAGAAATACCATAACAAAAATACGGGTGTCATATTTTCACTCCCCATTAATATGCTAAATCTAACCATATTTAATGTTTCAATATTTTTTCACAGCACGGTATATTGTGACCGTGTGTTTAGAAAACACATCTGACGGACTGAAGGCAAATACCTAGCACAGATAGGATTGTTAATATATACTCCCAGTCAGGTAATTAGGTGGCAGTTGAGAGCAGAGATCCTACTGTAGGTAAAAGGGGTGCGCTCCCATACCTATGGGCTCTTCTTTGGATGTCTGGAGGAGATGGGTCTGTCCTGTGTGTCCAGAGCGGAGATACGGCCCTGGTTGTTCCTAATGAGTGAAAGGAAGCCTGTGAGAGGACCATGGGGCCTGAGGAGCCTAAGACGTAGACAGTGTCTAAGACTAAGAGACAGAGAACAAAAGGGCCTGAGCTTGAGAGTGAGTGCAAAGGGGCTTGTGCTTGTAGAAAGGCAGTGTTTGTAGAAAGTGCAGTAGCAAAGAAACTTGGAAGTAGGCTGTGTAGCTTGGATGACAAAGAGAAGCTATCTCTGAATTGTGAGTAACAGGGTGCCGGACTAGAGTCTTTAAGAGGCCCCAGGGTAGTCAGGAAGACTGCATTCTTATCTGTGTGAGATGTCATATAAAGATAAGGACCTGAGTTGATGAGTTTTTAGTGAATTAAAGGCAAAGTCTTATTTTTGTTGCATTTTTTTGTCCATGTCTCTTCTCATCACAAGAAACCTGCTTAGTAACTATTTCTAAAGCTAATCCCCCCCCCCAAAAAAAACAAACAAACAAAAAAAATATTTTTTTTATATAGGTATGAATCATCTACAACCTACTGTATATATAAGGATATTAGTATATATTAGTATTAGTTCCATGACTATATAAAGGTTTGATCCCCTTTGCTAATATCTTTGTAATGAAAAGGATCTATCTATCTATCTATCAATCTATCTATCTATCTATCTATCTATCTATCCTGTTGCAATGGATTTCACAATCCTGCAGTAAACTGGGTCTTCTTATGAGTCTTTAAGAGGCCCCAGGGTAGTCAGGAAGACTGCATTCTTATCTGTGTGAGATATCATATAAAGATAAGGACCCGAGTTGATGAGTTTTTAGTGAATTAAAGGCAAAGTCTTATTTTTGTTGCATTTTTTTGTCCATGTCTCTTCTCATCACAAGAAACCTGCTTAGTAACTATTTCTAAAGCTAATTCCCCCCCCCCCAAAAACAAACAAACAAACAAAAAAAATATTTTTTTTTATATAGGTATGAATCATGTACAACCTACTGTATATATAAGGATATTAGTATATATTAGTATTAGTTCCATGACTATATAAAGGTTTGATCCCCTTTCCTAATATCTTTGCAATGAAAAGGATCTATCTATCTATCTATCTATCAATCAATCTATCAATCTATCTATCTATCTATCTATCTATCAATCTATCTGTCTATCCTGTTGCAATGGATTTCACAATCCTGCAGTAAACTGGGTCTTCTTATGAAATACAATCACAGTCAAAAAAAATTTCAAGGCAGAAGAAGACAATGTAAAGCTCACTTTTACACACACAATGTGCCTTTAAAACAAAAAGCTACAGGGAAACTTATATGCCCTAATTCTGGTTTTAAGGCAGCACAGTACCATGTCCATGAGCAATAAACACATGCTTTCTGAGATGACACCAACACCTTTCCAATGTCTCAGGAATTTCAGTCATTTCCTCCAACATATATTCACCATGGGAAATATTACAACATCATTTGGCTAAAGGCACTATACCTTCTATGAGTTAAATCTAAGCTGTAACTTTTTTTTTGAGCACAATAAAGATGGTGATGTGCAAATGTTTGGTATGTACCATGTCACTGGAAAAAATGTCATTATCCAAACACTGTCAAGCTATGGAGCATTTAAGGTCACTTCACTTTCAAACAGATTTTATTGCAAGTAGACAGTTATCTAGACATAATCGTGTAGTTGCTAGTAGCAGTAGCCTGTATTCTCTTTAACTCTTTCTTTACCCTGCCTAAAACTTAAGCGTATATAATGCAAAGTTTTTATTTACAGATAAATCTGCATGTCCACTTCTTTATCTCCTAAAACTTACACACTGGCCTTTTACCATTAACAAGTCAGTTCTTGTTCTTTTTCCCAACCTTAGTTGATCAAAAGATGGTTGTATGGCATCATTCTTGAATGGCATCATAATTATGAACCAGCAGTTCTTTATAGCGAACAATACCACACAAGAAGCAGTACTAAGCAAAAAGGTGGTGTGAAATAAATGTGAATAAGAAACCATATTTGCAATACACAGAAATATCCATTTTGTGCAAGGGGAATCAAAATACTAAAGAGTTTAGTGAGTTGAGTGAGATCAAACCACACTTTGTATATAGCAGCATACCACATGGTGGTGCTAAACTGGCTTGCTGCAATGGACATACTATGGAACCAAAGCAAGCATTTTTGGCTTTTTGTATTGATGGGGTTAGATGCCATGCAAAACATTTAAATCACTATGTTCCTTTGCATTTGATGATGTGGTGTACAAATAATTCAGAAGCTGGTTTAGAAGAATTTAATTTAGAAGAAATGGGTTGTGGCAGAGCTCATTTAGATAGTTTTGTCTTAATATTATTTCAATGTTATTGACCCGGTTAGTAAGTATGTTTCTGAAAGCAGCTGAACTGGATTGTGTAAGATTTTTCCCATATCTATTGCAAGAAGCTACATGATCCCCAACCAGTAGTTTGCTAGCAACATGTTGCTCATCAACACCTTGGATATTGCTCCCAGTGGCCTCAAAGCAGGTGCTCATTATTGGATTTCTGGCTTGAAGGCACATTTTGAAGGCATACAACCATGTGTACAGCCAAAAAGAGCCTCCTATAGTCTGCCAGCCCACATTGGGCTACCAAATAACCAATCACAGCCCTTTTCGGGCACCCCCTAGGAATTTTTTTCATGTTTGTGTTGCTCCCTAACATTTTTTATATTTACATGTTGCTTACGAGTAAAAAAGGCTGGGGACCCCTGCCTTAACTGGAGATTAAGGCTGAAGCTGTGAACAAAATTACTATAATACTACCACAGCTCAAAGAGCAGATTCAACATTAGTTTATTTGAAATGAATATTAACAGCAAAGGTCACAGTTTTGTAGCTAATGTGGAATGGCCCCACCCTGGACCTAATATCTTGGGGATGGCACTTAAGGGCTAATTTATCAAAATGTTTTGGAAATTATTACCTAAATTACCCAGTTCTAAGTGTATTGGACTGAAGGTATTTACCCTTTATTTAGGCAGTCCCCAATATTTTGGTAAGCTAATCATTACTGATTTACAGTTGGGAGGTTTCCTTATCCTGTCCAATACTGGTCAGGAAATGTCATTTTTCAGTTCTATAAAAGGGGAAGCCAATGTGTGCTTGGCCTTTCTCTTTGGATCCCACCTGTTGGAGGGGGTGGATGGTACTTAGAGCCTGGGTGGAGGTAGGCCCAGTAGGTGTCAAGATATTTTTTGTAATAGTTATCGCTAGGAGTTAGGATCAAGTTAGCTAGTGAGCAGTCTGAAGCTCTGCCAAGAAGAATTAGTATTCAAATGTACAGACTTAGGGACTACTGAAGCTCACCTAGGTCTTACTTTGAGTCCCTTTACTTGGGATTTGACCCTTCTCAGTTGACTCAATCCACAAACTGATTATTGACCCCTGATGGGAGAAAGGTTCTGGAAGCTTTGTACATGAGTAAATGCTGAATAACTACACTGCATCTAACTGTTACTGTTTTCAAAGTCATTGTTCTATGTACCTGTGAATAAAGAATTATCATTTGTTTTAGAACCTCTGGCACCCAATTAATTTAATCAATATAAGGGTTTTAGTTCAGCAACACCCTTCCTCCACTAAGTCTGTGGGAGCCCATTTCCAAAGATTAAAGGCCCCCATACACGGGCCGATAGAAGCTGCCGATATCGGTCCCTTGCACCGACTCGGCAGCTTATCTACCCGTGTAGGGGCGGAAACGAGCGGGCTGGCCGACCGATATCTGGCCTGAAATTGGCCAGGTTAAAAGATTCAGTCGGATCGGGGGCCGCATCGGCTCATTGGTGCGGTTCCCGAACCGACTGCCCCATTGCCTCCTACATAATCCGGTCAGATTTTTTTTTTTTAACTTCAAGCTCACCAAGCGAGCGGATCTTACCATGTATGGGGACCTTAAGAGTGGCATGTTTTTGATTTGTATGGCAAGCAGAGAGTTTTCTGAAGCACACAGCACCTTCAGTGCTTTAAGCTTTACTGTGTGATGCCACCGAACATTTTTCCATGATAGGGGGGAGCAGACTGTTAAATAATAACACCACTGTTCAACATTTGTTCTGCCTATTCTTTTATTTAATAAAAATAAATATTTCAAATTTTTCCATTATACATTTAAAACAGATCATTGTTTGTTTTTACCCTTACTACCTCCCTCTGAAATCAGACAGTGAGCTTTCCTCACTAGCCCCTCCCGTCCTCCAGCTGCTGTCTGGGTCTCAAGCTTACAGATAAGGAGGCATTAGCTATACAGATTGTTTAATAGGGAGGAGCGATTACTATAACTACCATATCCTCTGCTAACAATTCCTCTGAACAAACAGGCAGGCATAGCCACTAAAAGTACTTTTAATTTCTATAGTGCGACAATTAAGATCAATTTCTGTTTTTTAATTTACAACAAGCAGAATACACACCCAACACAATCCTTTATAATAAGTGCTTGCTGAAGATGATGTATGCTACCTATTTAGCTACCATGTCCAAAATCCTAGAGTTTGATTAACATTGTCCTTAATGATAGAACCTTAGCAGTGGCTGCTTTATTATCTAAGGTTTCCTGATGTTGATGTTCTCCCAGTTTCTAGCTGAGATGACAAATATGATGGGCTGTAGCTGTGCAGAAGCAAAATGGGCAGATGTTTGAAAAGAATCAAGGAAACTAAATATTTATAAAGGAATTAACTCTTTTACTGCTTTAGGAATCTGTAAAATGTTAAGTTGCTCTACAACGAATGTGATTCCAACCACTAAAGCAAGTTGTGCAATAACAAAACAAAAAAATAATGTAATATATCCCATGGTGGAAATCAAGTGAAGACCTCTCCCAGTTTCATCTGCAAATACCTCTCCAAGTAAATATTAAGCCCATACATCTGAACAGAGTGTTGCCCTTTATGATATAGCTCATGGATTGCCAAGCACAAGGTTAGCCAGTGATGCAGATGCTAAGGCGTGGGAAATTTCTTTGCAATGAGAAAATACAGCTTGACTTAATGATGATTGTGAATCTGTGAAATAAACAATCCTATCTAAAGTGTAAGAAAGCACATATGGATATGGTTAGTCTTAGACAATTCAGATAATCAAGATTGTAAAGGAAAAAAAGAATTGTAAAATAGAAAGGGTTCATTTCAGCTATTTTTGAGATACATTTTTGAGATACAATCTCTTATTCTGTAAATTTGCACGGTTTACAAAGATGTTTTAAATAGATGGAATATTTTTAACCCCCGTAGTTACGGCTTATTTTCCTGCTCTTGCTTTGACATGGGTGTGTTCAGAAGTTTCAGCACATAAATGATCCCAGTAAAGTGAGACAACCTGCACCACTCTGTTGTTGTAGACTACTACTACTCCCACCATCAGTGTTTGGGATCAGTGATGAGAGAATCTGTCCTGTTTCGATACACCAAAAATGTTTTGAAACTGAGGAAAAAATTATGACAGGTGAAAACCGGATACTGCATGACTTGTTTGACACGCGTTTGAAGCGAGCACGGCTTTTTTTTACGTGACCACACCTTTTTTGTGTGACCGCGCCTTTTTTATGTGACCACGCCTTTTTTTACACCACCGCAAAAACTTTGTGGGAGTTTTGCAAAACAATTCGCCAATTGTGATATGCGCAATTTTGCTGTGAATCCTTGCTGGTGAAAAAATTCGATCATCACTATTTAGGATAATAGATCTGGAATATACCAAATTCAAATGTCTGAAATGAAAGATTATTCTTCCAGTTAGGACTAAATTGCAGGTAATTAAGTATAGGGTGGGATACAACAAACTGTTGCTCCAATGCGCTTTGGGAATACAAAACATAGTTCAATATTACAGATCAGCTCAGAGCTGGGTGGGAATTTTAAATGCTTTAATTTTTTTTTTTTTTGCTATGTACCTCAGCATGCTTATGGGAGTTCCCCTAAACATTAAAAAAATATAACATTACTAACACAATTATTAAATTCTGTCTAAAGCCCAGGCCAACCTTAAAGGGGCAGTATACCCCTTGTTCAACATTTGTTCAATAAATAGGGCTTGTGCTGAATATACTTTTCCCCTATTATTTTAATCACCAAACAGGGAAATTGAAGCAACTCCATCTTTGGTGCTTAGATAATACCCTGCATAATGGACTCCTACTAACAAAACAGCTACAAGAAAGGGTAAAGGGAAGGGGGTTGTATATTGGTAATCTAATTGGATCCTCGGAAGAAATCACTATTCATTTTGGGGGGTGGAGTGTCAGAAGATGCAAGCTGAAGCTGCATACTAATATGACTGGACACATTATGGCTAACACATGGGACCATACTTTATAATGTGGCAAAATTGTATTCTGCCTCAATGGAAAGTTGCCTACTTAATACACTTAAAATGTAACATCAAACAAGCCCCAGATGGCACACACAGATGGATTTATATTAGATCCAATCCAAATTGCTAGAGACACAAATCAAACCTCTCTGCTGTCATAGTTGGATTTAGGGAAGGCGTTTGATAAGGTACAATGGAAATATCTCCAGCTCACCCTAGAGAACTTTGGCATTCCTCCATTTCTTAGATCAGCCATCAAAGCCTCCTACTCTAATTCATGAGCTAAAATCAATATACAAGGATTTGTAAAAGCCTTTCCCAATAACAAAGGAACACGACAAGGCTGCCCCCTCCCTCTATTCTCCAGGACTTTGCTGACTTCTTTAAAAGCAAAGTCGATTCTATCCGCAAACAATTTTCCCAACCCTCAGATACCAGTAATCTCAACCTTCCTAAATCTCCTCTCTCCGTATTCAATTCCTTCAATCTCGTAACAGAGTCTGAAGTTTCTCAGCTTCTCCGATCCTCTCCATCTACTACCTGCTCACTAGATCCTATGCCCTCATCCCTACTAAAACAGTGTGCCCCTGCCCTTACTCCAGCTCTTACCCACATATTCAATTCCTCTCTGGCTTCTGGTACTTTTCCCTCTCTCTTCAAACAAGCATGTGTCAAACCCATTCTTAAAAAGGCTACACTGGACCCATCCTGCCTTTCTAACTACCGTCCTGTCTCTCTCCTGCCCCTAGCCTCTAAACTCCTGGAACGTCTTGTCTTTTCTCGTGTCACTAACTTCCTCTGCACCTATAATCTGCTGGACCCTATGCAGTCTGGTTTTCGGCCTGCGCACTCCACTGAGACAGCCTTATGTAGAGTGGCAAATGATCTCCAGACTGCCAAGGCCAAAGGATGCTACTCGGTCCTCATTCTCCTAGACCTTTCCTCTGCTTTTGATACTGTTGACCATTCTGTCCTTATGCAAATTCTCTATTCTCTGGGTATCCGGGATCAGGCTGCATCCTGGTTCTGTTCCTATCTCTCTAACCGCTCCTTCTCTGTCGCTCTTATTAACAAATCCTCTACCCCGGTTCCGCTTAGTGTGGGGGTGCCTCAGGGCTCTGTGCTTGGTCCCCTGCTGTTCTCCCTGTACACTCTCTCTAGGAGACCTTATTTCTTCTTTTGGTCTTAAATACCACTTATATGCAGATGACATCCAGATATATTTAGACACCCCTGCACTAACTGCTGATGTTCAAACCCAGATTGGTAACTGCCTCCTGGCTATCTCCTCCTGGATGAACCGACGCCAGCTCAAACTTAACCTAGCTAAAACAGAGCTCATGGTCTTCCCGCCCAAACCTGGCCCTCCTCCTCCTTTCACCATTACTATTGATGGCATGACCATCAACCCTGTAAATTCTGCACGCTGCCTTGGGGTTATCTTTGACCAGTCCCTCTCCTGTTAACCGGCCTCCCAGACTCTCTCCCCTGCAATCAATTTTAAACTCTGCTGCCAGGATCCTCCTGCTCTCTCCTAAGAGGGATCCTGCTCAGCCTCAATTAAGCTCACTAGCATGGCTGCCTGTTAAGCAAAGGATAGCTTACAAAATCATTCTACTAACATTCAAAGCCCTTCACTCCTCTGCTCCTCACTACATTTCTTCACTGGTCTCTCTGCATGTTCCTGGTCGTCTCCTCCGCTCCTCTCAGAGCCTCCGTCTTTTTACACCATCCACACCCACTGTGCTCTCTTGTCTTAAACCTTTCTATCTCGCTGCTCCTTACCTCTGGAACTCTATCCCTGAATCCCTCCGTAGGGAAAACTCACCCACTCTCTTTAAGAAAAAGCTCAGCTGTTACTAAAACTAAAACATTATTTTGCCCAGTCCTGCGCTTAAGGGCAAATGCCCATACCTAGTGCACTCTTACCTTCCAGTTTGTGCCTGTATGTTACCCAAGCTCTACGGGGCAGGGACCTCCTTCCTACTGTGTCTCATACCACATGGCACTTATATATATATACATATATGTATTTATTGTATTTATTTATTATATCACTCGTCCTCCCTGTGTGTAATTTTGTATTCTGTAAGACTGTACAGCGCTGCGTACCCTTGTGGCGCTTTATAAATAAAGTTATACATACATACATACATGATCATAAAACCACCAGCACAATATTCCAGGCAGATGAGACATATAAAGCATTAAAGGAGAATGCAAGTCAATTTAAAAAGCATACTGCCCAATAGTCCTCCTATTGTTTAGTAAAAACACCACACTTTTGGCTCACCTAATCAAATATTTACTCAGTCACACTTACTTCACATTTTCTAGAACAGGCAGCCATCTCTAAAAAGGTATTCTCCCTTCCTTTCCCTCCTTGCTTCATACTGCACATGTGTTTCATTCCCTCCCCCCCTCCCCTCTGCCAGATCCGCTTCTGATTGGCTGGTGGGCATGTGTAGCTCAGAACAGGAGACAGGATCAAGTTACACACATGCTCAGAGAATAGGAAGGCTGCCGCTGGCACCTACAGGAAGGGAAGAGAGATTTCAGTGATGTCACTGTAGTCTTCACACTGCTGTAGGCTGCCAGCACCATATCTCAGAGAAGCAAGCAGGGATCTGGGAATTTAGATATGCAGTAAGTACTTAAAAAGAATGCCTTTAGACTTACTTTTAATTTATATTAACCTTTCATTGTCCTTTAAAGTTGAATATTCTCACCACAAAATCAGTCTGTTTGCCGATGACTCCAAAGAATTCTGTAACAGGAAAACATGTTAGTAGCACTTCTCCATTGAAATCTATTCTGCTTTGAAATCCATTTTTCAAAAGAGCAAACAGATTTTTTAAATATTTTTCTTTGAAATTTGACATGAGGCTAGAGATGTTCTTAGCTTCCCAGGTTCCCTTATCCATGTTTACTGCTGCACTGCAAGTTGGATTAATGTTACCCCTGTCCCTTTTCTCCATCAGCAGAACAATGGGCAGTGAAATAAAATAACAGCTCTCTGACACCTGCATTGATAGAAATGCTCCCATGCCCCACCTAGAGGTATATATAGGAGTAGGAGAAACAATTGGTTACCTGAAAGCAGTTCTAATGTGTAGTGCTGGCTCCTTCTGAAAGCTCAGCACAATGCATTGGGATGGCACCTACACACCAATATTACAGCTAAAAATACATTTATTAGTTTAAAAATAAAAGTAGAAATGGTAGAATTAATTATATGCAATGTACACAATTACATTTAGTAATTCAAACTACACCACTAAATCATGATAGCATCCCTTTAATAATAGCTTACTGTAACTCCAAAGAACTTTCTCTATTTCTGTGCATGTTTACAAAAAACACAAAAGCTACTTAACTTTATAGAGGAAGGGAAGTGTGTAAGAGAAGAACCCTACTATGAGTATCACAAAGAAGCAAGGAGATAGATGGTACAGAAGACCATCAAATACCACAAAGCATGTATCCTTGCACCAACTAGTATATGTTCCAATGCAAGCACTTCCAGTGTGTGGTTTGAAGAACAGTGTTACACAAGGTACAAGTCAGCTGCATATACTAAATAAAATATACATTTTACTATGGTGTAGACAGCTGCATTCTAAGTCAATAGGCATTTGATATTTGTTTGTATGGTTTATAAATAGGGACCTGGGTGTTTCAGTTAGAGTGAACTCAATTGAGATTTACTGAAGTCACAAAACACAACAGTGCACCAGATGAAGCCAGATACTTGCAGTAATGTCATTGTGTAGGTTCACTTAAACAGCTGCAAAGGTCGCTTTATGACCTCTTAATGCAGCTGTTTGGGAGTAGGTCATCGGGCTTCCTTCACTTCTTGTTTTGATAGGAGAAAGGCATGTACAGCACAGAGCTTTGCACTGTAGTTTAGCTGATAAACAGATTCCTTTACTAGGCAATTACATATAATAAAGGCAAATTTAATTTTCAGAAAATAATAAAACATCTAAGGGCTATAGCACACAAGGCAAATTTGTGCACGTTGCAGTCAGTCTGATGAACTGGAAATCACACAGGTGCCACAACACTCAGATTCTTCTTATGCATCATACCCCTCAGCCTATAAGTATAAGTGATATAAATTGGCTGTTCATAGGAAAAGACAGGGATAACACATACTATAATAAACAAATCCCTTGAAGGAAGGAAAAACATATCTACTAAATCATCTCCCTAGTTGGATTACAGTACCCTTCAGATGGGTGTTTCAAACATGCACAAACTGATTCTTTTTCAAAGAAGTTCAATAGGACCTCACCCTTATTTAGAACAGCTTGTCTTCACTGGGTACAGAAACTAACCTGTGTCCCATTAACCTTAAAGTTTCCTAATGGAAATATTTACCATGTTCTTGTTGCACGCTATCCCTAACTTCTATAAGTGTTGCTGGCTCCACTTATAAAAGGGATACGACTGGTTGAATGAACAATTAAAGAGGACTTGTCACCCAGACATGAAAAGCTGTATAATAAAAGTCCTTTTTAAATTAAACATGAAACCAAAATTCATTTTTATATTAACACATCCAAACCCATTATAGATGCATTTAAAAATCTCAGCTGTCAATCATATACTGCCTGCCCCACCTCTATGCCTTAGGCATAGAGGTGGGGCAAACAATAACTTGTTTCCATGCAGCACTCAAATTCCCCCTACCTTCTCACCATCTAATTGTGTAACAAGTGCATGGGTATGGGCATCAAGTCCCCCCTTCTGGCACATACACAAGATTTTGGGGTGATACAAATTGTATACTCCCAAGACTCAAGGAAGCAAGATTTATATAATTTATATAGTATGTTAAGTTAATTTTGCTTAACAAACACAATAGAAAATACATTAGAATTACTTCTTAGGGTGACAGGTCCACTTTAACTGGCTAGGGAGAAGATGATATTGGAAGGACACAGCATTTCTAACCCAAGCCACAACAGTAGATTTGGATGCTTTGTTCCATTTTGGTTTTGCTGCACACAACTCAAAAGATAATTATAAAGTCATTTTTTTTATATAAGCTGACAGAGATCTTCTGATACCCAGGCTATGCAGCTCTGCCTCCTTTCTTATTAGACAAAGAAGGGAAGAGTATGGAAGGACAATTTATGAGTTATTGTTTTTGGCTGAAAGAAACTCTTGGTCTGGAAAAAAGTTTGAGTCCAGAAATACATTTTTCTGGATAGAAAAGTGTGTAAGGGGGATTTGGCGCTAATGCTTACAACCCTCTAACACGTCTTGCTGATGTTATTGCAACTAAAAAGACTGTTTTCCAGGCCAGGTGTTTTAGGCTAATCTCTTGTAGTCCCTCCCAGGACTTTTGCATAAGATTAAGATCGCCTGGAGAGGCAGGAGTTCTTGCTGTGGGCTTCAATCCCACTATTGTTTTAATAAAACATTTTATCAAAGGATCATTGGCAAAGTCTCTAGCTGAACTCACAGACAGCACCGTTGTGTGAACTTTTACCGTGGTTAGATTAAGACCATTATACTTCCGGCGATTGGACAGTCTTTTGGAAGGAGGTCCGCACACCATTGTTAGAAAACATTTCAAACTTTACTGTACACCTTGGAAATAAATGGCTTCAACAGTGTAAGTGTGTTTGAACCACTTGATCAGAAGAAAAGCCCTGATCCTTCAAAATGTCTTTCCCTCTCAACCTGTTTAGAAGTTTTGGCCTCTGAAGAAGTTTCCAAAATACCCCTTTAAATATGAAAATAGCTAGAATAGAGCTATCAGTATTAAAGAAGCTTGATATTGTCTTAGTTCCTTAAGGGTGAAGACACATGAAGCTACTAGTAAGTAGCAGATACTGGTCGTGGCTGCAGAAATAGACAATGCTGATCATTTAATGATAATTGTCTCTACGTGTGTTTTAGCAGAGGCAATTCTCAGTATTGTTTATGGCAGAGTATTTTCTGGCGTTTAGTAGTCGTGACAACTAGCTGCTAGGTCCGTGTGTCTTCACCCTAAAGCTCATCTTACCATTGGAAATTGGGGGAAAAAACTTCCATGAAATTGTCATGGCATCTGGTTTGTCTACCCAAAAAACAACATTAGGGTACTCTTCTGTTGTCTCTGGCCACCATTGTAATCGACTTGATGAAGGCCCCACATATCCATTATCTGTATATTTAATAGTCATTTAGTAATTATCATTTTTTGTACCATTCATTGAATATGTATGCTTGGGACCTGGGGTTTTCCAGATAAGGGGTCTTTCTGTAATTTGGATCTCCATACCTTGAAAATCATCTAAACATTAAATAAACCCAACAGGAATATATTTTAGTTGGGATCAAGTACAAAGTACTGATTAGTATTACAGAGAAAAGTGAAATCATTAAAATGGAGTCTCTGGAAAATGGCCTTCCTGTAATTTAGAGCTTTCTGGATAATAGGCTTCTGGATAACAGATTCCATACTTGTACTCTCATCATTATTTAAATCATAAACATATAACTAAACATATAAGCAGATGTTTTTAGTGAAATCCCTAAAGCAGATTATACATGTATGAATCAATAAAACCTATTAGTAAAATGTTGAAAATGGTCAGATTTTGATTGTCCTTACTGTATATCAAGGAACATATATGCCTGCTACTTAGGTTAGGGATGTAAGTATTTGTCTTTTATCAGTTTAAGGTTGTAAAAAACACACAATTTTGGAAAACTAAAAAACATTAACCCACCCCGAGTCCCAGTTTGATAATATATCTGCATGAATGCTATTTGTTAGTTCATAGAATACCCATATGCTGATGCTAAGAGTGTTTAGAGTGTGTTACAGTTTCAGACTATACAACTGCTTGGGAAGAATTGCAAGTTTAACTTTCTTAGACTTACTCCACAAGTTATATCAACTTTTCCAGCTGCATCGGCTATTAAAATATATTTATTCAATCCACTAGCATAAAACTGGAGTCCCAAATATTCCTTATTTCTTTTGAATTTACAATCATTGAAGAGCATGGGCCTGTAATGTATGCAGGCTGTTTTGAATCATTATATTCCTTTTATTGAACTCTTCTGTTCATTGTAATCTAATGTTAAAGGAACATTGTCATAGTAACTGAATATCCTACTGCTAAATCAACGTAGTGTTTAGTGACATGTGGGTCGACAAGAAGTAGACCTGCACCCATCCCCCTGCCCCAGCCCATCCCTGACATCACAAAGGGGGCAGGGCAGGCACACGCCAATAAATAGAGGCTGCCGGATCCAGCTGACCCACAGATTTCAAGCCAGCCCACACATTACTACTAGTGTTATTATTTGTTATGTTACAATATAACTGTCATTATATCTAGGTTTAAAGGGGATCTAAAAGCAAAAAATGAATTCCGAGGTATTAGCAGTTTTAGACTGCTACCATTGGACTCAATGACTCTCTTGGGTTAACTGTATACAGGAAGTCCACAGCTTGCTCAGTGAGAGGTGCTAGCACTCTCGAAATGCATGAATCTATAGTTAGAAAATCAATATAGAAATTGCAAAAGTGCAATATATAGATGCCAACACATTCCATGTGTGTTGGAGTTTTTGTAATGCCCCAACTGTTAACCTGGTTGTCTAAGTCACATGCCTGGCTTGTTTACAAATCAATAGGTCTAGGAAACAATTACAGAAAATGTGCAAAAATATGAATTTCTTTTGTAGCAGTTGGGAAGTTATGCAGGCCAACATATTTAAATGTACACTTTAAGTGTTGGTCTGTAGGGAGAAAAGTTGTTAGTTATGATTCATGCTGTAAAGTATTTTTTTCTACAGTCCAGCTCATACCCCTGTGCCAATGATTATGAGAAAGTATGCAATAAATATTTCAGGTTTTCTTTAATAAGCACACATGCATATTGGAGTGACGAGGAATGCACAGATAAAAGCAGCTTTTTTGATCCACAAATCTTTCACATTTTTTGCAGCTTTGCAGAATGCTTCCCTTTATATAAGAGAATTTTAGCAAAGAAATCGAAGTGTCTGGATATGAAGACATTACACAGCAAAGAAGAGCCTGGAGGGAGAGAAGGTTTCCTGGAAAATTAGGATTTCAATGTTCTGGCTGCTCAACAATGTTCTGCCTTTGGCAGTTTCTTTGTTTTAACCTCTTTTTGGGGATTGCTCCAAGACAGCCTGCTTTACCTTCAACTAAAAACTCAGTTTCACATTCAATGACTCCATGCAGGAAGAGTGTTTAAATGAGTTCTTTTGCACACTAGTGTCCATAGGTCTAAAGAAACAAAACAGTTTATACAAATGTGAAGAACCAACATTAGGAAGCTTGTTACCCCAAAATGTAAACTCATTGTGGACACTTGTCATGTGTGGGCCGTCCTGAAACTACAAGACCTGTGGGTCAGGCCTTCATCCACAAGGTCACAGGCAGGTTTGGGAAGAACTCTACCCTCTGACCACCCTGCCTGCTACTTTACCATAACTCTACTTCCTCCTGTGGCAGTCCCCTCTCCCTTCACTGACTTCAGAGATGGGCAGGTCAGCTAAGGTTGGGAGTGGATTGGTTACTATGTTTAATAACATACTAAAACTTAAACGTGAACCACCCCTTTAAAGCAGTCATGTTTAGTACACTTTGTTGCATATCCCTTGCATGCAAAATCACCAGGTGCTGAGTATCTTCTCTGGCGATGCTCTGCCAAGCCTCTACTGCAGCCACATTCAACTCCTGCTTGTTCCAGGTGCTTGTCCCTTTTAAAAAGATCAGCCACAAAAGTGCAAGCTAGAACGCTATATTTATTCTGCAGAAACTTTAGGCTAAGGACCCAGAGAGTGGTTTAGTCACCTGCGACAGATCTGCGCTATCTGAAATACCTTTCCACCGGCAACAACAGGAGTCGCCGGTGAAAAGGCCATCAAATCATTTGGTATTCCGAAGTCACAAAAAGTTTCCTCCTGCAGGAAACTTCACGCTATTTTGGAAAACTGAAGTTGCCGGTGGATAGCCATTTCAGAGAAATGGAGGTCCTTAGCCTTACCATACCATACCTGAGTAAACAGACCTAGAAGCTCTCTCTGTTTGTTTAAGATAGCAGCTGCCACTTTTAGCTTGGTCTCAGTAACTTTTGTGCTGCAGCTCTGGCTGTTGGTAGCTTAGATTAGACAGCACAGTTGGGAGGGAGAGAGAGGTGCAAACGGAGCAGACTCGTGCTGTGCCCTGAAGGATGTTTCTGAGAGCAGGAAGTTTGATTAAAATATATAGTTTTGGAGGGCACACCACAATTGCTAAAGCAGAAATAGCTGGCTTTAAAACAAAGACAACAAAGAGAAGAAAAAGGGTGCAAATGAGAATCTGTTCCCCAAGCCCAATACAAATCAATTACTTAATGCACACCTACTAGCCACAAAAAGGCATAACATATAATGCTCTTTATATGGTAAATATTCACAGAACAGTAAATACAATTACAATGCATTATATACATACACCAGTTGGACAAAATGTAATATACAGAAAAAGCAGACACGTGTGGATTGAGGAAACCCTGACGTTTCGGAACACAGTCCTTTGTAAAGGGGATTCAAGCAGGAAGTTTGATACCAAAGAACATGTTTACACAAAAGGACAAATCCTGTGTTTTTTTTGATAGTGGACTCATTAATGGACTCATGCAGCATTTCTTATGGTTGTATTTACCTTTCTTTCTGATAAAGCTTACTTAGTTTTTACCTTTCCTTCTCCTTGGTATCCTCTTCAGTATATGGAAGGCATGCTCAATTTGATTTAAATTTTATCAATAGTTTTCCATTTTTTAGCTTTGGGAAATGTTGCCTTAGCAGTATGTTTGGGGTCATTATGTTGTTGCAGGATGAAGCGCCATCCAATGAGTTTGGAGGCATTTACTGGAATGTGAGCAGAAGATGTTTCTATACACTTCAGAGTTCATTGTGCAACTGTCATGAGCAGTTACATTATCAATGAAGGTAAGTGTGCCGGTACCTGTGGCAGACATACATGCCCAAGCCATAGCACTCCCACACTTTTTGTCTCCACACTTTCCTCTTGCCATCACAGGCTAATCTTGGTCTTGTCTGTCCATAACACCATTTTCCAGAATTCAGCAGGCTCTTTTAAGTACGTTTCTGCAAACTGTAATTGGGCTATTTTTGTAGCTAACTAGTGGTTTGCATCTTGCAGTGTGTGCGGATAGTGGTCTCTGACAAAGATACGCCTGCTGATGTTGCTGATCTGTCAGACAGGTGTTTGAAGATTTTTCTTTACCATAGTGAGGAGTCGTCTGTCATCAGCAGTGGAGGTCTTCCTTGGCCTACCTGTCCCTTTGTGATTACAGAGCTCACCGGTGCATTTTTTTCTTCTGTTATATTCCAGAGTTGATTTTGGTCATTCTAAGGTTTGACCAATGTCTAATGGTTTTATTTTTGTTTTTCAGTCTCATAATAGCTTCCTTGACTTTTGTTGGCACAGCTTTTCTCATCATTGGCAACTACAGACTCCAAATGGTGGTAGAGTTGGAATATGTTGGAATATATGCACTTGAACTTTGTGCGTTATATGAAACTGTAACAAGGTGGCACTGTGCATTTTGTTATGTGTGTTTTTCAGTGATTTCATGCTGTTGTATTAATTGTTTTTCAGTTTCCTCTTCCTTCCTCCATTTTGTTCTTGTCTGCACTGTGAAATGTGTTCTGTGTGATTTACTAGTAAAGTTTCTCACAAGTTGCTGTGCTGGGTATTCCCTGTGTGATCATCATTAAGACCACTGCCAACATATTTGTCCCAAACATTATGGAGGGCACTGCATATGGAGAGCTAATGAGCAATTATAGATCACATGGAGCTACTAGTAGCAGCTACAGAAATAGACAATGCTGATCATTTACTGAAAACTGTCTGTGTGTGTTTTGGCCAAGGCAATTCTCAGTATTGTCAATGGCAGGGAATTTTCTGGTGTTTAGTAGCTGTGACAAGTAGCTGCTACTAAGTAGCTCAGTGTGTCTTCACCCTAAGACCCAACATTTAGCCAAACAATTTAATATTTTGCAGATCCAGCTTGTGCAGGAAAGCACTTTTGGGGCTCAATATGTACCAATTTTAGGATATGATTTTGACTCATCCTTCTGAATTCTCAAATTACATATTTGCTACAGGTTTTTGGATAATGCTTGTGCATCTCAGTTTCAAATAGTAGCAAAGATTATTAAATGGTTTGAAATCATGGTTTTGACTCTGTAGGACATTCATCTTTTTCTCAAGTAAATCCAGTGTTACTTTGACCTTGTTGGAATAATTGTCCTATTAAATAAATGAACATTTGCCCATGATGCTCCACAGCATGGTATCATCCTACAACCCTGTTTTCAAAAAGGTCATTGTGCAAAATGTAAATATAAAGAGCATGGGATGACTTGCAAATTATTTAACCACTATATTTAATTGCAGAAAGTACAAAGACAACATATCAAATGAGAAATGTTATTGTTTTCTAAAAAATATTTGCTCATCTTGAATTTGATGCCAGCAACACATTTCAAGAAAATTGGGACAGGGGTATGTTTCCCACATTGAAACAACTCTTATTTTAACAACACTTTGTAAGTTGTTTGGGAACTGAGGAGACCAATAGCTGTCATTATGAAAGTAAAATGTTTTCCATTCTTGCCTGATTTCAGCTGCTCAACATTTCAGGGTCTCCTTTTGTTGTAATAATCCCATTACCAGAAATGTACCAGCCCTACTGTCATCCATTTTAAACAGAATGTATTTTCCATGTAACAATCTGGGCAAAGCCAACTGTTGCTGTTTTTGCTCTGTCGTGAGGTTAAAAAAAAAACAAACCAGACTATTTCCATTACAGATCCCTTTTAAATTCCCTGGAAACAGATATTACACACTAAAGCATTAGTAAACTTTAAACCACAGACTGTATATAATTCCACTCAAGACAATACGGTAAATGAAAATTAGCTTTATTATAAATAATGCAATAAAACACAAACACAAAGTATAAAAAAATAGATCTTTGCACACAAAAGAAACAAAACACACACACACACACAACTTGTTTGCAGAGAACACATAAAAACCTCCAGTCTGTATACACACAGTGTAGATAACATACAAGGAAACAACGTCTCCATAAATCTTTAGGAGTTCCCATATAAAAGTATATTGTTTATAGCATGTGCAATTTCAGTTGAAACTATTTAAGTTAAGGAATGGGCTGTCAAAACCACTGTCTTGCTGAGGAGATAATGTAAAATCAATTAACAATTTTCTTGATGTAAGCTTGCTGCCTTGGCCTACATCTGAATATATTTTGGATTCTGGATGAACTCCTGCAGCTGAAGAAGAATGTTCTTGGATCTTATTAGAACACTTTCTGCCTGGATTGACATCTTTTCTCTTTGCAATATGAGCGAAATAATGCTGACTTCTACCATCACTGCTAAATGTGTCATGGCTTTCCTCAGCAAGAGCACATGAAGCTGCAGCTGAAGAATTCTCCTGACCATCACAAATCTGTGGCTCCATTTTCAGTTGTGCCAAAGGACCCTTTGCAGAGTGTGACTGAAAGAGGCTTTTGCTGCTAATACAGCTCCAGTCATTGCTTCCATTTTCATCCCGCACAGGGGTTTCTTGCAGATCAAACCTTTGCAGGCCTGATTTCTTATTTGGCTGTTCAGGGTTGGGATATAATCTAGCACCTTTCAAAGTGGGTTGTTCATTTTGCTCCGAATGTTTAACAAGGACACACTCAGCAACTGAATCAGTACAGCTAAATGCTTTTACTTTTTGCAATGGCACTGTGGTGTTAAAGTGGGAATTTGCATTATCTAAAAAGTCTTTTCTAAGTGTTGGAAAAGAAGAATTCTCATTTGTAGCTGTTATTTGGTTCCCATCAGACTTTTCCCTAACATGCCTTTTGATGAGCTCCTCTATAGTATGCTGGTCAATATTCTGATGGCTTTGGGCTGACTTTTGTAAGGTTCTCTGGACTTGTTTAGATTTAGCCAACTTATTTTCATCCTGTAGCGTATCTGCAGAGAATAAAACAACAATTAACTTTAGAGGACAATGCTGTAAAAGGCTTTACTTACTGAATTATTTCTGTGGTTGCAATTAAACTGGTGGTTCACCTTTAAAGAAACAGTCCAGTGTAAAAATGAAACTGGGTAAAACAGACTGTGCAAAATAAAAAATGTTTTCAATATAGTTAGGCAAAATATAATCTATAAGGGCTGGAGTGACCAGATGTCTAACATAATGGCCATAACACTACTTTCTTCTTTACAGCTCTCTAAGCGGTAAGCAGTCAGTAGCCAATCAGTGACTTTAGGGGGGGCCCATATTGGACATAACTGTTCAGTTAATTTAAATCTGACCTGCTTGCTCACAAACTGAACAGTTATGTCCCATGTTGCCCCCCCCCCCCTTCATAAAGACACTGACTAACTAAGAGGTTAGAGAGCTGAAAGCAGGAAGTAGTGTTCCGGCTATTATGTTAATACTTATGCCCATTCCAGCCTTTATAGATTACACTTTTTCCTAACTAAATATATAACAAATATTTTTTATTTTGCACAGTCTATTTTACCCAGTTTCATTTTTTCTAAACAACTTTTCATTCGGTCTTTATTATTTAATTATATGGTGTAGTTTTTAAATTATTTGTTTTCTTCTTCTGACTCTCTCCAGCTTTAAAATGGGGGTCACTGACCCCAGCAGCCAAAAACTATTGCTCTGTAAGGCTACAATTTTATTGTTATTGTTACTTTGTAATACAAATTTTTCTATTTAGAAATATCCTATTAATATTCTATTCTCTCATTTAAACAACTCCCAGATTGCTAAGATAACTTTAACCCTAGCAACCATATAGCGGCTGACATTTCAAACTGGAGAGTTGCTGAACAAAAATAGTAAAATAATTTAAAAAACAACTAATAAAAATGAAGACCAATTGCAAATTGTCTCAGAATATTACGCTCTACATCATCTTAAAATTTAAAACAACCTCTTTAAGCTGATTGCCATTCCCACACCTTGTGTCTCAACCCTTTCTCCTTGTAGATTGTAAGCTCTTTTGGGCAGGGCTCTCTTCACCTCTTGTATCGATTACCGATTGCTTTATATGTTACTCTGTATGTCCAATGTATGAAACCCACTTATTGTACAGTGTTGCGGAATATGTTGGCGCTTTATAAATAAATGTTAATGTAATTGTGTCAGAATCTACAAAACGGATATGCCCTATACACATTCTGATCAATATTTGCATACAAAATGGCAAAGGCAATCTTGTTGAGTATAATGCATATGAACAGCCATGAAAGACATTCGATCCTATAATTCAGTATCGCAAACTAATTTTACATTGTGTATCTGTGTGAGCAGTGAGAATATATGAGTGAGTATAAAAGAGAGAAATTGGAAAACAGAGAGAGAAAAGGAAAGTGTGTTAAGTTTTGTGATATAGGGTGTTCTAACCTATGCCAGTTACATGGATGGTACAATTTAATTAAGGGGGATGCACCTTGAAATGTCAATATTGTTGTGTATATTAAGGGTCTTGTTAAAGGTCTTAGGTGGAGACCGAAACATTGGCCTGTTTTATCAGTATGAACAAATAAAAATATTTTTTTATTCTTAAAAGATCCTGGTGTGCACCCAATATTTTTGGACTTTTGGATAATCTGATACAAAGCGGTAGCACCCAGGTCACCTGTGCTATAGGTTTGGTATATATTTTATATATATTATATATATATATATATATATATGGCACCACCAGGGCCTTTCTCAAAGTGATTAAACGACCTCAAACACAAGCCTAATACACCCTGGAATGATGTCATAAGTAAACGGTGAAACACAGTGCAGAAACATGACATATAAAATATAAAAGTAAAAATTCATGCAAAACATAGGTCATAAATAAAAGTAGATATTAAGACACATACTCCTTTTTGACCGTATTCAAATATGTAGGATTAACCAGACGGGCTCACATTATTTGAGCCTGTCTGGTTAATCCTACATATTTGAATACGGTCAAAAAGGAGTATGTGTCTTAATATCCCCTTATTACTTTATACCCAGTTATTGGGTATGGAGCACATGGAAGTGGAAAAGGGAGTTGATGTGTAAAGCAATGCAAAAAAATTTACTTGACAAGTTGGAATTCCTTTAGAAATGGAACATGTTAGAAGGGACACACTCAACAAGTACAAACATAAACAAGGTCAATATGCAAGATTTGTGCAATAAAACTTTTCATCCCTGGGGAAGGCAAAACAAGACAGATGTTGAGGCAATTACGTTTCAGTCCCAGCAAAGGAAGAGTTTTGTACTTGAGTTAGTTATGGAAATAATTACAGAGGGAAGGTGGTGAAGAGGAAAATCATGGTTTGGATGACATTCTAGCAGGAAGAGCGTTTCGTAATATTTGTAAAATTTTAAGTGGAAATAAAAGGGATCCAGATATATAACATCCTTTTGGGGTCAGAAGATTTAACTGGATCTGAATGAAGAAGCCTTTACAGAAGTCCAACTACATATAGTTACTTGTATAAAGGCCTTTTCTGGATCATAAGCAGAGCAGAGTATTAAGCAGAACAGTAATCAGCTAAATTCCTGCAGTATGTGTGGGCACTTCTCTTTGTTATTCTAAAGATCTGGGCAGAAAGAAGGTACAGGTATGGGATCCCTTATCCGGAAACCCGTTATCCAGAAAGCTCTGAATTACGGAGAGGCTATCTCCCGTAGACTCCATTATAAGCAAATCTAATTTTTAAAAATTATTCCCTTTTTCTCTAGAAATAAAACAGTACCTTGTACTTGATCCCAACTAAGATATAAAAAAAAAATCCTTATTGGATGCAAAACAATCCTATTGGGTTTAATTAATGTTTTATTGATTTTTTAGTAGATTTAAGGTATGGAGATCCAAATTGTGGAATGATTCCTAATCCAGAATACCCTTGGTCCCGAGCATTCTGGATAACGAGTCCTATACCTGTACTACTACAGAAAGCAGGCACTACTGGGAGAAAGAAGGACACAGGGAAAACCTTTTCCTTGCAGAAAACCATTGTTGAAGGTCAGTAAAGTTAGTTATAACACCGTCATTACCAAGCTGAAATGAGGAGAAAGTTTACTTCCCATGCTAAAAAATCACAAGGCAATATTGGCTCATATTGAGGATTTTGGGGAGACCTGAGGACAAAGTTAAAGGAGTGGAACTTTAAGCTTGCCGTATTCTAATCAAGTTTTCAATTGGCCATCATTTTTATTTGATTGAATGGACTTGTCTTATCAAACTCCAATGTTTTTGTTCTCAGGTAGGACTCCTTCATTGGAGCTGGCCTACAAGGCTCATTTACACTACATTTAACATTCTTATGTTATAGTGCCCAGCTTCCCTAAGGCAATAACACTAGGCCTGCCAAAAGGCTCCAAAGAGGGGAGACTGACAGGTGCACATGGTCTGTAAATCAGGATTGACATGGCTGCTCATGCTCTATCAGACTCCCTTCTTAAGCTTCTTAATGACTCAAGGCTATAGTAGAAAAACAATATATACCCTCTTGAATCCCCCAATTACCAACATGAGTTCTTCTTCTGCCCTGGACCACAGGCCTCTACATCAGTCACTTTGAAAAGAGTCTCCTAAAAAAATCTTTCATAATTTATAAATGGCACTCATATAAAAACGTGCAAAAGGTGCAGGCCTGTGTGTGCCATTAATACGTTATGATTTTTTTTATTTTTGTTTTTATGCATTCATCTGCAATAAGCATGGAGGCTTTTAGGTAGTCTCCTATACAGAGCACCCGGAATCTCTAAACTTAGCGTTAGCGTGCCATCCTAACATTTGTCTATTACTTTAAAGAGTCTCAGCAGGAATTTTCTGCCTTGTTGGGGGCTTTTCCATCTCTACAGTTTTAGCTAGCAATAGAAAACACTTGGGCTTCTTGTCCTGAACTCTTAAATCCTTAGAATGGGCCAGTTGTATCCAGAGTATCCCAGGTATTGAACATGTGCAAAAGACCAGGCCAGGCTGGATGAGCTGGGTCGGCTAAACAATTCTAAACCCAATGCTCCTTTGCTTGAGGATCAGTGTACTTGTCACTGAAGGTGGTCACCTGAATCAAAGTAGTCACTTCAAGGTATGCAACTGTGTGTCTAGTGACTGCAATAAACACTGAACACTGAACTGAAAAGGAACCTCTGAGGGTCAATTATTATGTCCATAGGTAATGGCCCTGCACACAAAACCTTTAGTCACCAGTATAAGATGACTGAAGGTATATACTGTAGTTTTGAAAACTACACATTCTTCTAATGACCTGCTCCAGAGGCTGGACACACGGGCATCTGCACTGACAGGAAGAGCTGCCTTGAGTAAAATCCCCACAATTTGTCAAACCCAAATAAGTAAGAACATTTAAATTTTTAGTTCTTTGGTCTTCTCTTTTTTGTTGATGGGTGTCTAAAACTGCAACCTGTACCAGTAGTTTATGCATAAGTAGAATTACACTTTATGTCAATCAGAATCAGCAATATTAATGCATTAATCCATATATTACAAACTCAGTTTTCAGTGTGTGCAGTTAATCCATACCTGATTGTAGGCTTTTGCTCTGGTACTTTTGAGAAACAGGAGTTTCCAACACCTTGGCCATAGTTGCAAGTTTACTTGCAGCATTAATGATTTTTTTCTCAGCTCTGTTTAAAAACACAGTTATAAAAATTAACTCCACAATCCATACTTAGCCATAAACATTGATATTTCTTCTTTGCTGTTTTAAAATACAATATTAAATTTCATTCTGCATTTCTTATTCAGCAATAGATTAACATAGCCATGATGTTTTATCAATAATTAAATTGCCCTAAAATTGTATTATTTTGTAGTGACTGAAGCCATTAATAAAATTGTACTCTACTTGGAATTAGGGATGCACCAAATCCAGGATTCGGTCCGATATTCGGGCAGGGTTTGGATTCGCCCGAATCCACGGTCCTGGCGAACCGAATCAGCATAAATTAGCATATGCTAATTAGGATTTGGAAGGGTTAAATGTTACAATACATTTTCGCCAGCCGATGCGCGCGCCAATTTTTACCTCTTCTGGATCCTAATTGGCACATGCTAATTCGGATCCTGTTCTGTATTCGGCCAAATCCCTTGGGATGGATTCGGGGGTTCGCTCGAACCCAAAAAACAGGGTTCGGTGCATCCCTACTTGGAATACAGCACAGTTATAATTCTGCTGTACCGATGTTGATCTTAATACAAACAGAAAAATGGAGTATGAGGCACCGCAACTAAACTAACGCCACAAAGTATCCAGTGAGTGTAACCATGGAAGCAAGGTTTTACTCTCTGCAATGGGTGTGCAGCATACATGAATTTCAAGTGCAGTGTATCCTGGAATAACCCTTGCTCCATCTGTACTCATACACCCATTGCCCACATTGCTGGAAGAAAACCTTACCCTTCATTCTTCCCATTATCTTCTAACAGTTGCTGCAGGCATGTCAAGTAGTACTTCCGCATCTTACGAGCAGTTTCTTGTCGTTCTCTTAAAACTTCAGATTTCAGCATTTCAGCAGCTCTACCTTTGCTTTCATGTATGTAACGCAGCATATCATCTGCAGAATTAGGATAAAGATAAAATGACACTTAATACATTTTTTTATACCAAGTATAGGAAAATGTTCTAGAGCAGTGCTGTTAAACTTTTTACATGGAGTGGGTCAATCTTTTGTCATAGAGAATGGTTTAGTGGCCATATTATATTAAAATGATCCTGTGACCATAAGAAGTCAATAAAGCCTTTAAATAGAGTAGGAGCAGAAAAAAAATTCTGAAGGACAACATCCAGTCAGTGGGCCACCAGTTTGACTGCCCTGTTTTAGACATTTAAACTGTAAACTTTTATATCCACATCTCCACTGAAAAATGGCCTCATTAATTACAAAATTGTGTGTGGGAACTAAGAGGCTATTCTTGCTAAGGCAAGACTTACCAGCTATTACTAACTTTCACCAATTGATAAATACAATTCTAGGAATACCATAGAAATGAAGAGAACATGGGTGTATCTAGTATAAATAAATTTGAAGCAACTGGACTTGTTTAGTAATCATTGAAGACGTTTCACTACTCATCCGAGCAGCTTCTTCAGTTCAACTGACTGGTATGGATGAATGAAAATCTTCATAGACAGAACATGGGTGTGTTTTATGCATTAAGCTCTTTACTCGAATTTTGATAAATCTGCCCATTAGTATATGCATTTTTCTTTTAATAACAGTTCACAACTTACTTTTGATTTTGTCCACAGCTTTGATGTACTGAGCACGTATTTCTTCTAAAGCATTGCCATTACACTTCACGCAACCATTACTGACACCCTCTACTGGTTCCAAGCTACAATTACAGCAACATGAAAAAAGTGTTTCAGGTTTTTAAGAGACAGAGAGAACCAAAAACATGTATACTAATAGTCCTTCTGATTAAAAAGAGAACAGCAGCAGTGGTGCAGAGGCATAGCTCAGTAAGTTGAAGAGATCACACATTACCATGCAGGAGACTGTGCAACGGTCAGTTCAAGTTTTTTCTGTAACTCCGTATTTTGCTTTCTCAGTTCCTCTGTAAGTATAGTGTTTTCTGTAAAAGAAGACAGGTAAATGCAGTGAAATATAATATATTCACGTTTAAACATGCTTGCATAGATTACATTTTTTTTTTTTTACTGACACCAACCAGTGCCATCATTATATATAATTTTAAGGAGTTTGTATGTTCTCCCGATGTGTGTGTGGGTTTCCTCCCACACTTCAACAACATATAGGCAGGTTACTGACTCCTTATAAAATTGGTCCTACTGCGGCTGAATCTGATAAGGACCTTTGATCGTAAGCTCCACTAGGGCAGGGACTGTTGTGAATGATGGTAATGAATGATCTCTGTAAAGCACTGAGAAAATATGTGTGCACTATATTAATGATATTATGAAAGCCTAGATATATAGTGGAGAAAAATCAGCTGGAGCACTCCCTAATACATGCATGTGGTCCTTGCCTTTTTCTTCCCTCGACTTTAAAACCCAAGGGGTTCATAAACCTACTGAAGCTATTTGTTAATGGGAACACTGGGGCCCATCTATCGACACTGGGCAAACTTGTACCTGGGCTGCTGCGCAGTCTTTGATTTAGCCTTTTTTTTTTTTGTCTTAACCATTTGTAGGTAGAACAATGAAAGCAAACATTTGATTGGATACCATAGGTTACTACCTATGTGAAATTTTTCCCCAGTTTTGATAAAGGAGATCCATTTTGAACTAAGGGCATTACTGGCAATTTAGGCATCTTGAAAACAAACAGGAATCACCCATCTCTACTTTAGTAAAATCATAGAATATGCTGACATCCAATTGATTTAAAAAAAAAGGTAAAAAGAAAGCAATGGATGTTACTGTTGATCTACTAAAATTATACTCAGAATGTGCTGAATGCAGAAAGAAAAGAGTGCAGAACGCTCCTATATGACGATACAGCCTAATTGCTATATGTATGTATATAAGTATGCATATATTTGATATATGCTTTGTTGAATGCATGAAGTGTCATTTTTTATGCACTGCAGGAAAATACAAACCTCTATATTTTTCAGCTTTGAGTTTTTGGTCCTTTACAAGTTGTTGAAGATGTCTGCATGCTTTTTCCAGCTTGCTTTTGAACTCGTGACAATCCTTTTTTGATTTGTCAAGTTGTTGGATCCAATGATCACAGCAAGACTGTTTTTCATTTTTACCTAGATCTTTATTGGAGAGAGTTGTTGGAAAAAAAAACCATCAAATGCTGCTGACTCTTACAGTAACATACACACGTTTACAACTAGCAATTTTTATAAGGGGTGCAGGAGGTTAGATATATCTCCAGGAAACAATTTTCTGAAACATAAAACTTAATGGCTTACTATAATTATTAATTTGCTTTAGATGCTTATTGTTTCACTTCATTGTAAAATGTAAGAGCTACATACCAGTGAAATCTCTGTCAAAATGACCAATCTTTGCTGTTTTTCTTTCTTCTGATCTTTCTAGCTGCCCTCCTGTTATACCAGTCGCATGATTTGATTCAGCGTCATACTTCTGGAAAACAATAATTAACACACCTTGAACTTTACTTGGAAAATATCAAAAAATGATTTGCTGCAATGCAGTATTGCCAATTACCTAGATAAACGGGAAAGGGATTGGAAAATAAAAAAAAAATCTGAAGTAAATTACATTCTAAGGTACATCAATAATTTTGTAGGGGAACAAAACAAAGACACTGGAGTGTATTTTGTTCAGGAGTTTGTCTGAATTCCTTATGTGTGCTTTACACATAATGCAAAACAAATCATAAATAAAAAATATAATTTTTTTGCCTAATAAAAAAAAAAAAAAACATAATTCTAAGCAACTTGGCAATATACAATGAATACAAATGTGCAATGGCTTTTTTATTATTATTATTATTATTTGTATATATAATTGCAATTAGAAGTAGTGTCTCCCTGTCCTTTTCTATTCTCTGCCCTGGTGGCTCTGGCATTTGAAACATTGTAACATAAGGAAGCAGATTGACAAACCTGTCTTACCAGAGGAGACTGATCTTGTTGAAACATTGTTTAAAAAGTAACAACCAGGAGTTCAGTAAATGCTGCTTTCAATAGCAATTACATATAGAAATAACTTTTAAAGCACTACACATTTTCAATAAATTCACATTGGAAAGTTGCTTGGAATTAGGTTTTCTTTTACTATGTAAAAAAAAAATTATATTTTGGGTTGACTTGTCCTTTAAAAGCTGTTGCCTTGCCCCGCTGCCCTTCAGGAAACAGGGCTTTCCATTGGTATACACTGTTGGTTTTAAAAGCACACTTACATATAAGATATATACATATAAATGATCTGCAGAACTTATATGTATACATACAAAACCCACAAGTGCTTGGAGCATGTTATTGGATATTGGCAAGACCTTCCTCTGGATCAACACTAGCAGTTAGGCAGGTTATATATAGGCATGTAAGGTTGAACTTGATGGACATCTGTCTTTTTTTCAACTTAATTTACTATGAAGAGCTTACTATCCCTGGTGATGCTGTAGTCATTAACCAAACTTGTTTTTTTCCTGTATTAGAATTGATGCAACCCTAATAACATTTTTAATAAAAATTTAGTAAAAACAAAATAGATTTTCTGGTTTACTTTGCATATTTCTTATGTAGATTTTATCCAATTTTATCCATAGAAGAATTACCTTTTTCCAGTCTTGTTTTGCAGTTGCCAGCACTTTGCAGACAATGCCCTTCACAGATCTCTGTAAGCAAGCTTTTAACTTCTCCAGAAAGGAAGCATTTAAAGTACTTTTCATGCTTGGTAATGGGTCTTTAACTATGGATTTAGTTAACAACTGATCATGTATTTCACACAGACACTGTTCAGTTTCTGATAGAATCTCATTTTCATGATCAAGCATACGTCGTGATTCATCTAAGGCCCATTGTTTCAGGCTCTGATCTAGTCTCTCTGCCATTTCACCATCTTTTTGTGCAATCAATTCATTTTTTTGTTTTTCAAATTCTACTTTGGTAGTTGAGAGGACATCAGTGAGTTTATTCCGATGCTCATCTAAAAACACACGGTAATCCTTTTCATTGTCTTCCTGCAGCCTCTGGATTTCATCATGTTTCTCTTTGTTCCACTGTGCTCGAGCCTTTGCTATTTCAGCCTTCAGTAAAGCCTGAAACTCCTCTTCTTTCAGCTCAAGCTCTCTTTTCATTGATGCAATCTTTTCTTCAAACTCTTTTTGGCTGACAGTAAAATCAACTTTGTCAGACATCATTTTCCATTTTATTTCTGCTGCATTAAGAGCATCAGACACCTAAGAAAGATAACAAAAAAGTCACTATGCATCTTTATTTAGTAGCATAACTAAAGTCTTACAAACCTAAAAGTAAAAGTCACACCAGGACCATCCACGGGACCCCCATGCCAACAGCTTGCCACCATGACCCATGAAGGCTGCACTGGGCTTTAGTGGATACTAGCTTCATTTATGCAAAGTTGAAACAGCAACAGATCACAAATAAAAAGATACTGGTATTTTTATTAATTGAATAGCGCTCCTTATTTATTTCTTAGGCTACAATTCCCCAAACCAGCAAGCTGCTTTTATGCTGTCTAGGAGTACTGCAATTGGGTTGCTGCCCCTTCTCTTAGAAATCTGCAGCATCCTACTTACCTACAGACTAGCATTTTTATGCTGCTGTTGGCCTGAAAATAGAGATATTTAAAGGGAAAAAATGGCACCTCCAAGTAAATCAGGTCCCAGGGTTGGCACTGCTGAAATATTCAAATTGTGTTGACATACCCTGAAGTTAGGGCAAAGGGCATCTGCTTAGGTGTGAGCGCTTATGACTTACTGGCTTTACAACAGCTTTACCCATAACACAACTATTTAAATGCCCTTCTTCTCTTCTCTCTTCTACCACCCCAATACCCATTCTACGCTGAAGACAGCTGATCTGCTGCAGGGCACAACCGGAACCAGTTTCAAAGACTAGCTGCTCAATTCAGAAAACAGTTATGCCTTCAATCTTTCACAAAACAAAACCTGGCAACCAGTATATGGGTAAGGAGATTAGTGCTGTTATTTTGCTTGTGGTAGGCGGATATACAACTGGCAACACAGCAGCCACCTACTCTAAAACTAAAAATCTAGGCCTAAGAAGCTCTTCTAAATTTACAGTAAAGCAGAATAGTGACTTGCATGGTTACATAGGGTTGAAAAAAGACCTGAGTCCATCAAGTTCAACCCTTCCAAGTAAACCCAGCACACACAACCAATACTTACCAATCTATACACTGACATACATAAACTATATATACAACTACTAATACTAACAGTAGATATTAGCTTGCCAGTATAGATTTAAACAACCTTATTATAGGGCATTATTTGGCACAACTTTACTCTTTTTTTGTATGCCTCTGTAAAGCGCTGCTGGGGATGATGATTTTGTAGCTTTGCTTTAAACACTGACTGCTTATTATCTAGAACTTACTTGAACATGCCTACTTTAAGCATGTTTAACTATACAACATTCTTTAATCCATGTTTAATAGTTTTATATAAATAACCTAAATTATTTAATAATGTTTATGTTGGCTAAAATATTTAACCATTGTTTGCATGTGTGTGTTATATAAACACACACATATTAACAGAAACAAATACCTGTCTCTCCACATTAAGTTCATTCATTTTCTCCCATTTTTCCTGCTCTAGTTTCAGCTGGGCTTTGTATTCAGGTAAAGTGGTAAATTCTTGCAGCCATCGTCCATAAGCCCTGGTTAAAGTCACTTCCACCTTTAAAGGGAATTTTAAAATGTTTTGTTGAATCCATTATTATTAAACTAAGCAAGCCAGATTCTGAAAGTGCGTCTTTACTAAATGTGCACAATTAGGTAAACTAACAAGTACTTTAAGGCTGATGGAAAGAAACCCATGTTCTAGCAGCTCCCAATTCTCGTTGACTTGAATGAAAAATCAGGAGTTAGTTAGGCATTAGTCATTCAAATCAAACAAAGGCAGTGATTTAGAAGAGTGCCCCCTAATTACCTGCTTGGAAATCTCCTCGCGGTGGCGCTCTTCCAATTCCAGCTGAGCCTGACGTACAGCTCTTTCCTTATCTTGCACAGCATTCTGCAGTTTATCCTTTAGCTCATCAACGCAGTCTGCAATTAAGGCAGATTTGGCCAGGAAGCTTTTATCTGTCTGTGTAGTCTGAGTTTCAAAATTCTGGAGACTTTTAGTCTTGGCATCTTGCAAAGCCCGGTTTAGTTTTTGTTCCCATTCCCTTTCAACATCTTGAATTGCTTTTGCAGTGATCTTTTGTAAAACAAAAGTGGATATATTAAAAAGGAATGTGAAGCTACCTATTTACAATTCATAAAAAAGTCTGAAGAGAACACAATGAATGTAGGAAGATGCCATGGTCTACATATAAAATAACCCAGTTACAAGGTACAGCTTTTCTGGAACGTTCTGGAATAATCATAACATGCACTGGAAGGTCTGAACTGGCCAACCACATTTTGTGCTTTATATTACCTCTAAGTGTCGGGAATTTTAAACGAATAGTGTCACTAAAAAAAAAAAAATTTCAAAACGCATCAGAGCTTCTCCAGCAGAATCCTGCATCCCCCCCTCGCAGCAGCTGATCAGCAGAACAATGGGAAGGTAGCAAGATAGCAACTTTCAGTAGATATCAGAATAGCACTCAACAGTAAGAATCCAAGTCTGGCTTGGGACTCTTCCAGTTACATGGGAGCAGGAGAAACAACAGGTTACCTGAAAGCAGTTCTATTGTGTAGCGCTGGCTCCTTCTGAAAGCTCAGACTCAGGCACAATGCACCAATGGCTGCCTATACACCAATATTACAACTAAAAAAATACATTTATTGGTTCAAGAATAAAATTTTAAATGGTAGAGTGAATTATTTACTATGTAAACAGTGTAATTTAGAAATAAAAAATTATACTATAAAAATCATGACAGTATCCATTTAAGTTCCTCCAACATATACTCAGAGCCCAATAGCAGTTCTGATCCCTAAAGGTCATTAAATCTAGCTGCCTGTAAAATAACATTCTAAAAAGTGTTCACTCATATTTATTAAAGTAAGTATTTCATTAGAATAAATTCACAATTCAGGTAACAAGGTCAAGTCAAATAAATGACAAGCAAACATTGATACAATAAACAAAATAGTATAGAACTGATAATATGGGACTCATGAGAGTTCAAGACAAGCATCAAGCAAACAGCAAAGCTTGCCATAATATATATTTTTCCTATTTTACAGTAAATAAATCTTAACATTAAATAACAGTCAGTATGCAGATCCCTAACTAAGCAAAATACTCAAAATTGCTGACAAGGATTAACTACACTGGCCAATATCATAACACATTTTGGGAAACTCTCTGGATTGCAAGTTAATTGGGATAAATCTGCCTTGATTTGTGTAGATCCGACCCCCCTCCCTGCTCTACCACAAGAAAAGGAGATTTTGTGATACTCACCGTTAAATCTCTTTCTCCTCAATGGCTTGGGGGACACAGGGACAACGGGTATAGCTCCACCTGCAGGAGGCAGGACACTAGGTAGGAAGTAATAATAATAAAAGGAATGCTCCTCCCCTTCAGCTATACCCCACAGCGCAGCCAACAGAGACTCAGTTTTGTCTAACAAAGAGGTAACCAGAGTAACCATATATAACCGTTAAAACAAAGTAACATAATAACATGGCAGAAGGCGCAAAGAGGACTCCGCTTCCGGGGGAGGGAAGCCCTGTGTCCCCCAAGCCATTGAGGAGAAAGAGATTTAACGGTGAGTATCACAAAATCTCCTTTTCTCACACAATAGCTTGGGGGACACAGGGACAATGGGGACATACCAAAGCAGTCCCCTGAACAGAATAAGAGGTGGGCAGGAAGCGGAGTCGGAGTTAGACTACCGCTGCTTGCAGCACCTTGCGTCCAAAGCGTGCGTCCGATGCAGCAAAGGCGTCGAATTTGTAGAACTTAATGAAGGAGTGTATGGAGGTCCACGTGGCAGCTTTGCACAGCTGCTCAGGTGAGGCCTGGTTTCTGAACGCCCAAGAGGTACTGACAGATCTGGTGGAATGGGCCTTGATCAATTGAGGGGCCTGTTTTCCCTTGGATATGTATGCTCTCCGACTAGTTTCTCTGAGCCACTGGGAGATGGTGGACTTAGAGGCAGGTTGCCCGAGACGGGTGCCCGTGGGAATGACCAGGAGGGCATCAGACTTGCGGATCTCCGCTGTGCGGTGGACGTAGTATTTGAGAGCACGTACTGCATCCAATGAGTGGAGAGCGACTTCCTTCGGCGATTTAGGATTGGGGCAGAAGGAAGGAATGGTCAGTTCCTGGTTGATGTGAAACTTGGTCACCACCTTGGGGAGGAAGGACGGTACGGTACGCAGTACCGCCTTGTCCAGGTGGAAGATGAGAAAGGGGGACTTGCAGGAGAGCGCGCTCAGCTCGGACACGCGTCGGGCAGATGAGATGGCCAGAAGGAAGACCACCTTTCGGGTGAGCCAGACAAGGGGAATGGAGGCGAGGGGCTCAAAGGGGGGCTCTTGTAGAGCCGTTAGGACTAGGTTAAGGTCCCAGGGGGGACAGGGATGCCGAAAGGGGGTTCTGATGTGCGTGGCGCCCTGCATGAAGGTCTTGATGTCCGGCAGGAGGGCAAGGCGCTCCTGAAAGAGAACCGAAAGTGCTGATATTTGGGCCTTGAGGGAACCTAGGGCTAGGCCCTTGTCAAGGCCGGCTTGGAGGAAGCTCAGGATGGCTGGAATGGAAAGGGTCTGGTAGGGGACGTGTTCCTGGGAGCACCAGTCCCGGTAGATTCTCCAGACTCTGTGGTAGGCTAGGGCGGATACAGGCTTCCGCGCCGCTAGAAGTGTTTTGATAACGGGTTCTGAGAACCCTTTTCTCCGAAGAATCAGGGATTCAGTAGCCACGCCGTCAAATGCAGAGACCTTGGGTTTGGGTGGAGGAAGGGACCCTGGGAAAGAATGTCCGGATCCTGAGGTAGATGCCACGGTTCTTCTTGAGACAGAGACAGGAGGTCTGAGAACCAGGTCCGGCGCGGCCAGAAGGGGGCGACGAGGATGGTCCTCACCCTTTCCCGTTTGATCTTTTTGATGACTCGAGGAAGCATGGGCAATGGGGGAAAAATGTAAGCAAGGCTGAAGGACCATGGAGTTGTCATGGCATCCGTTGCCTCTGCCCGAGGATCCCTCGATCGCGCCAGGTATCGAGGTAGTTTGTGGTTTATTCGAGAGGCCATCAGGTCCACCTCTGGTGTGCCCCACCTTTGAGTGAGTGTCTGGAAGACGCTGGTCTTGAGTGACCATTCCCCCGGGTCCATCGTTTGCCGGCTGAGGTAGTCGGCCTCCCAGTTGTCTACGCCGGGAATGTAGATGGCCGAGAGAAGGGTGTGATGAAGTTCCGCCCATCTGAGGATGTGACTGGTCTCCGTGAAGGCTTGATGGCTCCATGTCCCGCCCTGGTGGTTGATATAGGCCACTGCGGTGGCATTGTCCGTTTGAATGCGGATCGACTGGCCCTTGAGGAGAGTCTGCCAGTGGACCAGGGCGAGGCGGATGGCCCGAAGCTCGAGAATATTGATGGGAAGCAGAGATTGCGTATGGGACCAGGAGCCCTGGGCTATCCGTCCCTCCAGGACTGCTCCCCAGCCGGATAGGCTGGCATCGGTCGTGAGGATGCGCCAGGTAGGATCTGCGAGGGAGCGGCCGCGTGTGAGATTGGTGGTGTTGAGCCACCACCGCAGGGATGCCCTGGTCTTTGTGGAGAGCAGAGTCTGTTGGGAGAGGCTCCTGTTCCTGTGCCACACTGAGAGAATGTTCCATTGTAGGAGCCGGAGGTGAAATTGAGCGAACGGCACGGCCTCGATGGAGGACACCATCGATCCGAGTACCTTCATGCAAAACCGGAGAGTTGGTCGAGGTAATGAGAGAAGCAGCCGAACCAGGGCCTGGATGCGAAGCACCTTCTCTTGGGGAAGGAAGAGTCTCTGAGCCCTGGTATCGAATGTCAGTCCTAGGAATGTCATCACCTGGTTCGGACGAAGAGATGATTTGGCAAGATTTATCTTCCAGCCGAAGTCCTGTAGGATGCCCATGGACAGTTGGAAGTGCTCCTGCGCTGTCTGGAAGGACGGAGCTTTTATGAGTAGGTCGTCCAAGTAGGGGGTGATTGAGACCCCCTTGGACCTGATAACTGCTGCAGTGACTGCCATGATCTTGGTGAAGACGCGAGGGGCGGAAGAGAGGCCGAACGGCAGAGCCGTAAATTGGAAGTGGAGGTTGCGGTAGGCAAAGCGCAAGAATCTCTGGTGGCGAGGGGAAATGGGGACGTGAAGATAGGCATCTTTTACGTCCAGCGCGGTGAAGAACTCCTGTGGTCCCATGGCCGCAATGACCGATCGCAGAGATTCCATCTTGAATTTGGTGTAGCGGATAAATTTTTTTATACCCTTGAGATCGAGGATCGGTCGGAAGGACCCGTCCTTCTTGGGAACGAGGAACAGGTTGGAATAATATCCCTGGAATCTCTCGGCCTGAGGCACTGGAGATATCACTGCGGCAGTCCGTAGGTCTTGGATTGCCGTCTGAAATGCCTGGAGTAGGCGTGGGTCCCCGGGAGTTCGGGACATGAAAAAGCGGTGAGGAGGGGGGGCTGTGAACTCGAGGTGGTAACCTCGTGTTATGACGTCGCAGACCCAAGAGTCTTGGGCGTGGGTCTGCCACTGTGCACGGAAAAGCTGCAACCTTCCACCCGCTGGAGCTTGCAGCGAGGGGACGGACGGATAGTCAGGCAGAGGTAGACTTGTCAGTCTGTTTGTGTATCGGTTTCCGGGGTTGCCAGGCGGAGCGGGGCTTATTGTTGAATTTGCCGCGGGAGGATGAAGATTGTGAGGAATCGGATAGTTTGGAGGATCTGTATCCGGAGCCACGAAAAAATCTTCCCCTGCGAAAGGAAGGCCGGGACTTGTTCTGTGGAAGGAAGGTACTTTTCCCACCTGTGGCCTGGCTTATGATTTTGTCCAATTCTGGACCGAAAAGTAGCTTGCCCTTAAAGGGAAGGGAAGTCAGAGATTTTTTGGAAGAAAGATCCGCGGACCAAAGTTTGAGCCAAAGTGATCTGCGAGCGGCCACCGTGAGGGCCGAGGACCTACAGGTAAGTTGGGCAGCATCAAGGGTTGCTTCGCAGATGAAGGAGTTAGCCTCTTTGATCTGGGACACCATGGGGACTAGTTCCTGTCTAGGGACTCCCGAGAGGATGCTGTCCAGAAGTGTTTGGGACCAGGACTGGATTGCCCTGCTGACCCAAGCAGCGGCGAAGGTGGGGCGCAAGGCTGTCCCAGAAGCCGAGAAGGCCGAGCGCAAGAACCCCTCCATTTTTTTGTCCATTGCATCCTTAAAGGAGGACGCATCAGGGACTGGAAGGGCCGTGTTTTTGGAAAGGCGCGACACCGGAGCATCTACAACCGGAGGGGAAGACCAGGTGTCCATGGTTTCCTGCGGGAAGGGATAGAGACGTTGGAAACGTTTGTTGGACTGGGATCGCCTTTCAGGGTTATCCCATTCAGATTGCACAATATTATCTAATTGCGCGTGAGAGGGAAAGCATACGGACTGTTTCTTGTGCCTCTTGAAAAGGAGTTTGGAGGCATCAGTGGGATTGGAGGAATCCCCTAGATTGAGAGTTTCTAAAACTGAGGAAATAAGAGCCTCAATTTCCTCAGAAGATGATTTGGGTAGGTCTTCGCCTAACATATCTGAATCTCCAGAGAGTTCACCCTCACTTAAGGATGCATCTGGTTGGACGGGGGAATCTGCCGTGAATGGAGTGTCGCTCTCCTCATCAGATGAAGGAGGTGCATGACGCTTGTGTGAAGTGGATCTAGGGGCGTCTAACTTTGCCAATAACTTGTTAAGGGAATCCGCCAGTCTGGGAATACCGCTAGAAAGTTGAAGGGCCCAGTCAGGGGCAAGCTGGTTAGTGGCAGGGGGGCCTGGAGGAACCTGGTCTGGTGGCTGAGGAGTACCAGAACCTGAGGGCTCGGCAGAAATCAGGGCTTTGGGCTGAGTAGCTGCAGAGGCAGTGTCAGAGGGCCTGCATACCTCACAGATGGGTTATTTGTGCCCAGTGGGCAGACGTTTTTTGCATTGGGCACAGGCCAAGAACTTAACACTAGCCAAAGAGGCTGAGCCCCGGGGGAATAGCTGCTGTTTGCTGCCCTCCGCCATATTTGCCTCAGAAGTGCCCCAGAACTGACTGCGCTGCAGGCTATAGCAAGGGGGAAGAGAGTCCACCTACCTACAGGTAGAGCGATACCTGCTGTGCCAAGGCCTGTTAGTGGAGTAGCCGCAATGGTAGGGTGCGTTCTCCCCAGGAGCTGCGCCACGGAGTAGGAATGGCGCGAAGAGAGAGAGCGCTGGAAGGCGGGCGGAAATGACGGAGGGCGCGAGCAGAGAAGCAGGAGATATTGGCCAATGGGAGCGCAGGACTGTGCGCGCCCAATTTCAAATGCAGGAATGGGGCCCCCGGCGCTTCGGGTTAGAAGAACCCGGTTGGTCGATAGAGGGGAGTCTGTGCGCGCCCAGAGTCCCGCTGGCGCCGCTCCGGTTAGTAGGAGGGGGGGCGCTGACTTACCGATGCACCGATCGGTACCGATACCCTGAGACTGAGCGCTCCCTTGGCTGGCCGTCTAACCCTCAGCGAGGGTAGGGAAGCTGCCAGGTGGCCCGCGCCGAAGCGGCTTATTGGCCCCAAGGGAATCCAGCGTTGGGGGGGATCTGAAAATACCTCATCGTGAAGCCTTAGATCAGCCCCCGAGTGTCCAGGCTAATCCTGGATTTTCTGACCTAGGTGCAGGCTCTGAGCCTGGTCCTACCTCCTAACACTAGGAGAAAAAACTGAGTCTCTGTTGGCTGCGCTGTGGGGTATAGCTGAAGGGGAGGAGCATTCCTTTTATTATTATTACTTCCTACCTAGTGTCCTGCCTCCTGCAGGTGGAGCTATACCCGTTGTCCCTGTGTCCCCCAAGCTATTGTGTGAGAAATCCCCTTAATGACAGTAGATTCATTTAAGTACTTGGGAAACCAAATCCACCCAGACCTAAACACCTATATGACAAGAAACCTTGATCCAATCATATCCTTCTTAAATAATATCCTACCCATGTGGTCCAAACTTCCCCTAAGTTAACATTTTTAAGATGGTTTACCTGCCACGCTTTCTATATACATTCCACAACTCTCCTATTCACATCCCCAAAAGCTTTTTCAAAGCCGTTAACCAGACCCTAATACATTTTACATGGGGAGGCAAAACCCCTAGAATTGCTTGGAAGAAACTAACCCCCCCCCCCCACCAAAGAAGGGGGACTGGGATTACCAGACTTATACCTTTACTACCTAGCTAGCCAGTTGCACTATATTAAATAGTGGTTTGACCCCGACCCATACAATCCAAATATGACTCTGCAAGCAGTAACAGTAGGGTCAGTGGAGGGCCTTAGACATCTCCCATATAGAGCAACTACAGACCACAAAAACCTCCCATTGGTAATGACAACTCCGAGGACAGCCTGGAACCTAGCACTCAAAATGTATCCACAACACTCGCCAACTTTAACGCCCAATATACACTTATGGGCAAACTCTCGACTCCCCCACTTCTATAAGTTCCCTGATTTTTTGTACTGGCCACGCAAACAGATCAGGCGTCTGCAGGACACACTTAATGGCTCTACACTGGGAACATGAGATCTTTAAAGAGAAACTTGCAGAACCCACTCTCTCCCAATTCCGATACTTCCAATTTAGGCAGGTATTTAAAGCGCAGTTTGGTGGAGTTGACATACAAACCTCCCAAACACAGTTTGAAACTGCACTCTGGTCCCCCACTTTAACCAAACCTACATCGACACTGTATAAAACTCTACTATAAATAACTCCCTCCCCATTCAAAACAGCACACCGTAAATGGTTGTCCAACGTCCCAGATCTTACAGAGGAAGACTGGGATAAAGCAACAGATAGAGGGTATTATTACTTATTTTCAGTAATAGATAAACATGTCCAATTTAAATGGCTGCACCAATTTTATCTCACGCCTATATGACTGAGGTCCATGGGACGCAACCCGATGCACGATGCCATAGATGTGGAATGGAGGAGGAAATTTCTTACACATGGCCTGGTCGTGCCCGCATGTAGCCAACTTTTGGTTTGAGGTTATATGTGTCCTAGCAGACAAACTAGAATTCCCCAAAATTCTGACACCCCAGGTGTGTATACTGGGAATCCTGGATGAATTAATAACTACCAACCACGCTAGAACCAGATATAGAACACTCCTATACTACGCAAGGAAAATTATTGCAATGGCTTGGATGGGACCTGAACCTCCTACAGTTCAAAACTGGATTACCCTGATAAATCAAGTTTTGCCCCTCATTAAACTTACTTTGCTAGCCAGAGGTTCCAAAAAGAAATTTGAGAAAATTTGGAGCCCATGGTGTTAGGCAGGCCTAGGTGGACAAGGCTCCTTGACATAAAATGCAACACCCCAATCTGCACATACAGATTACCTTAATTTCCTAACTAGACCCTTCATGCAACAGTCACTTACTTAAAAACGTCTGCACTACATGCAAGACCTAGTATAATATAATTAAATGGACCGGCGCTGTACAATTGAGATCTTTGTCATACCAACCAACCTATTTTATTATATTACTTTTGCCATAACACAACTGAAACGTTTAATATGTTACCGCAATACTGTAACCAGTTATATATAACCTCCCTCCCTTTTTATTTCTTTTTCTCTATTTTTTTTTTTCTCTTGGTGTTTTTGTTTTTGTGTATGTTGTTTTAAACAATAAAAAAAAAAAAAATTGCTGACAAGGAGCATAAGAATGTGCAAAGACACAGCAGCTTTTCTTCCAGGAAAAAGAATGTAACAAAATAGTAATTTTAGAAACACTTCATTTGTAAATGTGTTACTTTGTAATTTCTTAACTATATTTGTAATGGTGATTAAAGAATAGAACACATCTACTTAGATCAGTGCTGTCCAACTTCTACGGTGCCGAGGGCCGGAATTTCTCTAGCATACATAGTGGAGGGCCGCTAATGGAAGCCAGTTTTGACCACTCCCCATTTTGAAACCACACCCACTTCAAACCACAAATATTTTATCACAATGGTGGTAGCACAGCAAAATCCCAAATGCTTGGTCCTTACTGTGGGGATATCAACCATCATTCATATGTTAAAGAATTATGTCATATGAAGATATACCCTTAAATTCCATATGCCTCCTCCTCCCCTGTGGATAGCAGAGCAACCCCCAGTACATAATTACACACCTTAGGGACCATTTAATGGCTATTTCCAACTGCTAACAAACTCCCACAACAAACCCCTGCCAGGTTCACCTCCCACAAGCAGCATAGGGCAAGCAGAGTATGGCACACACAGGCAGCACTCTGCCTGTCCTATGCTGTCTGTGTGTGCCATACTCTGCCTGCCCTACCCTGCCTGTGTGTGCCATACTCTGCCTGCCCTACCCTTCCTGTGTGTGCCATACCCTCCCTGACCTATGCTGCCTGTGTGTGCCATACTCTACCTGCCCTATGCTGGCTGTATGTGCCTACAGTACCTATGTCTGAGGTGTGAAGAAGTGAACAATGGGGGTGATTACAGTCTGAGCCTGAGGTGTGAACACTGCAGGGGGTGAACAATGCAGGTATTAAAAGGTGTGAAAAACACAGGGGATTACATTTTTAAACAACACAGAGGGATTACAGCCTGAATCTGAGGTGAGAACCATGCAGGGGGCCAGTTAATCTCAGTACTGATACCATTTAAAGCTTACTCAAAGGTAAGCCATCAAAGCAGCCAGACAGGTGGGGGGCCACACAGAGGGGGGTCGCGGGCCGCCAGTTGGACAGCACTGACTTAGATAATTATAAGCTTGCCTAGTGTTAAAAAAAAAAATAAAAAATATAGCAAAATCTTGCAAAAGATGTCCCTAGTGAATGAATAAGGTGTAAATACCACCTACATGCAGATTTGTAGCCCATGTTAACATTCTCTCCACTTGCTTTCCTGTACAGAATGCAACACTGAAATGGTGGTAGACAAGGTAGCAAAGCCACAAAGCAAGTGTGTGGTATTAAGGCAGGGCTTGAATTTGCACACAGCAAGGCATATCCAACCCTCGGCACTGCTGAAGTTACGCATGCTTTGTCACACCACATCCTTATGTCAATTCAGATGGTTAAAGGAACAGTAACACCAAAAAATGAAAGTGTATAAAAGTAACTAAAATATAATGTGCTGCTGCCCTGCACTGGTAAAAGTTGTGTGTTTACTTTAATTTATATAAATAAGCTGCTATGTAGCCATGGGGGCCGCCATTCAAAGGAGAAAAGGCACAGGCACATAGCAGATAACAGATAAAACACTATTGTATTCTACAGAATTTATCTGTTATCTGTTATGTAACCTGTGCCTTTTCTCCTTTTTCCAGCTTGAATGGCTGCCCCCGTGGCTACACAGCAGCTTATTATATCAATTATAGTAGTGTTACTGTAGCAAACACACCAGTTTTACCAGTGTAGGGCAACAGTGCATTATATTTTTATTACTTTAAAGCTCTTTCATTTTTTAGTGTTACTGTTCCTTTAAAAACATTGAGTTTTTGTCACATAAGCAATTTTAGGATTTTCTTCTAAAAACCAGTGACTTGCCCATTATTTCAATCTTACTGTGGATTTTGAGATAGTTTCCATGCTAGTGAACTGGCCGCACCCATAATATTTTTAGTTACCTGTAGCTGCTCTTTTCTGCAGTTTTCCTTTAACAGTGCAATCTGAACCTCACTTTGCTTCTGGAACTCCAGTTCTTTTTCTCTCTGCCACTGAGCCTTTGCTTCTAACATGGCAGATTTGTGGTTTTCTTCCAATTCATCTTTAAGCATCTGCAAAGACTTTTGTGTTTCTTTTGCAGACTTTTCGCTGAACTACAATCACACAATAAATAACCAATAGTAGATATTTTATATAGTTCCATTTTTTCCCCAGTTTAATTTTTCCATGAGCATGCATACATCTTGCCCCCCCCCCACGAGTTTTAATAAAGATCTCAGTGAATACTACCCTGTTCATTTGTGCATGTTAACCCTAAGCTGATGTTTTACTTTTTGTAATGAGAGCCCTACAATGGTTTATATTCACACAATACTCTAATAAACAACAATACCTCTTCTTCACTCTTTTGAAGCTGTTTTTTAAGGTGTTCTTTCGTGTTATCTTCCAATGCATCTTTCTCTTTACAGAGTGTTATGTAACACTCTTGCACTGCGGTCATTTCATTGTGCATTTCATTCATCTGTGTTCTTAAACAAAAAAAAAAAAAAAAGTCTAAAGAATCTAAAGTTAATCTAAAATAATGATAGTATGGCCAGAGCGGCAAAGGCCACATGACAGACAACTCTTACAAAAACACATATTAAAATTCCATAGCTCAATATGAAATGATGGAGTTAGGGTGGATGCTGGTGGCAGCTCTGGAAGTTTGCTCAGTGCAAATGAGCAAAACCTTTAAAGGGGAGATTGGGAAATATACTGAAGAGGGCCTGAATAAAAATATAAGCAATGAAAATGTACAATAAGTTGCAGCCTCACAGAGCAATGGGTTTTTGGCTGCTGTGGTCAATAAACACCATGTGTAAGCTTGAAAGAGGCTGAATAGTAAGACAAATAAACAATAAAAAATAAAAACATGAAAGCCATTCTATAATGTTCTAAACATGAACATAAAGATAAGCTACTTCTGATTTAAGTTCCTAAAACATAACAGAAGTGCTTTATATGAGTTTATTGCTTGTAATCGTTTACTCTATGTTTGAGTGAGTGTGAAGCACACAAGTGTGCGAGAGACAACCAGTGCTGTCACCCAAGTATTGCACTGATCAGTTTCAAGAAAGACAGTAGATGAATCAGTAATTGAATTTACAGATATAATCTAGTGCTTACTGTAGCCGAGTCATTTTTTCCTCATAATCCTGGGAAAGTTGTTCCTTTTCAGATTCAAACTTTTCATACAGCTCTTTTAGTAAATGGACCTTTATATCTTCATTATGTTGCTCATATGTCCTCTCACATCTGTAACAAAACAACATTTTGAAGAGGGAGCGCATAACAGACAGCAGGTCTGAAAACGTTAAAGAACTTCATTTATTCATTCATCTTTGTCAGCTCTGTAGTGGTAATCAGCTAAACTATTTTCTGACATATGCATTTCTCTGACAATATTTTAGATACCAACAAAAGGAGAAGAAAAAACACAAACTAAAAAATTACAATAAGAATATAGGCACCCTTTTCGGACAAATTGGCCTGAAAGGTACATATATCACAAGATCATGGTATATATTTTAAGGCTGGCAAGTGCTTTTGTAGAAAACAAAATCTGAAATATTGCGTATGCTAGGGTCAGAAAGGCAGATGACACAATAAAAGAAGTGATAACCTTTCAATAGCTTCCTTTTTATCTCGATCAAAGTCCTGTATCATCCCTCTCATTTCATTGCAGAGTTCTTGGTTAGCAACCTTCAGTTTCTCCTCATTTGCTGTAAGCTCTTTAATGTGTAGCAAATATTTCTACAATATAAAGCAAAAACCTTTAAGATCTCAGAACAGAAACAGAATAGTTCTGGCGGTTATCGGATACTTAAGACAAAAAATTAGAACTGGTTGAGCCTTGCCGCACACAGAAAAATGTTAAAGCTGACAGATCACCCAGATAATATATAATTTCACCTAAAAAGTAGGCAGAAGTACTTTACAAACAAGCCCTATCACATTTTGTCAAAATTTTTCTCAGGTTATTACATTGGGGTCCAGGAATCAGCTTTGTGGTGCAAAAAAAACTAGCAGAAAACTGCACCGGCCAGGGGTACTTTTCAGTAAGCACCACAGAATGATCTTCTACCTGGTACTTTCTTCTTCGCGCTGACCAAAGGGAAAAGCCATACTGTGTATGCATCGGCCAAGGCCACTGGATAACCACTGGAAAAATCACTCCATGATGCTTGCTACAAATTACACAGGGCTGGTGCCTAATGTTTAGGACCTGGTGCTTAGTTGAAATGCCTTGGAGTGAAGATAGAAGTCCCACAAGCAATAACAGTAACTAGGCAGACAAGTGCATAATGACTGTCCCAGACTCCCCTCTATTTTCCTTTAGGTAGCTTGGAAATTATCTGCTATCGTCAAATGTTTTTGACAGTCACCAGCTGTCTGGGAGTGATTTTACAGTAGTTCATCTATATACAGGTCTGGAGTTTACATTTTCCTACCTTGGGTAATGACCTAAAATTGTATAATGCGTGTAAGCACGGAGGGGTGTAGCCGCTTTTCTCACTGTATAATCTTTTGTGACAGAAATCCCTCCCACTATAGATAATGATCAGGGCACTAGCCCCTGATGCAAAGAAACTGTACATCTAAGGTCCTTCAGATTTTGAAACAGTCTAGCAGTTCTTACCATATCAGCAGTGTGATTGTGATGCGTTTATTACCCCCAGCACTTATGGCACACTTATGGCTCACTTTGAAACAACTATATAGCCAAGCTGTAGAAAATGCACACATTACTTTATCTAATTTTCTACTGCACTTCCATTTCCAAACATTGTTACCTCATTTTCTTGCTGAAGTATCTGTTTTTCACTTTGGAGTTTTTGAAGCTCTTCCCTAAATTCATCACTTGATAAATACTGAAACGGAGACTTATCCACTTTGTTTGCTAGGTTTTCTGCCCGAATCTGTAATTATAAAAATCTGATTTAAGAAGATGACAAAAACCAATACATGCGATGGTCAAAACCTTCAAAAATATATTCAGGTACCTCAAGGCATACTATGCCCTGACAGGGATTCAGAAGGTAAGCAATGCAAAAGCTACTGTACACCTCTACACAGCTGTTGAACAATCTACATAGAAGGTTTAAAGGAACAGTAACACCAAAAAATGAAAGTGTATAAAAGTAACTAAAATATAATGTGCTGCTGCCCTGCGCTGGTAAAAGTTGTGTGTTTACTTCAGAAAGTCTACTATAATTTATATAAATAAGCTGCTATGTAGCCATGGAGGCAGCCATTCAAAAGGAGAAAAGGCACAGGCACATAGCAGATAACAGATAAAACACTATTGTATTCTACAGAACTTATCTGTTACCTGCTGTGTAACCTGTGCCTTTTCTCCTTTTTTCCAGCTTGAATGGCTGCCCCCATGGCTACACAGCAGCTTATTATATAAATTATAGTAGTGTTACTGTAGCAAACACACCAGTTTTACCAGTGCAGGGCAACATTGCATTATATTTTTATTACTTTAAAGCTCTTTCATTTTTTGGTGTTACTGTTCCTTTAAAATGGTTAGCAAATGCTTTTTCATACAGAAATATCTTTTAAGTGACAAATATATATATATATATATATATATATATATATATATATAAGCAAGAAAATGAGCTGCACTCACCAGGACTTGGCAAAAATATAATAAGTTTATTTTTTATATTTTTATTATATTTATTATATTTTTGCCAAGTCCTGGTGAGTGCAGCTCATTTTCTTGCTTTATATTTTTTAGCTAGCACCCTGGGCATTTGAATTTCAATAGGGTGTGCTCCGTTTGTTCTTGTTATATATATATATATATATAAATAAATAAAACATATTTCATAGAATAGCCATGCTCCTATCCATCAGTTACAAAATGTATATTTGTTCACCTTGTTCATTGGTAAGCCCTTAAAACTAAACATATATATTAAAAAATAACTCTCCGAATACATGTAAAAAGAATTCTAGAAGTTTAGAGACTTGTCTCAGTTCCTTGGTGCATTCTAAAATTCTTAAAGGAGACATATTGGATATGATGGACATATGTCTTTTTTCGTGATGGATTTATGTCTATGTTACTAAATGGAAAAAAAAAATTGTAGCCAATTATGAATAATATTTGGTGCTGGATTCACCTTGGGCTAAACATTAATCCTATCTGTAAAAATGGTCCCTTTATTGGAGCTCCCTGTAGATCAGGGATCCCCAACCTTTTATACCTGTGAGCCACATTTTAATTGAAAAAGTGTTGGGGAGCAACACAAGCATGGAGTAGAAATATGTGCTTTAATCAGCTACTTAATAGCCCCTATGTGGACTGGCAGCCTGCAGAAGGCTCTGTTTGGCATTATCCTTGGTTTTTATGCAACCAAAGCTTGCCTCCTAACAAGGCACCTGGGCCAGATGGAATACACCCACGGGTACTGAGAGAGCTAGGGTCAGATTTACAGTGGCCCTTGTTTCTGATATTCTCAGACTCGCTTTCATCAGGTATGGTACCTAGGGATTGGAAGAAGGCGAATGTCATTCCTATATTTAAAAAGGGAATAAGATCTCAGCCTGGCAATTATAGGCCTGTAAGTTTGACATCCGTGGTGGGCAAGTTATTTGAAAGCTTGTTAAGGGATCACATACAAAATTATGTACTGGAGAATGGCATTATGAGCAGTAATCAGCATGGCTTTATGAAGGACAGGTCTGGTCAGACCAATTTAATTGCTTTTTATGATGAGGTAAGTAAGAAGCTGGACAGTGGGGATGCAGTAGATATAATATATTTGGATTTTGCCAAAGAATTTGATACCGTTCCCCACAAACGACTGCTTTCTAAACTAAGGTCTATTGGTCTTAGTGAAGTCGTTTGCACATGGATAGAAAACTGGCTACAGGATCAGGTACAGAGGGTGGTTGTTAGTACATTCTCTACTTGGAGTAAGGTTCTCAGTGGGGTCCCTCAGGGTTCTGTACTGGGTCCACTTTTGTTTAACTTGTTCATAAATGACTTAGGGGTGGGTATTACAAGCAATGTATCAGTGTTTGCAGATGACACAAAACTCTGCAGGCCAGTCAATTCTATCTAGGATGTGGCATCCTTGCAGCAGGATCTTGACCAACTGGCAATCTGGGCGGCTAAGTGGCAGATGAGATTTAACCATAATGGAGAAGGACCTTGGAGTAGATAATAAACTTGGCTGTAGCAAGCAATACCAGGCAGCAGCTGCAACGGCAAACAAGGTTTTGAGCTGTATTAGATTCATGGGAGGAAGGGGTTATTCTTCCACTTTACAGAGCGCTGGTAAGGCCCCATCTAGAATATGGGCAACTAAGCTGGTAAAGGGTATGGAAAGTCTCAGTTATGAAGAAAGACTGGCCAAGTTGGGTTTGTTTACACTGGAGAAGAGGCACTTAAGAGGTGACATGATAACTATGTATAAATATATAAGGGGATCATATAATCATCTAATGTTTTATTTACCAGTAGGTCCTTCAAACGGACACAAGGGCACCCACTCCGTTTAGAAGAAGGGAGGTTCCGTTTAAATATTCGGAAAGGTTTTTTTACTGTGAGAGCTGTGAAGTTGTGGAATTCCCTCCCCGAATCAGTCGTGCTGGCTGATATATTATATAGCTTTAAGAAGGGGCTGGATGGATTCTTAGCAAGTGAGGGAATACAGGGTTATGGGAGATAGCTCTTAGTACAAGTTGATCCAGGGACTGGTCCGATTGCCATCTTGGAGTCAGGAAGGAATTTTTTCCCCTCTGCGGCAAATTAGAGAGGCTTCAGATGGGGTTTTTTGCCTTCCTCTGGATCAACTAGTAGTTAGGCAGGTTATATATAGGCATTATGGTTGAACTTGATGGACATATGTCTTTTTTCAACCCAACTTACTATGTTACTAAGTTACCAGAAATTCAAAAAATAAGCACCTGCTTTGAGGCCACTGGGAGCAACAAGTAGATCCTATCAGTTCTCTGTCCCTGTTTCAAATGAGGGGTGGGTGTGTCCTAACGGTCCCTGCCAGAAGCACAGCAGGAGGGGGATAGCCAATCACAGCCTTGTTCTCACATAAGCAAAGACAGGCTTCAGTTCCCTATCAGGTCAGCCTAGCTGCTGATTGGTTCTTATCCTGCAGTGCCATGTACTAAGAGCCGCCGGCTCCCCTGAACATCCAGAGAATTCAGCCAGAGGAAGTGGAACAGATGGGCGGGACTACTGGGTTTGTGGTGGAATTTCTCAATAAATCAGTCTGAAACAACTTTTTTTATTGAGCACAATCCTTCTATATTTAGAGGAGTATAATTCACTAGTACATTCTCAATTTTTATATATGTCATGTCTCCTTTAAGACAGAACTGGACACCATATTTCCTATTTATTTTAACTATATCTTCACTTACTTTATAAAGAATGTATTGAGAGAAACAATGATATCTATAAACATTCATGATATGCACTGCCATATATGAAAATGCTTACTTGATTGTCTCTGGCTGTCCTTTCTGCCTCTTCCAATGACTTCTTTAATTCTTCATTTTTTGACACGTGTCCTTTTAGATCGGCCTGCAGAGTAACAATCTGCTTTCTTTTTGTTTTATTGCTGTTCAAGCAACGTTCAAGCTCACTTTTAAGTTCTAAGATGATCTCCTCTGAGGAAAGGTCATTCTTCACGCCATTATGTGACACAACCCTGAATGGAAAGAAAATAAGTAGATCCACTTTATAACATACGAGTGTCTTATACATTATTTTCTCACCAGTTCATTAAGGAAAACTGAAATTTGGTCTAATACTATTCCATGTAAGTGGGGGGAAAAGGAATGAATAAAAATAGAAGACAAGGAACACAGCAACTATTTCACCCTTATAGTCTAATATCATCAGCTACAAGAGCCAGCTGATACTCCAAGGTACTCTAACTGCTCACAGGCCTCTAAATCACCCCATTTTATCAGTCTGAATAGTTCTGCAGTCCAGGTCATTGCAACAAACAACTCCCACAGATTAAGCAATTCTCCATTTTAAGTAAATCTTCCTCTTAGGGGAATAAACGGTGAAAACAGCACATCTTTTTCCTTTATTAAAAAATGGAGCATTTTCTGAATTTGTTCTTGAATGTTTACCAAAATACAATCCTTACTAGGGTATCAGTATCCCCCTACCAATCTAAAAAAAAAATCACTAAATCCCAAGATAAATGGCTATTTGGAATTAAATTTGGAATTAAATAATAGTGACCATATTTTTTAAATGGCGACTAAATGAGAAAGGAAATACAAATGAGAGAATGCTTTGCCTTACTATGCTTTTTATATGTACTGCGCACTTTGAGTTATAACTGTAGCATCCTGCATCAATGTTCTTTACTATGCTGTTCCATATCTATGGCACACTGTGTAATAACTGGAAAAAAGCAATATGTGCAGATTTGTTTTACCGTATATGAATATGTATAAGCCATTGTATGTTTTGTTTTCACTACTTAGTTTTTTTATTTTGTTATGCATTACTGGATTTTTTTGCCCTGTCATGAATTTATTATGCATTCTGCTTTTTTGAACACTTTTATGGCGACAGCGATGCAGGGTTATGTGCGTTTTAACTTTCGTGCCTTACTATTTACTTTCTCACTTTAGTAAGTACCTTACATCATCTTTGCAATATCATCTTTTGCTTTATGTAACAAATGAGGTAAGGTTTATTATACCAAGTTAACAGCTAGAAAAATAATGGCCCTATTATCCTTCTTTCTGCTCTTTACTAACCACATTAAGGCTTTATAGCTCATGTATCCATTTTGTACAGAATTCTTTGGCTTTTAAATATACAAGGATCACCCATTTGTAACAAAACCACAAAAATTTCTACAACACTGAAAGAAATACCTGCCAAGTTGTGATTTTTGCCAGTTAACCTTTTTAATTCCCAATTCCACATATGAATCGGAGAGTTGTTGCTCTTCACCACCATTGACAAAAACTCCCAATCTTGCAGCAGATTCATACATTGTAATTTGCTCCTGCAGTTCACGCACCTCTTCCTAAAGTAAGGACAGATGGTATGTCATGGGATTCCATTTTTATACAAATACAATATGAATTAGGATACATGTAAATTATCTTTTCTTATCACACCAAAAACTTTATGCAAAACCATGGATATAATTTAGGTAAAAAAATAAAATAAAAAAGGAATGCAGCCCACAGAATAATTCAACTATCCCCTACACATGTAAGTCTGAAAATAATCCTAGCATCAGAATAGCCTGTGCCTTTGTAACCCCTTCCTTAATTCTGATGAGTAATATCTCCCTCACTCTCTTATATAAAAGGAATAAGGCAGGCTGCCAGTTGTCCCCATTCCTATTTGTCCTAGTAACTGATCCTCTTGCCATACTAACCGACACTTAGCAAAGGTCTAACATATAGGACAATACATGAGAAATCTTGCTTTATGCAGATTTCTTAATCTCTATGGTTTCCATAGAGATCATTAACTGCAATTCTTCAACTGGTTGACAATTGTGGTCACTTCTCAGGACTCCAGATCAATTGGAAGAAGTCTGTACTTCTTTGCTGTTGACTCCAAAGCATTGATTGTAGCCTGCAGCTAAATTACCGTACCTTTCCAAAGCATTCTGCCTAATCATTAAAATGAAATATTAGCATAAAAGGATCAATATTTTTTAGGAAACCCAAAAGGTATCAGCAGCCTAATACTAACGAGTCCTAAACATCAAGCAAGGATCCATAGTCATTGCATACTTACCAAATTTTTGAGAAGGTTAGTAAGTAATTCTTTTAGTATCTAGTACCCCTCATATGCTAGAGTAACCACTTTCATATGCTTTTCTTAATCGCTAATCATGTGTGACCAGACCCCTTACACAAGGCAGATTAAAACAAATCACATAATAAAACTAAAATCTAATACGTTAGGCAAAATGTGGTTTTCAAAATACCTTACAATTGTTGTGGGCCTCTGAGCAAATGTATTAATGACTTGATAAATCATTTTTTGGTAGGGGGAATTTTATATTGGAACTGAAGTACAAAGAAACCAAGTGTTCATTACACTACTCTTAATATTTACAATTAGAAAACTGACCTGTAAGGCTTTGTTCATGCCATCAGTTATGATTTTTGAAGATTGTACTTGCTGTAGCTGCAACCTTAGATGAGAGGCTTCTTGTATTGAGCCTATATTATGTAGGAGATAGGCAAAGTATTATTTTCACATATTATATACATTGTACAAAAAAAAAAAAAAGATATATATATATATATATTATATAGTCTTGTAAAGAATCGGCACTCACCAGTATCGGGCACAGGCTGGGTGCTGACAAAAATAATGCATCAAACTCAACAGTAGAAAGCACTCACAGCTACAGCATCAATCAGGTCAGTGATTTATTTCAGCATACCATCTACGCGTTTCGATGGATATATATATATATATATATATATATATATATATACAGGTCCTTTTCAAAAAATTAGCATATTGTGATAAAGTTCATTATTTTCTGTAATGTACTGATAAACATTAGACTTTCATATATTTTAGATTCATTACACACAACTGAAGTAGTCCAAGCCTTTTCTTGTTTTAATATTGATGATTGTGGCAGACAGCTCATGAAAACCCAAAATTCCTATCTCAAAAAATTAGCATATCATGAAAAGGTTCTCTAAACAAGCTATTAACCTAATCATCTGAATCAACTAATTAACTCTAAAAACCTTAAAAAGATTCCTGAGGCTTTTAGAAACTCCCAGCCTGGTTCATTACTCAAAACCGCAATCATGGGTAAGACTGCCAACCTGACTGCTGTCCAGAAGGCCATCATTGACACCCTCAAGCAAGAGGGTAAGACACAGAAAGAAATTTCTGAACAAATAGGCTGTTCCCAGAGTGCTGTATCAAGGCACCTCAGTGGGAAGTCTGTGGGAAGGAAAAAGTGTGGCAGAAAACGCTGCACAACGAGAAGAGGTGACTGGGTCCTGAGGAAGATTGTGGAGAAGGACCGATTCCTGACCTTGGGGGACCTGCGAAAGCAGTGGACTGAGTCTGGAGTAGAAACATCCAGAGCCACCGTGTACAGGCGCGTGCAGGAAATGGGCTACAGGTGCTGCATTCCCCAGGTCAAGCCACTTTTGAACCAGAAACAGCGGCAGAAGCGCCTGACCTGGGCTACAGAGAAGCAGCACTGGACTGTTGCTCAGTGGTCCAAAGTATGTCATTCGGAAATCAAGGTGCCAGAGTCTGGAGGAAGACTGGGGAGAGGGAAATACCAAAATGCCTGAAGTCCAGTGTCAAGTACCCACAGTCAGTGATGGTCTGGGGTGCCATGTCAGCTGCTGGTGTTGGTCCACTGTGTTTTATCAAGGGCAGGGTCAATGCAGCTAGCTATCAGGAGATTTTGGAGCACTTCATGCTTCCATCTGCTGAAAAGCTTTATGGAGATGAAGATTTCATTTTTCAGCACAACCTGGCACCTGCTCACAGTGCCAAAACCACTGGTAAATGGTTTACTGACCATGGTATTACTGTGCTCAATTGGCCTGCCAACTCTCCTGACCTGAACCCCATAGAGAATCTGTGGGATATTGTGAAGAGAAAGTTGAGAGACACAAGACCCAACACTCTGGATGAGCTTAAGGCCGCTATTGAAGCATCCTGGGCCTCCATAACACCTGAGCAGTGCCACAGGCTGATTGCCTCCATGCCACGCCACATTGAAGCAGTCATTTCTGCAAAAGGATTCCCGACCAAGTATTGAGTGCATAACTGAACATAATTATTTGAAGGTTGACTTTTTTTGTATTAAAAACACTTTTTTTTTTATTGGGCGGATGAAATATGCTAATTTTTTGAGATAGGAATTTTGGGTTTTCATGAGCTGTATGCCACAATCATCAATATTAAAACAAGAAAAGGCTTGAACTACTTCAGTTGTGTGTAATGAATCTAAAATATATGAAAGTCTAATGTTTATCAGTACATTACAGAAAATAATGAACTTTATCACAATATGCTAATTTTTTGAAAAGGACCTGTATATATATATATAGATATATACAAACACATTTCTATATCATACTGCAGTTCATGTTATTTTTCCTATCCAAAAGGCTCTAAGTTAACAAAATATTTTACATGCTTTTCAAATTCTGGACTAATCCTTTACTTAAGTCAGGCTCTGAAGTTTACACGTTTTGCATATTTTCTGCGATATTTTCGTTAATTTGCGCAACTTTTTAGTACTTTGCGCGACAAAATCATATTTGTCGCATCGAGAACGACAGTTTCGGATTCATTCAAGCTTAGGTATCAGGACTTTCCTTGGGCCAGGTTGGAGCTGCGGATTTTGTGATTCGGATTTGTACTTTAATGAATCTGGCCCTTAACGTATGACAGAATATGCTTTTTAAAAAAACATACATGCAGGAAGCCGACACTGCGAACTAATTTGCTACAAAAAGGTATACAACTGAGAATTATTATGCAAAAGTTCTCTTTACAAAATTATCTACATGATAAAAATAATAAATGCTGTGCAGTGGTGGTGTGGTTAGATTTCTTCAATTCAAGCCATTTAATTATGAGGAAATAACATTTTCACATACCACTCTGCAGAAGGTTAGCACACTGCTTCTGACTTTCTTCTAGACTCTTACTGAGCCTGTTAATTATATCTGTTTTTTCAAGTTTGCTTTCTTCTTGGTTTCTTTCAGATAGTTTTAATCGGTCCTCCAAACGTCTACACAATTCTTTCTTTAAAAGAAAACACAATTGTAAAACACATTGTCAGTAACATTTCAGGGACAAGAACATTTGAATAATAAATACAATAATAAAAAAAATGTTTCTTTGCACCAATAGAAGCGGCAGATGATGATTATGGAGGGTGTTGTAAATAAACAAAGCTCAACTAAGCTGTCAGTCATATATTGCATTTTCTGCTTCTATGCCTGAGGTAGAGCAATTACTTTAATTTCTTCACATGGATGCTACTACGCTCCTCACCATTTATGACTGTGTAGCCTGTTCACAGGCAAATGCATCAAGTCCCCATTCTGGCATATACATTATATTTTGGAATGATGCAAAGCTTGCCTTGATTACAGTCTCCACAAACAGCACATGTCTGTATGTTCTAAGTGTGGATCCCAAAAGAGTGAAGGAAACAAACTAAAATAATTTAGATGGTAGGATTTGGAATTGTTTTTTAGAGTGACTTGTCCCCTTTAATGTGTTTTCTAAGAAAGTTGTCTTTGAAGACAACAAGAATACTTCCAGTCTAAAGGCTAAGCACAAACTGCAGAACTACACGGGATTTTCTTGGCTTTGTTTACATTTATGCACCACGATTTAACAGTTTCAAGTTCATCACTGTGCTGTATAACATATAATCAATTTAATGAATAAGTAATAAAGCAGTACAAGATCCATCATAAATAAGAACTTAATTTAGGTCATTGCATTGCAGGAACAAGATGCTTGTAGCCTGGGAGTTGATAGGGTTCTTGGATTTTCATTTAATAGAAATGACAGCAGTCCTCAAACAATACATCACATTTTGAATAACTGTTCACATCAAATTAATTTACAGTTTATACTATATTACATTTTAATCTCACTTACTTCTTCATTAAGTGCTGCATTTATATCGTCAAGCTTCTGCTGTAATACCAACACTTGTTCCTCATTCTTCTTTTTCAGCATTGACACAACAGTTTCATGTTGCTCTCTAGCTCGTTGTATGGATTCAGAGCGTCGCAAGTCTAGAAGCTGTTGCTGCATACTCTCCATTGCTACTTTAGCAACGTTCAATTCTTTTCTGAGCTACAATAAATAAAAAATGAAAAGATTGTGGCATAATACATACGTACGTACACTGTAACGTGGATAACACAGACGTCCACTTACATGTTCTTCATTTGTGGTTACACTCTCAACTGTCTTTTGCAGAGCAGTCAATTGCCCCTTTAACTGAATCTCCATTTCTCTGGAATTTTGAAGTAGTTTTTGAGATTCTTGTAGGCTGATAGTCAAGCCATCTTTTTGATCTTAAAAATAATGAATTGGCAAATTTTCACATGATGCAATGAAACAGACATGGAAATAATATAGAATTGCTATAGTATTTATTAACGGTCTTACACTTTTTCTTTGTAATAAGACAGTACTTTGTACTTGATGATAATGAAGCTCAGATGATTCCTACTTGACAAATGCAAGTTAAGACACTGTCGTTGCTATACATGACAACTCAGGTCCCATCTGACATTAAGTCCTTGTGGTTCCCATGTATTAAGAATAAAAATCCATTTGGCTTCAAGTTTTAAAAGTTTTTTTTAGTTTATCGCCTCCTCTATTCTGTATAATCACCTTATGGATGCCCTGAACTTGTAGCATCGATACAGTTCCCCCATTACAGCATGCAAAGTTTTGTGCAACTGTTGTTGCCTCACTTCGGGAATTAACCTGATTTATATGTTCTTGTATACGATTTTTTAAAGGTCGAGCTGTACATCCCACATATTGGATGTTACAGCTCACATAAGTTAATAAGTATACTGAAGTTGTTGTGTTACAATAAATTTAACTATTTATTTTGTAACTCTTCCCTGTGCTTGATATTTTGATACATATACTCTCGAGCAAGTGATACATCTTGATGATCCGCACTGATACATTCTTTTTTAGCCAGTTACGGTCTGATTTATCCCTTTTAAATTCACTTGGTGATAAAATATTGCCCAAAGTGGGAGCTCGCCTACTTATAAATTAACATCCGTCTCCCAAAAACATGCCGCAACTTTGGATCGTTGTACAAAATTGGGAGATTTTTCTTGATTAAATTTATTGAATTGAATTGGCTACTGTATGGAGTAATGAACAGAACAGTATTTTAATTTTTGTCCTTTTATTATTTTGTTGTTGAGTAGATCCTCTGCTTTTTTATGACTAAAATAGAAAAATAAGTTCATATACACTTTAAGACCATGCAGAAAGAATAAAAATTCTTTACCTTTAACTATTGCAAGTTGGTGGTTAAGATATCTTATTTGCCTTTCACACTCTTCTAAGTTGTTGTTTTGCTCTTCAAGCTGCCTTCCTCTTGCTTTGTACAAAACCTGAAGCTGCACAAACTGCATGTTGCCTGCAGAATCTAATGAACAAATTTTTCCATGTTAGGCATAGTATTAGATGGTAAATTACATTGGTTATTAAAGGAGAAGGAAAGGCATTTTGGCATTTTATTGCCGACAGATTAGTCACAATAGTGCAAGGTACAATGCTATATTTATATTCTGCAGGATGTTCTACCATACCTGAGTAAATTGAAGCTCCCTCTGTTTACGATAGCAACTGCCATTTTAGCATGGTCTTGGTAACTTCCGTGCTGCAGCTCAGATTACAGCAGAAAGGGGAGGGGAGAGAGGAACAAACTGAGCAAACTCATAGCATGCCCTGAAGGATTATTCTGAGTGCAGGAAGATTGTGTATACATAATAAAAGGAATGAAATGTGGCGTTTCTTTTCACTGAGGACTCAGAGCAGCAGTTCTGTAACTGTTTATGGCTGTACGTACATAGATCCTTCTGATAAAGCTTACTTAGTATTGACCTTTCCTTCTCCTTTAAATGCATTTGCAGTTAAGTGTTGACGCAAGTTCTTGGTACACTATTGGTTCCAAAACTTACAAGCAAATTATTTTATGGCTGAAAAACCACTTGTTTCAGTCATTACACATGTACATCAGACTTCATCAGATGTGTGTATGTTTGCTCTTGTGCATTTGAAATTTTGCATAGACTTTGGTGCATATTTTTTTAGGAAGCTTTTTCCTAAATATGCATTACATACTTTCCCCAGTATCTAAGAACTCTCTCTGCAAGTCATCAAAATTGCCATCTCTTCTTCCAACTTCTTGGTTCATCTCATCCTTTTGTGTAGTATTTATTTGGTAAGGATTGTATTTTACTTGATAAGGCTCTGTAGACTGTTTACTTGTTTCTTCTTGTACAGCAAAACCCTGCAAAATAATGCAAAAGCATTAACATCCCAAAATCCCACTATAAAACATATATATATATATATATATATTATTAAATAGCAATATAAATATATAATTTTGCAAACCTGAAAATGCTCTTGTTTAGCATCTGGAAAATTTTCAACCTGTTGGTGGCTGTTTGTATAGGGTTGAAAGTCATCTGGGAGATGATACAACTCACTGCTAGAACAATGACCAGGTACATCGTAATGATCTCCTCTGTGAAAGGCTTCCCCATTTGATTCATTATTGTAAGCATGATCTTTGGAGTAGCGGTATTTGCCATTAAACATATTATCTTTATTATCAGCATGCAGCACATTCCATCCATTGGACATCTTATCACCACCCATTTGATTTCTAAGATTCTCATCTTGTTTATCCACAAATTCCATGCAATACTGGTTCTCTGTAAACCCATTTTTATAGGGCTGAATAAAAAAAAAAAAAGGTAAAATATCTTAACTTCAAGAGAACTGTGAGATAAAGAACTGTTTACCAGCCAGCAGACTCACCTGTTGATGGTTTGGCAATTCATCGTCATTCCAATTTGCTCCATGTTCCCACTGTTGCATTCTGATTGAGTATGGAGAACAGATAGTGAAATAAATAGATTAATGATAAGACAAAAATTAAAAAAGGAAGGATAAACATCACGTGGCAAACAGAGCATGCACAAGGCAGAAGACACTCATCCCAATGACTTGCTTTTACAAAACATTTTGACCCAGTATATTTAATGCCACTGAAAAGTATCTTAAAGGAGACATTGTGTAAAATACAAGAATGTGCCTGTACATAATACACTTGAACATAAAAGGAATTTGCTTAAAACCTGATTTTTTGAAAATTTCTCCAAAAACCCTGCTAGTTCCCTGCTAGCACCCACCTATTCCACTTCCCCCTGCCTCCTTTTCCTGGCTGTGCATGTGTCAGTAGCACTCAGCAAACTCACAGAAGAATAGGAACCAATCAGCAGTGAGTTGACCTGATAGGGAACTGAAGCCTGTCTTTGCTTGTGGGACTGTAGGGCTGTGATTGGTTATCCAACTCCTACTGCACTTCTGGCAGGGGCTGTTAGAACACACCCACCCTTTATTTAAATTTGGACAGGGACCAGGGGGAAGTATAAGAGGGCTTCAATAAAAGGGGTCATTTTTAGAGAAAATGATAATTTTAGCCCATATTATTATTATTATTTACTGCCTACAAGATTAGGGGGTATTACTTATGTTATAGGTCTCCTTTAAAAGTATGTCCTACATAAGGGCTGTCAAACTGTTGCCTGCCTGCAAGGGATTTCTATGGCTCCTTCACAAGACATCATTTGATATAATTTGATATAATTTCTTTCCTTCCATGTCGTACAAGAATAACTGACCCAATGCATATAAAAAAAATGGCAGCATTGACATCAATGTCCAATAAGGCAACTAAAGGGTCATCTAACTGTAAGGATTCCTGTCACTTACTGTTCTGAAACTTCATGGCCGCTGCAATCACTATAGCTTGGTTCTGGTGATGAGGAAAGGCTGTCATCAAGCATGTCATGGGGAAGATCTGTTAACAACTGTTGCAGCTTTAAATCAAAACAGACAATGGCATTATTGACTTTGCACAAATGGGGAGACAAAGAACCAGACTGGAATTTTGCTTTAGCTGCACACTACTATTTATATACTACTGCATAGCGTGGATTTTTAACACTGGTTTTTTTAATGATAATGAAGAAGAAGGGGTTAATTAATGACATGTATAATGTCTCAAACAAACAAAACTTTTTTCCCCACAATGAAAACAAATGGAACCCTAAGAAGCGGATTCCCAAAATGCCTTATATGCTTCTTTATAGATACCATACTAGAAGTTAATTTTATGGTGAACTACTTCTTTAAGTCATACAGCAATAAACCGATTCATGTATTTCTACTAAAATAAATGTAGTTTGATATAAAGTGTGGTGAAAAAATATTTGCACACAATCAACATATAATAGATCCCTTTAAACAAAGAATGTAAAATAGTTTAAACAAGTAAGATTCTACTGCTTACATCACAAGACAGACTTTAGTTTTACTATATACAGACAAGACCTTCAAAGTACACAAGGGAATATTCAAAACAGATGGTTATAGTAAATTAATCTCTGCTGTGGCTTTTACACAAAAGGTGAGAGCAGTGGAGACAAAGAATAATGAAAAGCTAGCAACAGGTGGCTTGTCCTTTACCACACTTTTGCACCAGACACTATAATTAATTCTGAACCACTTTCTCACCTCTTGCTCCCGGGCATAATCCTCTTTATCATACTCTTCATCCTCTTGCTGAATCTGCAGTGCTCCACTATCAAAATCGATAGACATTATCAAGCATGCACAAAACCCTTACAGGGTATAAAATATCTATAAAAAAAAAAAGTGAATACATTAATTAAATAGCAAGCCTTGCATATGGCAGTGGACACTAATGAAACCTGTGCCAACTGCCATGTTTCAGTCTAGGAATTTAAAATCTCAGTATATGATTTTCAGTTTTTCAAATAGGAGTGGAAGAACCTGACTAACTTAAGGTGGCCATACACAGGCAGATTTTAGCTGCCAACTTGGGTCCTTTAGACCGATTCAGCAGCTTATCTTCCTGTGTATAGGCACCCCCAACGGGCCTACCCGAATGAGATCTGGCCTAAAATTGTCCAGATCTCGATCTGGAAGGTTGGATTTTCTGTCAGAACGGGGACCACATTGGATCATTGATGCTGTCCTCAGTCCGGCGGCGTCTGAGCCTGCCGGTTTAATATAATCGTTTGACCAAACAATGATCTAGGGCCAAACGAGAATTAGCCAGATATCGCCCACTTTAGGTGGGCATATCGGAAGATCTGCTCATTTGGCTGCCTCGCCAAACAAGCGGATCTTACAGGGTATGGCCAGCTTAACATAGTGCCCTGAACAAACAAAACAGACAACTGTGGACAAATGAGAACACAAATTAAAAGCAGAGACTGACCGTGCAAGTTCTCTAATGCTTGTGACTTAATAGAAGCACATCCCAAGAACAATGTCGTAATACAATGAAGTCCTTCCAAGAAATGCAAAGCTTGTAATAGTAGAACAGGAAGGAACAACTTCATATTAATACCCTTGGCGTGGGGATGAGATGCAAGGCAGGCAGATGTATGCTTAATAACGAGCATAATTGTTTCTATACCTTTCTGTAATATGGGTTGTCCCTTGAAACAATGTAGCAGAAGTCAGTCCTATGTGCTACATAGTTTCAGAAGTCATAACCATTAGGGCAGAAAGTGATGAATGCTGCATTCAGCGATTGTATTTGCACACAATTTTGAAATCACTGAAAAGGTGTAATGAATGTATATTGGAAAATTGCTTAGAATTACAAATTCATTTTTATTTTCAGGTTCACATCGGCTATAAATGAGGAAGGCTACACCCAATTCGTCTGATGGAAAGCTGCTACCTGTCCCTGTGAATGTGAAAGGGAATCTTGGGTGCTGTGTACGCAGAAAGCCTATCTTACTATCCAGTTGTGCTAACTTCCATCTTGGTAAATACGTGAAAACTTACCAGAACAAGTCACCTACACCCCGGCAGCTAAAGCCACCAGCTTCTTCATCAGCTCCAGGAACAACAATTCCGTATCAGCAACTCTACAACTTCACAAAATCCCGGACATAAACAGACTTCCCTCTCAACAGTCAAAATGGGACACAGAAAACCCAATTCGCCCCTGAGCAATAGATTGATATTATCTTTATCCAATCACATACGCGAAATTCCTAGCTCTTTGTCGTTAGGCCTTTCTGGTTGGTGGTATGTTCAAGACCCGCCCCGGCATGAATGACTACCCCGTACAAATGAACCTGATAGGCTGCGCCGTGCTGCCAATTGACCAATCCCAGTAACAGCGAAAGCGAGCTAGTGGCGCGAGAGGTAGCGGGAATCCTGCGTGCGAGTTCCATTGGCTGAGAAGCAATATGAGGCGGGATTACCGCACTCCTAGTAACTGTTGGCATAAGGAGAGACTCGTTTAATTGGTCATAATGAATCATAATGGTTGGACCAAGGGGTACATACCGGGAGTTTTGTTTTTACGTAGCTGCCGTCTTTAAAAAAAAAAAAAAAAAAAAAAAAAAAAAAAAGCGATATGAACGTGTGCTAATGGGGCACGCCGCGGCTGGGTAGCCATGGCAACGGCGATTCCCCTAAAACCACAGTGTTTTATACGGTTAGACGGTAAAAAAAAAAAAAAAACACGGATTGTCCATACAGGTGTTCAGGAAACGTAGGACCAACAGATTCTTACGGGGCAGGGTGTGTGGGAATATGCGTGTATCTAGTTAGTAAACTGTGTTTATGGTTGGAACCATCATAGTCTGTAAGTCAGAAATTCTTCGTAAAAAACTGAAAACGTTTATTTAAAACATGTTATTAAGAAATATAGATACATACATATTCTATGGTACCCTACATTATGCATTCTCTCCAGTACCATTTCATAAAGGGGAACAACGTATAAATACATGCCTAGGAATAAGTCCCAGAGAGTATAAAATGTGTAAGTTGAAGTCTGTGTGTATATATATATATTTAATATTTTGAATAGCTCTTTTTAATTTTTTTATGAAGACTCGATTGTTCTAGTTTTAAGTTTGCTCTTTGGTCCTAAGGGCTTTATCCTGTTTTCTTTGGCCTTCTGACTAGCCATACGCACTCCCTGCTAACAGTAACTATATACAGTGGATATAAAAAGTCTACACACCCCGGGTAAAATGTCAGGTTCCTGTGCTGTACAAAAATGAGACAAAGATAAATCATTTGAGAACTTTTTCCACCTTTAATGTTACCTATACACTGTACCACTCAATTGAAAAACAAACTGAAATCTTTTAGGTGGAGGGAAGAAAACCAAAAAAACAAATAATGTGGTTGCATAAGTGTGCACACCCTCTTCTAACTGGGGATTGTAGCTGTGTTCAGAATTAAGCAATCACATTCAAAATCATGTTAAATAGGAATCATCATACACCTGCCATCATTTAAAGTGCCTTTGATTAACCCCAAATAAAGTTCAGCTGCTCTAGTTGGTCTTTATTGACATTTTTCCACCTTTAATGTGACCTATAAACTGTACCACTCAATTGAAAAACAAACTGAAATCTTTTAGGTGGAGGGAAGAAAAACAAAAAAACTAAAATAATGTGGGTGCATAAGTGTGCACACCCTTAAACTAATACTTTGTTGAAGCACCTTTTGATTTTATTACAGCACTCAGTCTTTTTGGGTATGAGTCTATCAGCATGGCACATTTTGACTTGGCAAGATTTGCCCACTCTTCTTTGCAGAAACACTCCAAGTCTGTCAGATTGCGAGGGCATCTCCTGTGCACAGCCCTCTTCAGATCACCCCACAGATTTCAATCGGATTTAGGTCTGGGCTCTGGCTGTGCCATTCCAAAACTATAATCTTCTTCCGGTGAAGCCATTCGGATGTATGCTTTGGGTCATTGTCATGCTGAAAGATGAAGTTCCACCTCATGTTCAGCTTTCTAGCAGAAGCCTGAAGGTTTTGTGCCAATATTGACTGGTATTTGGAACTGGTCATAATTCCCTCTATCTTAACTAAGGCCCCAGTTCCAGCTGAAGAAAAACAGCCCCAAAGCATGGTGCTGCCACCACCATGCTTCACTGTGGGTATGGTGTTCTTTTGGTGCTGTGCAGTATTGTTTTTGTGCCAAACATATTTTTTGGAATTATGGCCAAAAAGTTCAACCTTGGTTTCATCAGACCATAACACCTTTTCCCACATGCTTTTGGGAGACTTCAGATGTGTTTTTGCAAAATGTAGCCTGGCTTGGATGTTTTTCTTCGTAAGAAAAGGCTTTCTTCTTGCCACTCTACCCCATAGCCCAGACATATGAAGAATATGGGAGATTGTTGTCACATGTACCACACAGCCAGTACTTGCCAGATATTCCTGCAGCTCCTTTAATGTTGCTGTAGGCCTCTTGGTAGCCTCCCTGACCAGTTTTCTTCTCGTCTTTTCATCAATTTTGGAGGGACGTCCAGTTCTTGGTAATGTCACTGTTGTGCCATATTTTCTCCACTTGATGATGACTGTCTTCACTGTGTTCCATGGTATATCTAATGCCTTGGAAATTCTTTTGTACCCTTCTCCTGACTGATATCTTTTAACAATGAGATCCCTCTGATGCTTTGAAAGCTCTCTGGGGACCAAGACTTTTGCTGTGGGATGCAACTAAAAAAATGTCAATAAAGACCAACTAGAGCAGCTGAACTTTATTTGGGGTTAATTAGAGGCACTTTAAATGATGGCAGGTGTATGATGATTCCTATTTAACATGATTTTGAATGTGATTGCTTAATTCTGAACACAGCTACAATCCCCAGTTAGAAGAGGGTGTGCACACTTATGCAACCACATTATTTTAGTTTTTTTGGTTTTCTTCCCTCCACCTAAAAGATTTCAGTTTGTTTTTCAATTGAGTGGTACAGTGTATAGGTAACATTAAAGGTGGAAAAAGTTCTCAAATGATTTATCTTTGTCTCATTTTTGTACATCACAGGAACCTGACATTTTACCAGGGGTGTGTACACTTTTTATATCCACTGTGTGTATGGTTGCTACCTTTTCTAGGTAAAGCAAGCATTCCAATAACTCTCTTACTTATTGGTGACACTGGCAATAATAATTTCTAACGGACTTTAATATATCAGCTTCGTTGCAACGTTTGTATTCTACATCATGTGAATATAGATGCACAGAAACTCTCAAATTTTGTCAGACAGATGCATTGATGCATTGATTAAAATGAAAGTGACTTGGCTGCGAGAACTCTGGACTTCCTTTTCCCCCATGGTTGTGGCCTAGTTCCAAGTGACTTTAAAGGCAGTGTACCTTCAGAGTTTAGTATGTAGTCAATATACACAGAATAAAGTAGATTCTAGTGGGAATAGGCAGTCAGAATCTAGCCTGTAGCGATGTGCGGGTTGAGAAATTCTCAACCCTAACCTGCCCCGCTTCTCCTCTCTATAGACCCGCCTGCCCTGCAATGATGTCACAAAAGGGGCGGGGCGTTTCTGGCACACGCTATAAATTCACAAGCTGGAAGAGGTAGCTGGCAGTGTTAGGTCTCGGGTTGCCACCTGTCCGGTTTTGACCCAGACAGCCCAGTTTACGGAAAGGGCTGTCCGTGTCAAAACCTCCTGCCCGGTCTCCCAAATTAGGAAAACCCCATGACGTCATCCCCGCCCCCTGCTAAGAAAGCCGTCAGAGGTGGCAGGGGAGGGTGAGCGGAAGAGCTCAACCCGAGACCACCTGCAAGTGAGATGCCATCGTCAGGCCGAACCCACACGACTCGTGGGTATCAGGCTGACCCGCACATCACTGCTAGCCTGGTATGTATGAATAAGCTTCTAAGTGGTGTAACGAGGGTTGCCACAAATCTTTTTTAATTTTTTGTAGTTTTTCAATTATATAACTTTTTGTTCCACAACTCTTTTGTTTGGAATTTCAGAAGATATCTGATTGCTTACCTTAGAAACTAGGCAATGGTTTGAATCGAATATAAACAGGGAAGGGACTGAATAGAAAGATAAGCATAAAAAGTAGGAATAAAATTGTAGCCTAACAGAGCAAATGTTTTTTGGCTGCTGGTGTCAGTGATCCCCCATTTGAAAGCTTGACAGATGTAGAAGAGGCAAATAATTCAAAAATGATAATAATGAAAATTAATTGCAAAGTTGCTTGGCATAGGACATTCAATAACATGCTAAAAGTTAAAATAAAGTTGAACCACCCCTAAATTGTCAACCAGGTGGCAAATATACAAAAAAGCAAGTGCACACCCCCCTAGTGCTCATTCTGTGAGCACGTGAGCCCTGCACCCTGTACTGAGAGCAGCATTAGGACACCTCTGAATGACGTGCAAGGTACGGGACTGGGAGGAGGAACACATATCGCCCCCCTCCTGCCCCTATAGAATGGAGCTCTGCAGGTCTTTGTGCTGTGAAACAGACTGTAAAGGCCTGCGGATATTTGCACAATGCCTCAAAGTGCAGCCTTTTTTTGCAATTTGCAAGAATGGGGCATTGTAAATATAGTTTTAGAAATGCCCACGACAAATCTCCCTGTTTGTGGTCGACTAATCTCCCCGAGTTGCCATCAGTTGCCATCCCACCGGCGAAACTGTAAGTCGCCGGTGGGATGGCACACGTGGCGGCGCGATTTCAGCAAATCACCGAAAATGCCTCGCGAGGCAACTTCGGCGATTTGCCGAAATCGCCTGCGCAGCGTGTGCCATCCCACCGACAACTTACTTTTTCGCCCGTGGGATGGCAATTCTGGGAGATTAGTCGCCCGCGAACAGGGAGATTTGTCGCGGGCGACTAATCTCCCCGTGTGCCAGAGCCCTAAAAGGTTAAGATCCTATCATTTTTATTTTATTAACACTGGTGATCTTAAAGTGATACTGGCACTAAAAAACTACTCTTCAAAATATGAATGTACATAAAAAGTTACCTATAGGTCATGTTTATAACTTTTCACAGATAGGGCTGCTTTTGTGAGTAATTGTTACTTGAAGTTCCTAAACCTGACTGTTTTGCCAACCTGACTGTCCCTTCTCAGCCTGTAAGGTATAGCTTCTAATGCTAACGGCCTCCTGCTGCACAAATATGGCAGCCCCCTCATAGAGGAACATGGGGGGTCAGATAGGGAATGTAAAAGCATTAGGAAAGTACTTTTAAGGCAAAATTATAAATAGCATGTAAAGACTATGTTATGATAGATGTAAAAAAAAAAGCTTACTTTCTGATGTCAGTATCTCTTTAAAGAAGAATAAACCCACCCCCTACTACCCTGTTTTAACTTCTAAGATACATCATTTTCATACTTGAGAGCTAGAGGGCTGTTCCATTCCCCTGTACCTCTTGAATATGTATAGTAGTGTAGCAGTGTTATGGGATTCCATATCCAGCCCAGGCTTCAGGGCAGAGATATCCCACCAGGAGCACTAGAATCTAGGATGAGCAAGCTCCTGCTCATGAACGAATGCCTGAAATTGGGAGTCTGAAACTCCCAGTTTGCTATGTGCAAGACAAATGAATGGAATAATCACTCAGCTTATGGAATCCCATCTGGCTAGCATGCTATGGGATCCTCAAAAAGTTTGTGAACATGTAAACAAGAAATATGGCAGTCTATGCTAATTTTTGTACTACTGCTACTTTAATACTTGGGGGCTGATTTATCAAAGTTGAAATTTTTACTGCAAATTTTTTTCTGCACTAACCTACTCATTCAAATTAGAGTTTCCAAAACATAAATGTTCAAAGTTTATTAAGTGCGAACATTTTGAAAACTTCTAATGTAAAACTTTGGCATCTAAAACTATGCAAGTTCATGAAGAAGTCAATGGGAGTTGTCCCAGCAAAATGCAAGCGATTTTTATAAATGTTTGCTTTGAGTTTTTTAAGAGAGTTTGTAGACCTGTTGTAAATGATGAGTAGAATGTAAATTCTCTGCATTTTAAATTTTTCCTGAGTTTATTCAATCAAGGTTTTTTTAATCAAATTTTTAAATAAATAAGTAAACATTTGAGTTTGGTAACATTTCTAGTTTATTAGAATTAAAAAATCTCTAAAATTCACAAATTCTAATTTTGTTAAATAGGTCTCCCCATGTAATATAAAGATCAAAGACTGGCAGTAAAATTTGCTGGTCTATAATCTAATCTTTAAACCATAATCTTTACATGATTAAAGAAAATACGTCTGCCCTGTGAGGCAACACTTCATCAGAAATAGATTTATTGGAATACATTGACTTGCCGCTGAGTGGTAGATCATAGTTACATAGGGTTGAAAAAAGACCTGAGTCCATCAAGTTTAACCCTTCCAAGTAAACCCAGCACCCGCAAACCTATACTTACCTATCTATACACTCACATACATAAACTATTTATACTATATTTATGCTAATTAGGATTTGGTTCGGTATTAGGCTGAATCCTTTACGGAGGATTCGGGGGTTCGCTGACTTTTACTGTGCACACAGCATGTTTTGCATCAAAGAATCCTTTATTAGCTGATTTCCAGCATAAGTGAGATTGTGAAAGGCGGAGGGATTCCTTCGAAACAAATACCTAAAATTTTCCCTCCTTTTTGGGCCTAAGCTACAAAATGACAACCACACAAGTAGGGATATAGTAGATGCAGTCTGTGGAAAATAATTGCTCCACAGGCTGCATCTACTATGTCCCTACTTCTGTGGTTGTCATTTTGTAGCTTAAGCCCAAAAAAGGCAGGAGCATTTTAAGTATGTTAGAGGATTACAGAATTACATAAAACAAAAGAGGAAATTTTTTTGGCACTTAGCCAGCTGTAGGTGAGATTAACTGCCGGGGTGTATGGTCGTGAGTCATGACTGTCCAAAATTGTAGAATTTTAATGAGCCGCATGGGCATAAGTAATCAGACCTTCAAGAAAATTAAGCTTTCAGGTATTTGGATATGGGAGAATAAAGGGGGTATAATTAAAGGAGAAGGAAAGGTAAAACCTAAGTAAGCTTTATCAGAAAGGTCTATGTAAATACAGCCATAAGCTCTCACAGAAACACTGCACTGAGTCCTCTATCAAAAGAAACAGGATTTTTTTTTTTGTAAACATGTTGTTCTGGTGTCTGACTTCCTCTCTCAGAAAAATCCTTCATTTCGGTGGCTAGAGTCTGCACAGTTCTCTCCTCTCTCCTGCTCCCCCCTCCCATAAGAATGCTAAGAACTCCCTCCCCCCTCCCATAGAAATGCGTGATCTGAGCTATAACTGCTAGACTGCAAACTGGAAGCTATTTAAAATGGTAGCTGCTGTCTTAAGCAAACAAAGAACGCTTCAAGGGCTCTTTACTCAGGTATGGTAATGCTTTCTGCAGAATAAATATAGCGTTCTAGGTGGCACTAATGTGGTGAATTTGTTGGCAGTAAAATGCCAAAATGACTTTCCTTCTCCTTTAAAGACATTGTAAACACTCCATCAAAAAATCTTGCCTCAGTTCTAAGAAACTATTCAATATATGAAAATAAATGACAAGCATTTACTACTCCTTGTGAATACAAGGTTGCCCATTGCAGACAGTGATGTATTTATTAGAGAGGTGCAGCTTGTACCCTGACTGTTTGTGTGACACCTTAAAAAAAAAAAAAACTTGGACAATAGTAACCTTTTATAAGTGTAGTGCTTGTCAGTGAGTTAAAGGAAAACGATACTGAATACTGAACCAGCAGAGAGTTTATATCATATTAGGTGGCCTACTAATAAATCTTAGCATATTTATATATAAATATCAGTATATATTGCCCTTTTTCATATTTTACATTGAGCCATCATTTTGTGGTGGTCTGTGTGCTCCCTCAGGGATGAACTGACAGGATGTAATTGAATTCTAACTGTAACAGGAAGAAGTGTGGGAGTAAAAGATAGGACTTTGTCTATTAATTGGCTGATGTGACCTAACGTATATGTGAGCCTTGGCTTGTTTGTGTGCACTGTGAATCCTATGATCCCAGGGTCTGGCCCTTACTACAGTACTTAAAATTTCAGTTTAGGATTACCCAATGGTACAAACTACAAGTATGGGACCCATTATCCAGAATGCTCGGGACCTGGGGTTTTCCGGATGAGGGGTCTTTACGTAATTCAGATCTCCTACCTTAAATCGGCTAAGAACATTACTTAAACCCAATAGGATTGTTTTGCCTCCAATAAGGATTAATTATACCTTAGTTGGGATCAAGTACAAGGTACTGTATTATTATTACAGAGTAAAAGGAAATGATTTTTAGAAATGCAAATTATTTTATTAAAATGGAGTCTAAGGGAGATGGCCTTTCCGTAATTCGGAACTTTCTGGATAATGGGTTTGCGGATAAGGGGCCTGATACCTGTACTAAAAGGTATTTTTTTGTGAAAATATATATATATATATTTTTTTTTTTTTTTTAAATTATGAGCTTCTTTACGCAATATACTTTTAAAGAGTGCTACTTAAGATACTCATACCAGATCTTCTAGTATTAGGCAAGAATCAGGAGACCCTTGTTGATTATAGGACTCCAAAAATAAATAGTCAAATATAACTTGCTTTATTCAAAGCTACCCCTTATTGTACCTTATAATTTACATGATTTATCATGAATAACCTGTCAAAAAATAGATTCTTGATTTTAAGCACACTGGTAATTCTATTGTAAATGTTTAATTCAACACCATGACAACATTTGTGAATTATGGTATAAAAATCTTTTTTTCTCAATAATAAGCATGTACATTCACACATATAAATTCAACATTTATTTAAAATAATGACGGTACATTCCAGACAAAGCACATAATAGATGACTACGACATAAATATATAATCTTTCTAATTTTCCGTTATTTTATAAACATACCAAATGGGATAGATGAAAAATACTCTAAACATTTAAAAATAGTTGCCCTTTATGAACCTTGCAAAAAATAGAACATTTTACACATGCATATATTTAACTATAGTCTAAATGAAGACATGAATTGTGAATTAATGAAGATATCAGCAGAATGTTTTAAAGAATCCTGTTTATCATTTTGACAAAAAAAAAATATCTGATACTGTCTAAAAATGTACAGTACATTTAAAGTGCTGTGATAGTAAAGAAAATATGGGTTTAAAAAACAGATTCAGGCTATGGCAACAAGTTTGTGTGCAAATATGTATACTTTTGTGTTCATGTGTGTGTGTGTATATATATATATATATATATATATATATATAGTATACATAAGATATATCCTTCCTCTACAACCTTTACTGGTGGACAGTTCTTATGCTCAGCCCCTCTTCACTTCTGTATCCAGTCACTACCTGGAGTTAATGATAGAATGAAGTATGGAAGGCAAGCAAACTTCAGGTCATGGCCACCAATGAATAGCACAGTGAATGCCAGCATACATGCACCCACCCAGCTAGGTCTGAGTAATTATGTGCAAGTGCACTTGTTGAATTAGGGGTACTCTGGAATTCCAGGGTTCCACTAGTGGGTTACATATCAATAAAGGGCCGCTCCTGCCATGAGGCAAGGTGAAAACCATGCCTCAGGGTAATAAGGAGCCAAATACCAGGGGAGCAAACGCCCCTTGTAAATTTTAGAGCTGAATTTCCATTTTTAAAAGGAAAATTTAGCTCTTCTATTGCAGACAGCACTATTGTGCTCTCTGCACTAGTGATTTAGGCCGCCCTTGACCCACTTTGTCACCAAAGAGGTAAGCACAGAGCAGGTAAAGAGGTATCACAACTTGTGCCTTAGGTGGCAGCAGCCCCAGAAGTGGTGCTGCATCAATAGTTGCTACTTTGTTGGCAGTGCCCACTTTTATGCTAGAATCCTGGGAAGAAACACTATATTGTGGGTGAAAAACATGGAATTGCTTTTTGCACTATGCTTTATTATACAAGGATTATTGCCCTTTATATATATAGATACACACACAGTTCTCCTGTCCAGCAATTGCCTGCATTGTTACAGCCCTTTTGGATTAGTATTGGCTCAAAAGGTATTCGGGTATCCAAGAATAATGAAAATGTTAAACATTTCAGCTACTAAACTTTTTGCTAAATACACACAATTATGTAGTCTATCTTTCTATTTTTATTGCACTTACATGATTTGGTTCTGTAGATTAGGAAGAACTTTTTTTTGGAATTACTTTGCCCAAGTTTGGAATATTCCTCTGTGTAAATGTTACAGAGAAACAACATCAGAAATTAAGCACACTCTTTTAAATGCATTTCAGAGTAGTTTATATCCGTGTATACTTTAACATGCAAGTCTAGTAAAGTTTCATGTAGGAAGCAGTGATGTATAGTACCATTACACACCAAGCTTAAACCCAATAATTTAACTCCTAAGAGAGGTGAATTCAAGGCACGTAGCTTTCATTCAAGGTGATTTATGTAACAAGTTGTTGGTTGTGCTTTCAAGTATAATGTGTTTGTATTATTTTCTTGTATGAATGTTAATAGTGTCACTGGTGAAGAAAAATATTGTTGAGATTTCCTAAATGCAAAGATTTTAGATTATACATTTACTGCGTGGCTTATATTTGTTCTGGACTGATAATCAAAAATGTCTCTTTTCCTTTTTGCAGCTCCATGTTTCAGTCATGCCATCAGGCTTGTTAATAATACATCTGGGATAGGTGCAATTGTTCAGCATATAGAGAAAGCAAAGCCTGCAGTCTAACCCCTGATTCCAGGAAAATGCTGTTTTCTTACTGGCTTCCTGAGATACAGTTCACTTCCAGAAGAGATGATTGGCAATTCATTTTCCATGTGATAACTGATCAGATGGATCACACTTTCAAAAACATGGTCTTTAGTCCTTACCTAATAAAAGAGTATAAATAGTTTATTTACACATAACTGGACAAAATGTCACCTAATAGAGCCAAAATACAAATGTTTTAGTTGTGGAATATTTGAGTAGATAAGATAAATAGTAATAGTACTAAATTAGTAGAAGGATGCATTGGAATGCCCACTTTGATCCTAGAATTGGGTAAAGGTCCCCATACAGGGGCCGGTAGTAGCTGCCGATATCGGTCCCTTGGACCGATTCGGCAGCTTATTGGCCTGTGTAGGGGCAGAAATGAGGGGCCTGCCCGACCGATATCTGGCCTAAAAATTGGCCAGGTTAGAAAATTCAGTTGGATCGGGGACCGCATTGGCTCGTTGATGCGGTCCCCGAACCAACTGCCCCATTGCCGCCAATATAATTTGATCGTTTGGCATTTTGATCGTTTGGCATTTTTTTTTTACCTACACGCTCCCCGATATCGCCCACCTGTAGGTGGGGATATCGGGTGAAGATCCGCTCGCTTGCCAATCTCGCAAAGCGAGCGAATCTCAACGTGTATGGGGACCTTAACTCATTATTACTTTTAAAATAGAGATGCTAAGTTAGAAAACGTTTGTTGAAAGTACAGGTATGAAATGTGTGGCATGTAAAGCTCCCACTTATGAGTAATATTTTATCCCAAAAAATCTACGAGAGCGACATGGTTTGAGAGGTTTTTGTTGCTACAATGCATCATTATGTTTAAAATGGGCCATACTTGAACATGTATAGCTTAATGTGTGCAATGAACATTCTCTGTTTCCATATTTGCATTTATATATTTGTGTGGTATGTGGCACACTGCTCGACTTAACTAAGACAACACCTTAAGTTACTGGCATCCACCCAGCATTCTTAAAATGCAACTCCACCCAAAAGCCTGGGTGACAAGCTATAAATAAACCCCCATGGAGCACACATGTTTTAGATTAAATAATTATTTTAAAAATATTTATCTTTTTGAATGTACAGTGAACCAATGTTTCAGTAATGAAACAATAAACCTTATAAATTGTTTCTTGGATCTAAAATGTGGGTGTGCTCCACAGGGGTATACTTATATCTTGTGTTATTCTGGGCTGAAATACAGTGTACCTCCCTAACCCATGGGTAGTGTGCTGTCCAAGTATTTTTGCACATACATCCTAACCCTGCAAAGTCTCCATTTCTAGACCCTCTCTAAATAAGAAATCTTGAAAGATAATTAAGCAATATTGAAGTATGTAAAGATGGATCAGACCTTTTTCTGGGACCACCTCTTGTGCCAATTCCTAGTGGTTTTGGGCCAGTCACATATGTAAACATACCTACAAATCTGACAGCTCCACTATAACACAATAAATATCACTTATTTCTTATAATTTGCTTTTGTGCGTCCTTTCATCATGTGTTTTTAAGCCAGGTCACAAGAAAGTCTACATAAATGCTAAACAGGGCGCACTGTAACTTATGCCACGCACCAATATTGACATGTTTCAGATACAAAATAAATGTAATAGTGAATGTTGCAGGCAGCCACCCCCCAGCAAGTATTTATTAACACTGAAGACAAACATCACCCATGTTACCCATAGCAACCAATCAGCAATTAGATTTGAACAGTAACCTACAAGTTAGAAATCAAAAGTAAAGATCTACTGTATGTACAACATCACCAGTGATGTTTGTCTCCAATGTTAATAAATATGCCCCATAATATGTACTTATTGAGTAATAAAGAATGTATACCTCCCAACATTTTGAAAATGGAAAGAGTGACAAAAAGAAATGTGTAAAGTTTTTGACCACACCCATTTTTGCAACCAGACACCCTAAATACCACTACCATTTGACTAAATTTGGCAGGTTATTTAAAGTTTGAACACATTTCTGAGGGGTTTTTGGGTCTTTTTTATTTGTTTTAACAAATTTTACAGTTTTGTCAAAAAAGCTGAAATTGCCCTTTAAGCTGCGAGTCTCAGTTCCCCCAAGAGACCTGTTTAGCTTATTAGTTACAATTGTATCTCAGTGCAGGTGAAGCTTGTTAACTTTCTGGGCTCTCTGCCAAAAGCTACTTTTTGATTAAACTTGTATCTTTTAAACTTCAGTACTGGAGATCAAAGAGAAATGAGGGACTTTTCAGTAAGAATCTGGGACTGTGGGTTGAGCTGTCAAAAGAGGGACTGTCCTACATCTATTCCATTCAAAAGTTTTCCTGTGTGTGGCTTAAAACTAGAGTTGCACAGGGTAGTTCAAAAGCAACATCTTCTCCTGGTTTCAGTCAGGTGGTTATTGACTGGCATCCTAGAGTCTAAAGTTCTTACAACTGCAGCTGCAGAAAACCAAATAGAAGTGGAATGGCTGGCTTATGCTAGCATGATTTTGGGAAAATATGTATTTAAAAATAAAAGCTACTTTTAAATGCTTTCAAATTCCTTCTACTTTAAGAGGCATGTAATGCTATAGCAAATACTTGCTCTAGACACTATGGGACATATTAAAAATGGAGTTGGTGTTTTTCTCGATTCAAGGAAACACGTGAAAAATTTTGAATATACACACGAGTATTTTCTGAAACTGTAAATAGTCAGGATTTATGAAAGAGAAAAACTGTGAAAAGTCACCAGAAAAACCTTGTCAAGTAAAAACTGGCAAGTTTCTATTGAAGTGGGAATTGTCTCAAGCATCTATATTTAATGATTTATTTTCCCTTTAGCTTATTGCATATTCTTTGCCCCAACCCATAAGAATAATGTCACAGCTTCAGCAGCGATGGTTGAAGGGATGTCAAAGAGTAATGCAGATAAGTAACAGTGGCAGAAGGAAGTACAAATATTATGGATTGCTTTGTAAACACAAACTGAATGCAAGTAAGTTATACTTTCTAGAAATTAATTGTATGCAAATTACATTTTTCCAAATCCGTATTCCATTCCTTTCTTTAGCTTCTAGTGCCCCACCCATATAAGTTTATTTTATTAGGGTTTTTAGGCTACCTCTAATATAGAAAATCTTTCCTTTAGCGTTTCGACTGAAGTAGATAAAGTGGAATAACTTTTGTACAGCAATGAAAATGTCTTAAAATGCTAGGTAGTAATATTAAAGTGATAGCGACATGCTTCAGTAAATACCTAGAATGAGTGAGTGTCACAAACATATATTGACCTGAGCAGTTTGCATATTACCTTGCCGTCTGGGTCCACAAGCAACAGATGCTTTGGATGCCCACCTTGAAGTCCACTTAATACGTACTGACAAGCAGATGTTGTGCTCTCCCGAATTAAGAAATCTCCATCATTAACTAGGAGACTTTCCGCAACCTTTCTGTTCATTTTACCATGATACCACTCCTCATGCTGCAATGAGCTGTACAGAGGCAATTTGGGCTCTTGAATTTCTGTGGTAGAATAAAAGTGCAGAAAACATTTTTAATGGGTTATTAGAACAATGAAACCTTATTTACTCAAATTAAAATAGCAAATATCAATGTAGTAGCCCAACATTTATTTCTAAACATATTTTACCCCAAAAATGTATAACCAGAACAACAGAAAGATACAGTTAAATATTGGCTCATAATCCATGTCATTACAGTAGAAGAGGTGACTATTTGGGGATTGCCACAATTGCAATTGGTAGTTCATCTTTAAATTACCTAGTAGTGTAAACCATGGTATTCTTAGACAATTTGAAGTCAGTCTTAAATTTATATATATATATATATATATACCCGTGTTTATATTTTTTTTTCCCTGCAGCTCTCAATTTAGGGGCAGAGACTGGTATCTGTTTGCAAAAGATTAATTATCCTATATGGCTTGAATAGAAATACAAGCTATAGCACATACAAATTGCAATAAAATTAAAGTCTCACAGCCAATCTTTTTTATTTATTTTTTTACTGGCAAGCAAGTCACAGATTAATAAAAATTAAAGGAGAAGGCTGCAACATAAATAATGATAGAAAAAAAAACAGTTGAAAATAATCTTAGAATAGGTAGCTTGATAACATACTAAAAGTTGATTTAAAAAAGAACTTTCCCTTTAAATATTAAAACCGCTAAAGATTTGTTCATTCCCACAATCCCAAGATACAAAGGAACCTGATAAAAAAATTTCTAAACCGGCTTCAGCATTTGCAAAGAGTTTTTTTCTGCTTCCAAAACCTTATTAAATTACTAAATGCCTTTGTAGAAAATCTGTAACATACTTTCTTTGTTTTTTCCAGATATCTGACTTTTGCTAGGGTTGTCTTGTTTTGGCACTGTGTTTATATAACATGGGTCATCAAACATTCCGCCAACTTGTGGTTTCAGTACTTTGGAAGCTGAGTGATCTGTAGAGAATGATAGGTGTTTATTAGACATCCTTTTAATCCTTTTAAATTTAGCAGTTAACAAGGCAAGAGACTCCAACATTATGTTAGTCTTCTGTCTCCTGCTCTCTCCCACCTGCCCTGAGCCTTTACCCCATAAATTACACTGATATTTGTAATCATTAGTGATGAAGTATTTTCACTACCTATATAATTAGACCTCCATGCTGGTGTTTCATTATTTTTTAAAAATTTGACACACAGCTATGCTCATCTTTACATTTAACTTGACTCATTTACACCGACAATATAATGCAATGGGTAGAGGATCTTGTATTGTAAAAACTTTAGGATAGGAGGGAAAGTTGAGGACGAGTTATTATAACCTATAATTCCATTTACTGTGCAAGCACTGTATTACAGTTTGGATAATTTGAACGTACAATATATAGTTATTATCATGATACTAGGCACAGAACAGTGTCCTAGAAGCATTATATGGTAGTGAAACATGCCTAGAACAATGTACACAAATACAGGAGGAAAAGGGTAAGAAGTAACCAATTTATTGTCTGCCACGCTATATTGTATGGCTGTTGTCCTGTGTGCTATGTGTATTGGGTATTTTACAGTACTGCATAGTACACGCTTATTCTGTTGCTGGCATTTTCTTTTGAGAGTGTGCTACACTGGTGCTGTCATGATAACTTAATATACTGCATTTTTCTTACACCTGCTAAACTCAAACTGTTGCATGTTGTCACAATCATTTGCATTAAAATAGTATAAAAATGTTACTGATATGTTGGTCTCAAAATCAGTAGGAATGTGACAGTATCTCAAGGAATGTATGGTCACAAGGTTCTTTTCCTCCAAAGGTTCCCTAAGTACCTCCAGCTTAGCAGTTCCTACAGTCTTTCACCGTGACATAGCTATATTTCAAGGGAGTAAACCATTCTTATCAATTGCAATGGGCTAGGGTCAGTGTGATCCTTCTTAGGCTGGAGAACTTTTGGAAAGATCACAATGCATTAATCCTAATAAAACATCTCTGTCCCTATCAGAACTGTGACTGTTAGTAACACTAAAGGTGGCCACATACGTGGCGATCGTTCCCACCCTCCACAGACATTCAGGGCTGAATCGTCAGATATGGAGGTAGAAACAATAGGATTTCTACATCCTTCTGCTGATTCAGCCATGAAGGTAGATTTTGCTCAGGTGCCTTTAATGGTGCCCAATCAAAATCTTGTAACCTGCCTGATCGGTGAGTTAACCGATATCCGCAGCCTTTTGCGGTATCGGTTGCCTCGCCAAGTCGCCATACACGCATCGAATATCGTACAAAACGAGGTTTTGTACGATATCATCGGTGCGTGTATGGCCAGCTTTAGGTGCACCTTGGGGGTCCCTGTTTTAGAAAGAGAATCTTGTGGTCATCCATTCTTAGTAATACTGACATAGTGCTATAATTTTGCATAAAGAATGTGTCAGTACAACTTTACCTTAACACTTTAAGCATTGTAACTGGAGCTTGCCCCAGTTTTAAAAAAGGAAAATACTTTTTACATATTTAGCCACATATACATAGAAACTCAACAAAAACAGATCTTACCCATTGTTTTGTGATCCTCTAAACAGTTTTCATAAATGTTGGAACATTCTGGGTAATCCATCTACAAAGAAGAAGTTAAAAATATAACTAATTTTAGATAAATTGTAGACATTAGAAGAGAAGTAGCCATCCTTATTTCAACTCATTGAAGTGTATTCTGCCTCTGTGCTACAAAAATCTTGTTGTTGTTCCTTCACCAGGAGCCATTGCGTTGGCCTGGGTGCAGGCACGTGGAGCAGATTTTGGCACGTAACTGCTTGAGTATGTAGTTACGTGCTGAAATGAGCTTCATTTGCCTGCACCCAGGCCGACAGAATGGCTCCAAGTGTAGGCACATCAATAAGGTTTTTGAAGTGTTTACCCGCAGATCAAGACTCTGTGCCCTTAGGCAGGAGTCGTAATCCTAAAGAGAAGCCATCTTAATGATAAGACATCATTTTCAATAGAGCTGACAATTAACCAGGCTCATAGCTTCTTGGTCCCTGCCAAACAGAATGCGGCAAAGGAAGGGGCTTTGTAGTTGGATAAAATGGATCTCTCAATAAACGGTGGCAAAACAACATAAATATGACCCTTCCAGAATTGCCAAAGGCAGCTTTTTGTCTTCTGTAGTGCCAAGTACATGGAATCTTCCTTTATGTTATTTTGGTTTGTTGACCACTGATGGTCACTGACACTGCTTGTTAACAAACATGTGGAAAAGTACCTCTATGTGCACCCGTTTAAAGCCTTACTTTCAGGATGTGGATTTTATGTGGAGACATCCAACCTAAATGGCATACACTGTTGTCAATGAGATAAATTGTTTTTACTCCTTTCTCATCTAAAAAACATGCTTTAAGGAGAAGGAACAGTTTAATCACTTAAGGGATTGATTATATGACATCTTCTTGCATTTCTCATAGATTCCTTATGGTTGGTCTGGCTGCAGCAAAACAAGAAGACAAGAGACAAGAAAGAAGATGGCGGCACTCACTGGAATACTACTGGCATGTTTTTCATCGTACAGGAACACTGGCAAGGTGTCTGATGTAAGGGATTATTATCCTTAGCAGATGCCTAACAAATTGGCAGCCTCCAATGATTAACCCTTTCTTGTTCTTTAACTTCAATCGATGGGTGATGGGATGTGGCATTTCAAAACCACTCTTTAACCAGGTAGCAAAGACAAAATGCTGCAAATCAATATGTGTGTCGTAAGGGCCCACGAGGCAGATCGCCAGCCTGCATATAAGCACTTATATGCAGTCTAACAATTACGGGGCCCTGCTCTTAAATATATTTGTGGTGTTTAAATATGTAAATTGTGTTTAAGTAAAAGTAACATTTTCGTTAGTGTAGATAATATTTGCTTACAATTGCTTTGTTAGTGTAGATAATATTTGCTTACAATTGCATGATGTTTATCATAAGTAGATATTGACTCCATGGGCTCTGTTTTCATCCTATTGGCCAACACTTCATCAGCTGAAGGCCCTTTTCCAGGTATCTCATTGTAGTACTCGTGGGAGTCCTTGTCTTCATTTTTCTGGGCTAAAATATTAATGTCTAGTTCTGCACTATATAATAGAAAGAAAGAAATTAGCAAGTTTTGGTTGTTGTTGTTGTTGTTGTTAAAAATGTTACTACCAGTAAGTTGTATCATTTCTGTAGTTCTGCATGTACACCCACTTTCTGTTAATTCCTATGGGATTTTTAGAAGTGTAATTTTAGGTGAAAGTTAGCATGGGGCAGGCCAAGCTGACTGGCAACCTAGGCAACCTGGTCAGCTACCTTGCCCTTGCACCCTATGCCACATGCATGTGCTCGCGTGAAGTAGCGCACACATGTGCAGGGATGTTGTGCGGGGGAAGAGGGCAGGTTTGCTCTCTTGGGGAGAGAGCACTTACTAGGGGTAGGCAGGAGAGGTACCTGCCTGGTGCCCCCCCACCATTGTTGCACCCCTAGTTCTGGCCCTGGAGTTCACAATTTGATAAATATATTAAAAAATCCCATGGGAATAAGTAGAAAGTGGGTGATTTTATTTGTTTAGTGAGCGCTAATCTCACTGTTTGATAAATCTGCCCCTATGTGTTGAAACCACCCTCATTCTAACATTTTGATAAATCTACCCCATGTTGTGTGTACTTTACCAAACTTATATAAACATCTCAGGTTTACCTGGTTTACCTGACCATGTTAATCGCAGAAACTGCATTCTGCTACCTCAAGCAAATATGTGACAAATAGATATTTAATTTATGTAAAATATTTGGCCCGGATGCTTCAGTACAACTGTGCATTAGGTACAAGATTGATGAAATTACCATTTTAGCATTTGATTGCATGGTTTATCTGTCAGTGTCTTCCTTGGTTAATGTCAGTGTCATTGTATGTGCATAAGCTGTTTGTGTGTGGAAACTTGCACATCTGGAAGTTTTCATGTAAAAATTCTTATCTTTCTTAATTATAACAATCCATGTCCTCTTAGGATTTCTGCATTTGTCTGTTAGAATCCTTTCAAGATAAAGTCTTTCTTTGAGCAATAAAACAAACGTGGTTTATTTTAATTGGCAAATACACTGACTCTGTTAAAGAATTACCCCCTGGAAAAGTCTGCATTTTATTTGCAATAACTTCGATGGAAGAAAAATATTTCCTTTCTGTTGACTTGTGGATGTTTTACATTTGTAAATACGCTGATATTCCATGTATGATTAATTGCATTTATAGCTTTTAGAAGGTTTGTGGAATAATTTGTCTTTTATTCTTTTAAAAGAAAAAAAAGGAGACAACAAAATTGCAGAACACCAGATGATTTACCATCGCATGGTAAAGCCATATTCCATGACAAAATATATTACATATTGGATGTATTATCTGCTTTATAGATTATGCAAACTGAAAGGCTGTGTACCTGCCAACTAATATGGGGAGATTATCAAAATGAGCACTGCAAAGTTTTAGTAGCCAATGCTTTAACTTTAAAGTTATTTATAAGTTCCCCCAGGTAGGTGCTGCTCCTGCTGGCTAAACAAAATGAGAACTCACAAACCTCATGCTGCTGTAAATTAGGTTTATGTGACACGTGTCAGAATCCACCCCTCTGCTTGAATCAGTGCTCTTCTGTGTCTGCAGTTTTTGGTGGCCTAAATCCGCTCCATGTACCTAAACCCAGGCCATCATAGCAGCTCTGGGTGCAAACACAGAAGAGCACTGATTGAAGTGTAGAGGTGGATTCTAGGCCTGCATTCATCCACAGACTGAGAAGCCTTACAGTTATTAGTATCCTTAGTTATCTAATTGTTATCAATGGGTCCCTGGAATTGTGACTCAAAACAACTGAATGGCCAAGTGTTTGGCACAGCTGATATACAGTATCTGTCACCTTATCATTGCATGTTAGGACTTAAGAAAACATTTATTCTTATGCTGAATTAAGTTGCAATTATAATCACAGAAGCTAGTCTCGAGCATCTCACATCAACTCATATTAGATATACAGATAGCACAAATAATGCCCATGCAATTGTTTATGTGGGAATCACACCTTGGTGTCCCTTCAGACTATTTAAGGAACAGTAACACCAAAAAATGAAAGTGTATAAAAGTAACTAAAATATAATGTGCTGCTGCCCTGCACTGGTAAAAGTTGTGTGTTTACTTCAGAAAGTCTACTATAATTTATATAAATAAGCTGCTATGTGTCCATGGAGGCAGCCATTCAAAGGAGAAAAGGCACAGGCACATAGCAGATAACAGATAAAACACTATTGTATTCTACAGAACTTATCTGTTATCTGCTATGTAACCTGTGCCTTTTCTCCTTTTTTCCAGCTTGAATGGCTGCCCCCGTGGCTACACAGCAGCTTATTATATAAATTATAGTAGTGTTACTGTAGCAAACCAGTTTTACCAGTGCAGGGCAACAGTGCATTATATTTTTATTACTTTAAAGCTCTTTCATTTTTTAGTGTTACTGTTCCTTTAACTTGATTTCTTTTAAACTCATCTTACCTGTCGTTGGTGTCTATCAAAGATGGACTTTTCAAAAACTGCTTAAAACGTAGTTCAAAAGCTTGTCCAATAGCATTTATCACATCTTGAGCCAAGTTGTTTGTGCATTCCATTATGTGACATGCTAAAGCAGGGCAGAAATAACAAAAAAAGGGTATGTAAAATAAATAACTGCAACAAAACTTGTGCAAAGAAAAAAACATAACAGAACATTCCTGCGTGCATTCTCAGAAAAAAATTCCATGCTGCCGAAAATTAAATTGTTGTATTCGTTTTTAATGATGAGTGAATCTGCCCCATTGTGTTTTACTGAAAAATTATTTTCAAACATTTGCGAAATGCCAAAAAAAATTGTGAAACACCGAAAATGACGCACGTCAAAAAAAATTTGTTACGCAGGTAAAAAGTGGTGAAAAGGGTTATGATTACTAGCATATACACAATAATTTTCTCCTCTTATATATAATTTACCTTAAGGTCAACAACCCCCACTACCATCTCTTTTTAACCAATAGTCCCCCTCAGCCGCATTCTGGACTGTGTCTAAAAGTCCAAGGGTCTCCCCTGCTCCCCCATATTTGGTCATGTCTGTCTGGCAGTCATCTGCATTTGGCAGCACTTTTTTTAATATGAGACTGGTAGGAAGAAGCAGGTTGGTGATGTGTAAAGGCCCTTAAGACCTGAATTTTTCACAGACAAGGAGTCAACTTGAATTAGAATACTATTTATTTGATAGACTGGAGAGTTTTTATTTATTCAAACAGTCCATTATATATTTTCTGCTTTAAACTGATTAGGAAATGTCTGACAGCAAGCATGATCTTGTGTTTTGCAAAACAAAAATATTTAAGAAAAACATTTTGTTTAAATGGGAAATGGCCTTTCTGTATTTAGAGCTTTCAGCAAAGCAATTAATATATCCTGTACTTCTATAATAAAGTGAGTTCATCCATCTCCCACCATTAGATGGCAATATGTGTTCAGTTTTGCTAGGACAGTGTTACCAAAGATGATATATATCACTGAAACTAAATGTAAAGGCTTGATAAATAAATATAATTAATTTTAAAGGGTCCAGAAATTCCACAACAGTGTTAAAATGTGCTATATTGCCAGTAAGATTTATTGATTATCCCATACATTTAAACTTCACCACTCAGACATGAAAGAGCTAGTGATGCAAGGGCTGCCATCAGAAATCATGGGGCCCCATACTATTCATTCTAACATACCTCTTTGGTTAACTGGGTCCTTGGCTACATATGCAACATAGTCTGTTGTATCCTAAGAAAAAAATAAAGCAAAATACTTAACAGAAATTTATAAAATATACATATACATATTTACACTATTAACCAAAGTAAATGACTGTTTTAATAATGGTTTGATGAATTGCATGTGTTTCTGTGTAAACAATAAGAATGAATGATATATTTGACCTTTGCAAAATTTAAAGAAAATATATAGATATGGTACCCAGTGTTATATGAAAGAATTGAGATTTTTTTATTGTGTGAGCTAAGATAATAAACACAAGAGGTGCTTGGATAAAATATCAAAAAAGAATGTAGAGTATGAAAGTGAGTTTACGCATAACAGTAAGAATTGTACACAAAAAGGATTTTTGTAAATTAGTGTCACGTCAGAGTTGCGCACTGAATGACATATGTGTGCATTAAGTAGATTGATGCTCTGTTAGTTGGACATTAAATTAAATAGCTGTTTATATTGTGATATTCTGGGCGCAGTTTCCGAAAATATTGAAGAGAATAAAAAGAAGTTATTAGAGATATGGAAGTAAAAGAAATAAAAACCATTTGGCCCTCATTACTATAAGAATACAATCAATTAAATAAATAATTAATAAAAATGTAATATTACACTTTTAAATTATGTACATGCTCAGTCCACTTCACTAATCCATAGTAACTATAAGCAATTTGTTTTTATAGTCATATTGCCAATGTTACTACATTGCATTATGTGTGTTATACAACAGGGAAAGTAAAATTTGCTGTCAGGTGCCACACATTGAATAAATATTGCTAAATTTGGAGCACCAGTATTCTCTTCACCACAAAATCATCAGCCCAGGGTATTGGTCCTGTGACTCTGCCCTGCCTTATCTATTCATTCCACAGTGCTCCCTTTTGTGGCTGTCCAGAAATGCTTTACTGGAATTTGGTGTATACTCAATATAGTAAATTTGTATATGTAGCTATAATGTGCATGCTCATAGTCCGGACTGCTGCATGGGACTGCTGGGAAGTGAATTAAATGCTTACAAGAAAATTATCCCAGACCAGTGTGAGAGGAGGGTTCACGGTTAGTGGTAGTATTAACTGGTGGGTATCTAACAAATTGGCACCCCCTGGACAGTGAATACCACATTCTTTGTCCTTAGCATGGCACAAATATCTAAATATGGTTTTGGATTCAAGCAGTTAAACTGCGATGCTCAACAGTAAGACCATTTACAACATACAAAATTACAAACTAAAAACGATTTATAACAATTTACTTACTGGATCTCCACCAGACGCAAATGAAATTGACTGCATATGATGATTTGCAACTACCTGTATAAATATATAATTATTTAGCAACAAATAAATGTCCATAACAACATATTTTTTCGCAGGGTGAAAGATGCAAACATGCCCCATAGAAAAAATTTCAGGGTGGTTTTTGGCCGCACATCCCAGAAGGCCCAAACCACGCTATTATGCCCCAACCACACCCCATTAAATCCTGACCATACCCCCAGTTTTTCCCTAAATCCAGGGAAAATCCAGTTTTTTTTTTAAATATGATATACATGTACATCTCTTTATGTTCCTGTGTAATAGTTTTACGCAGCCAAATCTAATATAGGCAAAAATAATCATTTTTAAAATGCATTTTATTTCACACCTTGCTCAAAAAGCAGTAATCTTAGTTATGTCTTTGAGCGGTAACATCACAGCTGGTAAAAATGTAGCAGTTTCAGATTACTACAATATTATGAAATGACAAATGAGTTTGTTTTTTGCAAAAAAATTGCTGCTAAAAATCAAAGTAGACTTCTTTCTGAGATTTCTCAAATGGAAGAAATTTAAAAATTGCCATATTTTCAAAGTCTGTCTGGTGTTATTTCCAGTGTTCGCTGGTATAATTTTCAGTGTTTGGCATGCGAGTAACGCGTGTCCCCATTACTTTTGGAGCAGCTCAACTGCAGTAAATGATGCAGGACGCTGAAAGTGCCCTGGAGCTACTCCCTGGTCAGGTGGGACAGCAGTGCCCAATTTGGAACTGAAGGCTGGAAGGGCAGAGTGGTGTCAAGTGCAACTATAGGGAGAGGGGCAAGAAGCAAACTTAACATGAGTTAATAAAAGTGGTTTTTATTTGGAACAAAAGGCAGGAAGGACTGAGTGGCACCAAGTGCAACTATAGAGCGGAGCAAGGACTGCATTCTGATGTGAGTTAATGAAAGTGGTTTTACTTGCAACTGACTGCAGGGAAATTGCGGGGACAGCAACTGCGCTTGCAGAATGAGTGCTGTAGCTTTACTTATTGTGCTTACCTGTTGGGTATCACTGTTTGTCAGAATGAGGCTGTTTGTTGATATGGACAACTGAACATTCATGCCAGAAAACTGTAGGTTGCTCTTCCCCAAAATGGAAGACAAGAATTTAACTGGAGGCTGGAAAAAAAACAACATTTCTATGAGTTTTCTAAACTGTATTTAAAAATAAGTTTTATGAACTCATACAGGATGCACTCACAAAATCTGACGTGTGATGCTTCATCCCTAGACCTATAGCTGGAATGAGCACACACCCTATCCACTATATTGAGTGAGTATAATGGGAAATATGCAACTCAGGGTAGTGGATCAGACTGAGATAATCTGTTTCTATTGGGAACTACAAAGTGCAGATAGCCAGTCTGTATCTGCTTCTCTCTATTGTGGAACCAACATACCTCTTTAGTTATCCTAAGCCTAGCCAAAGCTGAAGGAAGGTGCAATCCCACAGAAAGCAATTAGCCACGACAGATATTAAAGATGCCCTCAACCTAAAAACTTCTTTTACACATTATAAAACTAACAGTCAGACAGATACTACTTTTAATAGTGATACTTTTACAAATAACTTTAAAACCTCTGAAAATGTTAAATTAGTGTATAACAGAAAGTTGTTTAGAATTACGCAGAAATGGGATATTCTTTTAAGGCAAGAGGTTTCTGTGCAGTTTGGTAGTTTGATAATGAGTTTGAGTATGAGATAGATGTACAGGTATGGGACCTATTATTCAAAATGCTTGGGACCTGGGCCTTCCCATAATCGGAGCTTCAGGTTTCATCATACGAGATCCTAGACCTGTAGTAGTAATTACCTCTGTGTTGTAACTTCTGCAACTGGACCTTTCTTATTCCATATACATTAAAGTCAATAGGCATTTTTTCTTTTTGTCATATAAAAAGGCTGCTAGAATAAGTCTTCTCTAGTTCATTCCACAGATAATTAGCTGTAGCACACTAGGCTGTGATCCCTTTTGCTGCCATTGCATTTTGATGAGGACTAATGTTTGCAATTACACAAAAAAAATCCTGTATATCATTTTAAGTTTAGAAACTTGCCAGAGTAATTGGAGGGCCCAGGTGCACATGTGCTGGGCCATTAGCAATGTGTTCATTATACTGACTGCAACCGATTGCTGAGAATCATTGTGTGGACCACAGTACTATTGCCATTTATGAATAAAAAAGACATTTCCTTTTTTCCTATGAGATTACCTTGGCTTCCTACTAATTCAACCTATGGAGGGTGTTGCTTATGTTAAAGGGATTCTGTCATGATTTTTATGGTTTACTTCTAAATTACACTGTTTACATAGCAAATAATTCACTCTACTATTTAAAATGTTATGTAGGTGCCATCGCAGTGCATTGTGCCTAAGTCTGAGCTTTAGAAAGAGCCTGCGCTACACATTAGAATTGCTTTCAGATAACCTATTGTTTCTCCTACACCCATATAACTGTAGGAGTCCCAAGCCAGACTTGGATTTCTTAATATTGAGTGCTATTCTGATATTTACCACAGGTGTTAGGGAGCTGCTGCCTTGCTGCTATCAGTTAAACAACAGTGATTCAGGGGCAGATGTATCAGAAACTCTGGGTTTTTTTTTGTTTCTTTTTTTGAAAAAAACAATATAATGGAATATTTTGTTTGAAATTTCAAATACTTGATTTATTAAAGAAATAAACTGTGACAATTAAAACAAGCTCAGCAAGTTAAATCTGGCTAGTTTCTCTAGAAGTCAATGGGAACTGTCTCTGCAGATTTCAACTAAATGTACAGGTATGGGATCCCTTATCCGGAAACCCGTTATCCAGAAAGCTCCAAATTACGGAAAGCCCGCCTCCCATAGACACCATTTTAATTAAATAATTCAGACTTTTAAAATTGATTTCCTTTTTCTCTGTAATAATAAAACAGTTCCTTGTAATTGATTCCAACTAAGATATAAATAATCATTATGTTAATGATTTTTTTAGTAGACTTAAAGGAGAAGGAAAGGCTAAGTCACTTGGGGGTGCCAAAATGTTAGGCACCCCCAAGTGACTTGAATCGCTTACCTTGTACCCCGGGCTGGTGCCCCTGTTAGGAGAAAACAGCAACAGCCCGGGGTACCTGGAGCGATGCGCTTCCTCCTTCCGGCTTCGTTTCGCTGCGACTACACAATAGGCGCATGCGCAGTAGAGTGAAAAGCCGACTTCTCTGTTAAAGTTCCGCTTTCCACTCTACTGCGCATGCGCGCGCGCATGTGAAGATGGAAGGAGGAAGCGTTCGCTACAGGTACCCCGGGCTGGTGCTGTTCTCTCTGAAGAGGGGCACCAGCCCGGGGTAAAAGGTAGGCTATTCAAGTCACTTGGGGGTGCCTAACATTTTGGCACCCCCAAGTGACTTTGCCTTTCCTTCTCCTTTAAGGTATGGAGATCCAAATTATGGAAAGACCCCTTATCCGGAATAACCTTGGTCCCGAGCATTCTGGATAACGGGTCCTATACCTGTATTTATTTTTTACCCAGTTTATTAAAATAGTCAAGGTTTTTAGCCTCATTAAGAATTAATGGAACAATGTCATTTTTGTTTGCATGAGATTTTTTGTTTTCTCTTAAATATGCTAGTGCTTGAGAATAAAAAAACACAGTAAAAGACTCTGGGTTTTTTCCGGCAATCCTGTTTTTCTCCTTAAACGTGAAAATTAATAAATCTGTCTCCAAATATGAAGTAGGGCATGTCAGTTGTTACCCCCCATATTCAACCCAGCAAACAGAGTCCTCTGTACACATGAATAAAATGGGCAAATACATATTCATTTCATGGACCGGTAACAGCAAAAATAACTATTTATTATTTTTGTGATATTCATATATATATATAATCCCATTCTGTTTCAATGCAGTCATTTTCAGATCATACCTACTGATAATTAGGGTTTAAGTTGCCTATAAATATAAAAGGACTTTTTGATAAAGGTGTCCTGCTAAGCTTATTTATTATATATTATAACATAGTGTTACATTTCCCACCAAATCTCCCCTTCAGTTATTCTTCTGGGTTTGCATATTTCACTTCTAGCTTACTTCATATTTCTTATTTGCTAAATGTACAATAGTCAGTGGCTGGTGTGATTAGAGAACCAGACATCATGCTTGAATGATGGCTTATATGCCAATTTGTCAATTAGAAGACTGCGTAGTTTTCTGTCATGTTTCCTCCCTCATTTTTGTCATTAGGAGGATAATTCCAGTCTAATCAGAGAAAACAAAGAAGCCTGTCAAAAGTGCTGACAGATCACATGTACAGAATATCAAGTTTAATTTTTCTGGAAACTGAAAATATGAGCGAATTGACCTCTGTCGTCCCCCTTCTTTGTTATGGAACTGCAATAAAAGTAGGTTTTTATATACTGATGTTTTGTGAGAATGTAACTCCAGAAGGAAAATGATACTACCCCATACCCCAAAACAAAACTTGTACATTTCAGGCTTTTGTTGGAATAAATCAAAATGGCTGTAGATTTTGGATTAAAATAACATTTTGTTTTTTTATATTTTTAAAATGATGCTACTTATATTAATAAAAAAAGTTTGTCTTTACTGTAAATATCATTCAACAATTATCTGAAAAGTCTACAAACGTACAATACTTGTAACAGCAAAAATAGCAGTAACTTACTAATAAGTATTACTTCCAAAAGTATATTTAAGTGAAAGCAGTGCCAGGCGCCCTAGGAAACCTAGCCAATAACTGCGCCACTGCTGCACTCATTTGTTCAGTGCGCCAAAGAACAAGAGCGCAAACAAGAGCTGTCACAAGAGCCTGGACTAGGGGTAGGTGACAAAAGAGGTACCTAGCGCCCCCCCTCACCATATACCTAAGCAACAGTGCTGATATTATTAAAATAATATCTATGACCTTTATAAAAGTAATTGAGGCCTTATGATTTTATATGGTTATGAAGCTCCTTGGTGACATCTAATATTCTTATAAATTACATTAGGAGGTATGTGTTTTTTGCCAGTTATAAAGGAGTTGGTGGTAAACTTAGGAAACAGCAGAGGTCCTACTCTACCCTTACTATCAGTGGGGCTGTATTAGAGAGGGTAAGTAGTTTAAAGTATTTCGAGGTGGAGAGTGTTTTGACACATAATATTATCGTATGGGTTGGGAATTGCCATACCCAAAGGCCCAGATTTGTGGCGAGGCCACATAGGCCTGGGCCTAGGGCAGCTGTGGCCGCCCCGCCACAGCAAAATTTAGAAATTTTGTTTCCATACGAAGCAATGGGGACCTCTCCCCACTTCTCTGTATGGGAGTTTAAACGTTTGCGCATGCACATTCACGCTTACGCGGGGGGGGGGTAGGGGGGCACCCAGATTACAAATCCGGCACTGCATACCCATTATCTTAATAAACTACATAGGGTGATACTTGTGGCAGAACACTGCACTGGGATAATTCTATCATTACAAGATATTTTTATAAGTAGATGTAGCATTAAAGCATCTAGAATAATTAAAGATGGAACTCATCCTTGTAATTACTTGTTTGATTTATTGAAATCAGAAAAACGTTTTAGGAGTCATAAGGCTAGAACAGAGAGGTTTAGGAGAAGTTTTAACCAACGGGTTTCTTAATCATGATATGTTACTACAGCTTTTTTATTAGCATGTTTAATAGTTTTAAAATATCTGGATATTGATGAATCTATGAATATTTATATCTCTGATGCTACCCTTTGGTTGCTGTGTTTTTGTTAATAATGGCACTTTGCACTTTAGCATTGTGTATATTATATGCACCAGGTACTTAAATTCATGTACAGTGGAATTGTTTTTTTGTGTGGTGGTTAATTTTTGTTTTCACAGTGGGAAATTTAATATGTATTTTTACATTGTATGCACAAGGCACAAATGTATTTTTATTTATTGCCTCAGCAACAGAGATTTCTTTTGTAAAAAAAAATACAGTACTATTTTTTAATTTTTTTAGTATGCACGGTTTTTTGTATCTAAGCACAATTGCACTATTTTATTCTGTACGGTTATGGAACCTCTTATCCAGAATGCTCAGGACCTGGGATTTTCTGAATAAGAAATCTTTCCGTAATTTGGATCTCCATTTCTCAAGTCTGCTAAAAATCATTTAAATATTGAATAAACCCAATAGGATTGTTTTGCCTCCAATAAGGATTAATTCTATCTTAGGATCGTACAGGGTACTGTTTTATAATTAAAGAGAAAAAGGAAATTATTTTCAAAAATTATAATGATTTGCTTATAATTGAGTCTATGGGAGATGGCCTTTCCAATTCGGAACTTTCTGGATAAGAGGTGTTAGATCTGATTTTTGCTTCGTTTCTTAGACCTGAGCTTGCATTGCTCAGAAGATTGGCTCAGATAACCTTTTACCTACATAATATGCCTGGCAGACTTCCATGTCTGGAACATGGTTCTGCAAATGTTCTGCTCATCAGGAAATCATGCCTGATGGTCAGGATGTGGTCCAACGGCTTTAGGTACAGTAGGTAGGGAAGTGAGAATGGCCAAGATATAGTCCTGTTTCACAGGTGACGCTTAATTACTTTATCCAATAAAATAATTGTCTTATCCTGTATATTAATGTGTTAACCAATGAAATTACAAAGGTAATAATACGTAATTACTTATGCTAATGATGTTTATTCAAAGGTATAAAAAATGATGTCACAGGGTAGGTGACACACAAATTTGTAAGAAGCTGATGAATGTTGTACTGCTATTCTATGCTTGGTGCACCGCATCAATAAATTTCCTTTTCTGAGTGAGCATTTTAAAATCTCCTGCTCTGTCATTCCTTGGAAATGACCTTAGACCTTTCACAGGATTCTGGATAATGGATCCCATACCTGTATTAGTTTATTGCTATTTATTTTTATTGTGGTTGTTTATCTAGTTAATAGTTTATCTGTGTGTTCTTTAAACAAGCTTTTATTTTTTCAAATGCAAGCACAAATGCTTTGAGCCGCCTACTCTCTGCTGATACCAGCATGAGTTAGTAATTTGCAATTCTGTGCTGAAAAACAGCATTGCTGAGTTGTTTGCAGCAGGGCAAAACATTTTATTTTAAGGAAGAATAAAAATAACAATACTTAATAAATGATAAATCCTTGTTCTGAAAAGAAAACAGCATAAAAAGATTTTTATTTTAGTTACCATTTAAATCTTGACAGTTACCTTTCTTTTCTTTGTGGCTCCTTTTGCACCCGGCACTGCTTCACAAAGGCGACTTATTGCTTCCCTGCAGAAAATAAAAACAGAAGAACACTGTATGCTTCTCTGAAAACATAAGACAGAGGATTTATTGTCACCAAATCAAATGCAGCCTGCTAATTAAATTAGGTTAATATTCGTTGTCGCTAGAGAAAGGTCACTAAGCCTGGATAGTTATCTTTATGGTGACATTGATTTAGCATTGCTAACAGGGACATTATTTGCTGAATATATTTACTAGGTAGCTGGCACAATAGCCTATAGCCCATTTTTTTTTTAAATGGGCATATACATAGGGTCCTCCATATATCGGCACTCACCACTCATATGAATAATGGCCAGGTGCTGATCCCCCAAAAAAATGCATCAACTCCAAAGAGAGCACACATGGCACAGGAATCAGTGGAACAAAAGGTTCTTTATTTGGACAATATACATATATGTATATTCAAACAACCTAGTAAATATAATTATTTTTTACATATAAGGGTTCATGTACAAGTGCAGTTGCAGTGCCTGCAATTTCCCCACAGTCAAAATGTGCTCCTTGCACTTCCGTCTAGTTTTGCTGGGTGCCTCCATCCTTCCAGACTTTTTTTCTGGATCTTGCGATGCTGTGTCTACTGATGCACAATAACCTTTGAGTTACCACCACTGCCTGACCAGGCAGTAGCTCCAGGATTGACCTTACACCCAATATTAATAGTGCAGCACACTTGCGCCCAAGAAATAGGACAGAGGCAGCACTTGCAAGGTGAAAACTGGAAAAGACACCAGGCAGATGTCCGTGAAATTACGAATTTCTGATTTGCTTTAAAATGCACGCAGTTGCAGTGATTTTGCTGAACTGGATATGATTTTGGTAGACGCTGCACAATTGCATCAAGAACATTGGCCCATTGCAGAATTCTGGGAAAAAAGCTGCATTGTAGAAAAAAACATGCCATTGTGCTCAATATTGCAGTTTGCTAACTGCACTTGAGGACAAACATGTGCCCTATTAAATAATTCTGTCAGGGTTAAAAAAAATGGTTTACAGAAAGAGTGACTTTATGCTGAAGTTGTAGGGTGTTTTATAAGGCAATTTAAACAAAAAGGGTGAAATGGTTAATATAGCCATAAAATTCACTCCCTTACCCACATCTTCACTGTTTGTCTGCATGACCTGTACCCAGAAAAATCCAATTTAAACAATTCTATCCATAAAGATTTTTTGGATTTATCAACAACTGAGTTAAAGGAGAACAGTGCAATGCGCTGTGGGTTATGTAGTTCCTGCATGCTGTCTGTAAGCTGTGAAGAAGTTGTTACCATTTGTAACATTGATGTTTTAGTCCCTCTTCCCCTGCCAGGATTTCAAATGATGCAGAAAGAGAAGAACTGTTGGATATCAGCATATACAATTGTTTGTATTTATACTTTTTGAAGGGACAGATTACAGTGATAGGTATATTAGGGGTTTCTGTGTGTTTGTGGGGCTCTTTAACACATTTTGATCCGGAAGCCAGAGGTCTACTTTAATCTGTTTGAATTAGATTAATTTTGAATGAATAAATAAGCTACTATACCTACTATAGGATCAGACAAGTTATCTGTAATAGCAAATCCCTGTAGTCTATGGACAATGATAAACAATGATTGTGATCAGTGCTGATGGAACAGAATTAATAGAACATTTTAATTGATGTCCACGTTGTTTCGAACTATGATAAATCTTTGCAACAATGTCACATGCATTAATACTTTTAACAATGACTTAACAATTATGAAATGTTTTATAAAATTTACAGGAGCTCACATTGAAAAATTGCAGAAATTGTTCAATTAGCAACCATTATACAGTAATTTTGCATGAGATGTCAACAACTGCTAAAAAAAAAATAAACTTATACCAGCTTAAACCTGCCGAGATGCCATAGGAGTGTGCAATAATGCGATAGCCAATATCTATCAAAACTGCAATTCACAACCTTTCGTGCAGTTTTTTCTGTGACCTACATTAGGGATCCCCAACCTTTCTACTCAAGAGCCACAGTCAAATGTAAAAAGACTTGGAGAGCAACACAAGCATCATACAAGTTCATGGAGGAGCCAAATAAGGGCTAAGATTGGCTATTAGGCAGCCTCTATGCACCCTATCAGCTTACAGGAGGCTTTATTTGGTAGTAAATCTTGTTTTTATTCAACCAAAACTTACCACCAAGTCAGGAATTCACAAATAACTACCTGGTTTGGGGGCACTGAGAGCAACATCCAAGGGGTTGACGAGCAACATGTTACTCACGAGCCACTGGTTGGGGATTACTGCCTTACATGATATTGATTAACCTATTTAAGATTTTTCATAAAATTTATAAAACCACAGAAAAAGTAGCAATGGAAATGAACTTTAATTTCTGCAAAAGTGGCCAAAGTTTGGTACTAACATCTAATTTTTTGTAAAAAAAAAAATAAAAAATAGTTTTTAAAGGCAAACTGAGTGCTGTCAATTTTTCTTGTGTACTAATATTGGCTTTTTATTGTTCCTAGCAGCTGGTCAGCTCCAGAATGTGGGTTAGACTGAGCGCTGGCACAAGGGTGCTTCTGGCAGCTGTTCATATATATATATATACATATATACAGATGTAAAGATATAAGGTATTGCACTCAACAGGACTTGCTATCAAATAAAAAAAAATGATTTAAAGTTTTAAAACACTTTTATTTAAAGGAACTGTTCAGAGTAAAAATAAAACTGGGTAAAATGGATAAACTGCGCAAAATAGATAATATTTGTAATATAGTTATGCTGGAGTGTAAACTATAAAGGCTGGAGTGAGCAGATATCTAACATAATAGCCAGAACACTACTTCTTGCTTTTAGCTCTCTAACCTCTTAGTTAGTCAGTGACTTTAGGGGGGCCACATGGGACTTAACTGTTCAGTTAGTTTGTGAGCACGCAGATCAGATTCAAATGCAAACAAACTGAACAGTTATGTCCCATATGGCCCCCCTCAAGTCTCTGATTGGTTACTGGACTGCTAACAGCTTAGAGAGCTACAAAGGAGGAAGTAGAGTTCTGGCTATTATGTTAAACAACTGCTCACTCCAGCCTTTATAGATTACATTTTTGCCCAGCTAACTATATTGAAAAGATTTTTTATTTTGCTCATTTTAATTTTTACACTGAACTGTTCCTTTTTTGTTTCAGTCACTCAGTGTGCCCTTTTTGAGGGAAACAATGAAACATTTCATTTCATTGTTTAATCCCCTTGAAAAAGACACATTGAGTGACCAAAATGTTGGGCTTGAAGGGAATGGAAAGGCAAAGTCACTTGGGGGTGCCAAAATGTTTAATCGCCTACCTTTTACCCCAGGCTGGTGCCCCTGTTCGGAGAGAACAGCACCAGCCTGGGGTAGCAGCGAGCGCTTCCTCCTTCCTTTATCGCTCGCGCGCACATGCGCAGTAGAGTGAAAAGCCGAACTTTAACAGAGAAGTCGGCGTTTCACTCTACTGCGCATGCGCCTGACTCACAGTCACAGCTTAACGAAGCAGGAAGGAGGAAGCACATTGCCCCAGGTACCCCGGGCTGGTGCTGTTTTCTCCTAACAGGGGCACCAGCCCGGGGTACAAGGTAAGCGATTTAAGTCACTTGGGGGTGCCTAACATTTTGGCACCCCCAAGTGACTTTGCCTTTCCTTGTCCTTTAAAATAAAAGCTTTTTGATTTGATATCAAGTCCTGTTGAGTGCCATACCTTGTATTTTTATGTTTCCTGTTATTTGCACCCAGGCGATTTATTTATTTTTGAATTGAGTGCCCTTTCCAGTGGATTTTATATGTATGTATCTATCTATCTGTCTGTCTGTCTTTCTGTCTGTCTGTCTGTCTGTCTATCATCTATCTATATGTATGTATATATATATTCACATTTATAAATATAAGATCAGACAGTGGCACATTAGCTTTTTTGAAGTTTCTTTTCTCTTGCACAGTGAAAGTGATGTTTTCTCTCTGGAGCCCACAACAATCTAACACACAAAAAACTACAATGGATTTACAGCATGAACCTAAATAACATTTATTTTACTGTATATCTTCCAGTCTTTTAAATAGTTTTCATTCATATTCGGTAATTTCAGTCTCAGACTACTTGACAACATATCCAAGTTACCCAAGGGTAAACAGTGTTGCTAATTTATTATGTATTACATTCTCCTACATGCCAGTGATAGAATTCAATGGTGACCAAGCAATTTAAGGATGACTAAGAGAGCACTTGTTCTCTAATAATGGGAAGATGCTGAATGGCTTCATTTCAGATTTTATTGTGTAACTTTATATTCCTGGGTTTTTTTTTTTAAATCCATGTTGTGTCCTCTTCTTTACCCACTCAATAAGGATAATAGCCCACTCTTTGTCCATTGTAACTTTTGGAGGAAAGAAAGATGATATAAGAAGTAAAGAATGTTATCGAAAATTGCTCTTAAGCACAAAAAAGCTCTGCATCACCAAGGAACAGAAAGCAGCATTGTCTGAACACACTGGAAACAGCTCTGAACAAGGATACTTATTCAAAAAATATCTATTCAACATCAAATTCAGCATACAGTATAAAGAGACGTTATTGTTTAGTGTGAGAGCAAGAGCATGGGGTAAAACGTATCTGTGTGAACATTGCCCCATTTCTTTATGGGTTTTGCCGGTCATTTCGTGCAAGGGCAGGTCTTAAACCAAAACTCTAAACAATCTGCTGAATGTTGGACGAATCATTCCTTTTGATATATTATTGAAACACTTTACAGTTATTATAGTGGGAACCTGTATTTAAGGGTTTATAATATTCACCAAACTACTAGTAACTTTCCAGACTGTAATGCTGCTTTGAAGTAGATCACAAACACACACATGACAAGGACATACTGTAGCAGGAGGGAGACTACCCCTGTATGTAAAAAAGGCACTACGTTTGCCCAGGAGCAGTAAACCATAGAAACCAATAAGATGTTGCTTTGAAACAGGTGACCAGTAAATTCTACCTGTTTATTGGTTGCTATGGGTTTCTGCTCCTGGGCAACATTGGTCTGTCCCTTCAGAGCGTCTCATAATTAGAGAGCTAGAGCGAACACCCTATTGTAGGGTGGTTTCTGATTGCAGACATCCTTCTGCATTTGGAATGAACACCTTTGCCTTCAGCCCTGCAGTGATCGATAATGTCTGCTGTGGCTAAGGAGGACCTTACAATTATTATTCAGCTAAAAATATTTAGAAATATTAAAGTTAGTTGATTATAATCTCACAGCACATTTCGTTTAATTATTAATTAATAAAAGGCATTGTGGGATACATATATAATGAGGGACTTGGATACGGCATGTCAGCTTACATATTTTGGCTAAAACAGTACTGCCAATCATTTCCCTTGTCCTTGTATGCAAATAATAGACATGCTGCTCAAACTAGTACGAAGTTTATTAACATTTGAGGGTCAACCCATGTGATAGTTGATTCGATTTTAGTGCAGTTTGCCCACACAGAAGACACAATTGCTTTCATTCAGTGGAGTTGCCAGTTACATAGTAACATAGTAACATAGTAAGTTGGGTTGAAAAAAGACATACGTCCATCAAGTTCAACCATAATGCCTATACCTAACCTGCCTAACTACAAGTTGATCCAGAGGAAGGCAAAAAACCCCATCTGAAGCCTCTCTAATTTGCCTCAGAGGGGAAAAAATTCCTTCCTGACTCCAAGATGGCAATCGGACCAGTCCCTGTATCAACTTGTACTAAGAGCTATCTCCCATAACCGTGTATTCCCTCACTTGCTAAGAATCCATCCAGCCCCTTCTTAAAGCTATATAATGTATCAGCCAGTACGACTGATTCGGGGAGGGAATTCCACAACTTCACAGCTCTCACTGTAAAAAATCCTTTCCGAATATTTAAATGGAACCTCCCTTCTTCTAAACGGAGTGGGTGCCCTCGTGTCCGTTGGAAGGACCTACTGGTAAATAAAACATTAGAGAGGTTATTATATGATCCCCTTATATATTTATACATAGTTATCATGTCACCTCTTAAGCGCCTCTTCTCCAGTGTAAACAGACCCAACTGGGCCAGTCTTTCTTCATAACCGAGACTTTCCATACCCTTTACCAGCTTAGTTGCCCTTCTCTGGACCCTCTCTAGCTCAATAATGTCCCGTTTGAGCACTGGAGACCAAAACTGAACAGCATATTCTAGATGGGGCCTTACCAGTGCTCTGTAAAGGGGAAGAATAACCCCCTCCTCCCGTGAATCTATACCCCTTTTAATACAGCTCAGAACCTTGTTTGCCCTTGCAGCTGCTGCCTGGCATTGCTTGCTACAGCCAAGTTTATTATCTACAAGGACTCCAAGATCCTTCTCCATTATGGATTTGCCTAGTGCAGTCCCATTAAGGTTATACGGGGCTTGCATATTTTTACATCCCAGGTGCATGACCTTACATTTATCCACATTAAATCTCATCTGCCACTTAGCTGCCCAGATTGCCAGTTGGTCAAGATCCTGCTGCAGGGATGTCACATCCTGGATAGAATTGACTGGTCTGCAGAGTTTTGTGTCATCTGCAAACACTGATACATTACTCATAATACCCTCCCCTAAGTCATTTATGAACAAATTAAACAAAAGTGGACCCAGTACAGAACCCTGAGGGACCCCACTGAGAACCTTACTCCAAGTAGAGAATGTGCCATTAACAACCACCCTCTGTACCCGATCCTGTAGCCAGTTTTCTATCCATGTGCAAACGACTTCACTAAGACCAATAGACCTTAGCTTAGAAAGCAGTCGTTTGTGGGGAACGGTATCAAATGCTTTGGCAAAATCCAAATAGATTATATCTACTGCATCCCCACTGTCCAGCTTCTTACTTACCTCATCATAAAAAGCAATTAAATTGGTCTGACATGACCTGTCCTTCATAAAGCCATGCTGATTACTGCTCATAATGCCATTCTCCACTACATAATTTTGAATGTGATCCCTTAACAAGCCTTCAAATAACTTGCCCACCACGGATGTCAAACTTACAGGCCTATAATTGCCAGGCTGAGATCTTATTCCCTTTTTAAATATGGGAGTGACATTCGCCTTCTTCCAATCACTAGGTACCATACCTGATGAAAGAGAGTCTGAGAATATCAGAAACAAGGGCCACTGCAATTCTGCCCCTAGCTCTCTCAGTACCCGAGGGTGTATTCCATCTGGCCCAGGTGCCTTGTTTACATTTATCGTGTGTAACCCTTTAAGCACCATATCCTGTGCCAACCACTGTGTAGTTGGAGCTGAGGCAACAGTGAAGCTATTGGGTGAGACTTGGCCCACTGGCTCCTCTACTGTATACACAGAAGAAAAGAACTGGTTAAGCACATCTGCCTTTTCTGTATCCGCTGTAACCATATTGTTATTATAACTCAATGGGGCCACACCCTCAACCTGCATCTTTTTACTATTAATATACTTAAAAAACTTTTTGGGGTTAGTCTTGGCCTCGGCCGCGATGCGCTCCTCATTTTCTATCTTTGCCTTCCGGATTGCTGTTTTACAACACTTGTTATAGTGTTTATATTCATTAAACGCAGCTACTGTCCCCTCTGACTTATATTTCTTAAAAGCTTTCCTTTTTTTCCCTATTAACTTCTTTACCTCAGAGTTAAGCCACATGGGGTGATTCTTAACACTTCTACTTTTTCTTATTAATGGAATGAATTGAGAACAGTAATGATTTAATATCATTTTAAATGACAACCATTTCTGCTCTGTATTTTTATCAGAAAACATAATGCCCCAATCTATGCCCTGAAGCGCTGCCCTTAAGGAGCTAAAATTTGCCTTCCTAAAATTCAGTGTCTTTGTTGCCCCCGTGTAAATTTGTTTCCTGCACCAAACATCAAATGAAATAACATTATGGTCACTATTACCCAGGGGTTCAACCACTTGCACATTTGCTATACGTTCTGGGTCATTAGAGATCACTAGATCTAGTATAGCATTGTTCCTGGTTGGCTCCTCAACAACCTGTGACATAAAGTTGTCGTGCAGCAAGTTTATAAACTTGTTCCCATTTACTGTCCTGGCAGTACTATTGCCCCAGTCAATATCAGGGTAATTAAAATCCCCCATTATTATCACTTGCCCCAAACTAGCAGCCTTTTCTATTTGCAACAGGAGCTGGGCCTCCTCCTCTTCGCTTACATTAGGGGGTCTATAGCATACCCCTACAATTAGCTTGGTAGATTCTTTACTATCTGTGAGAAGCTCAACCCATAAGGATTCAGCTCCCTCTGTTAACCCCATCACTTCCTCCTTAATATTTGCTTTTAAGTCGTGCTTAATGAACAGACACACTCCTCCTCCTTTTCTATTGCCCCTGTCCCTCCGAAACAATGTATACCCCCCAATATTAACAGCCCAGTCATGAGACTCATTCAACCAAGTTTCAGCAACACCAATCACATCATATTTCCGCTCCAACGCCAGTACCTCCAGCTCTCCCATTTTACCAGTCAGACTCCTTGCATTGGTAAACATACATTTAATACTGGTTCCGGCGTGAGAATGACGTGTAAACAACTTATGGGCCTCCCTGCCATTATCAGTATCCCGAAGCAAGTCTCCTCCCCCAATTTTCCTTACTATGCCCACTACCTCATCTATCCTGTCTACCACAGAATTTCCCGCTGCACCCTCCCCCCCCACTCCTAGTTTAAAATCTCCTCCAACCCTCTAGCCATCTTTTCCCCCAAAGCAGCTGCCCCATCATCATTGAGGTGCAGCCCATCCCTGGCAAAGAGCCTGTAGCCGATTGAGAAATCAGCCTACCCGATTGAGAAATCAGTTAACTTACTACTTGTGATTCCTGCACCTGTGATGCCAATGTAGGGGTATTGTGGACCCAAGTGTGGTGCAGAAGAGCCAGAAAGACCATGTTACCCCTCAATATATCCTTAAGTTGAGAAAACACAGGTACAGAATGTAAAAAAAGTTAAAGTGAATGTTTTATCATTGTGTTTGAGTTCCTGTTACAAACTTTATAACACAGCACAGGGTTAAGCAGCAATTGACACTCCATGGGGTATGTTAATGACACATCTTAAGAAAATAATGCAGTTACTTCATATTTCCTGAGATTTTCTTGTGCTTGTTATAGTTATGAAAAATCTTGAATGGGTTAAGAAATAGCATACAAAAACATTTCAAATAAAAAACTTGATAAACAAGTTGTTTAAATGCTTAAAGTACATTTCCTTTTAACTTCTAAGGCATCTAAATAGGTTTACAGTGGTCAAATTTGTTTTTGTTTTTAAATTGTTAAACAGTTGCAGTGAAATCCTCAGTTGCAGAATGAGTCCCCGCCCCCCCATAGGTCACTGCATCTCACAACATTGCCACAGTATATCAGCTGACAGGGGTGCAAGAAGGTTTATTTGGTGGTAACGGTTTCTTATCCCTAAACAAGTGGGATAAGTTTGGCTATTTAAAGAAGCCACCTTATATTATTATAGTAACTATAATAATAATTCTATAATAATATACCCCAGTTATATAGAGCACGCTGTCCCTTTCAATACAACCATGTGTATAGTGAAATGATCTTTTTACACAGTGTGCACTCCAGAAAATAAGTGTCAATTTCTCAGCCATAGCACGTGTGATCAGTCATGTATAAAACATGGTTTCCTTTTTAACTCAGTGTTTGCAGGTGTGCTGTTACAAAAAGTCAGTATGCAAAATGTGATTTATGAAATGTTTGGGTATATTTTTGAATAATCTGATATTTCATTTCCTGAAATCTTAATATGAGTAATCGACTTTTGCAGGGGTAATTAATAAGCAATTTTAAGATATTTTGGTAGAATAGGTCAACTTACCAAAGTTTTGGGGCCCTAAATTGAATTTGCTGTAAGACCTAGTTATGCCACTGGACTTTTGCACTGATTGTTTTTATAAGGGTAACAAATGTTAGGCACTCCTTAGTGATTGTAATCACTTACCTTATAATCCGGGCCAGTGCTGTTGTTAGCAGAAAACTGCACCAGCCCTGGGTTTATGCAACCGAGGGCATGCGCAGTAGAGTGGAAAAGCTGACTTTCTTGTTTATGTTCGATTTTTCACTCTACTTCACATGTGCAAGTGGCGCAAAGTCAAAAGAAGGAAGAGGATCACTTGGTCACAGGTACCCCAGGCACCAGCCTAGGATATCAGGTAAGTGATTACAATCACTGGGCGTTTCTTACATTTTGGCACCCCCCAGTGATTAGACCTTTCCTTCTCCATTAAAGAACAATTTAAAATAACTGGGGGGTGGGGGCTAATAATAGGCACCCCCAGTGTGTGCCATACTCTGCCTACCCTATGCTGCCTGTGTGTGCCATACCCTGGCTACCCTGTGCTGCCTGTGTGTGCCATACTCTGCCTGCCCTATACTGCCTGTGTGTGCCATACTCTGCCTGTCCTATGCTGCCTGTGTGTGCCATACTCTGCCTGCCCTATGCTGCCTGTGTGTGCCATACTCTTCCTGCCCTACCCTGCCTGTGTGTGCCATACTCTGCCTACCCTTTTCTGCCTGTGTGTGCCATACCCAGGCTACCCTGTGCTGCCTGTGTGTGCCATACTCAACCTGCCCTATGCTGCCTGTGTGTGCCATACTCTGCCTGCCCTATGCTGCCTGTGTGTGCCATACTCTGCTTGTCCCTATGTGTGTATATATAGGGCTGAGTTGTTAACATTTGAATCATTATATGCAATTTTTCAATTGCATTTTATGCAGCAACTGCATTTTTTTTCAAAATATAAAATTATTTGGCACCTAAAACCTTAAAAACATTTTTAATGCAACTACACAACACAATATTATAGCTGTGGAAAAAATACAAAAAAGTTGCTAAGAATACAACATTCTGTAGTATAATAAAAGTGAACAGCTCCTATAATTAATCTGCCCCTTTGTGTGTGTGTAACTTTTTCTCTTCTTGCCGTCAATAACATTGTTACCAACATAAGTGCAGGTGGGTTAATAGGCCCCTGATAGTGTGTATGAATATCATAGGGACCTTAGGGGACATTGGATATAACTGGTGTTGTTGCCCATAGCAACCAATCAGAAATTAGATTCAAACAGTCACTAACAATTTAGAAAACAAAAGCAAAGATCTGATTGGTTGCTATGGGCAACATCACAGGGGATATTTATCACCAGTATCTGTAAACACTGTTGTGAATGATGAATAAACTCTGTAAAGTGCTGCAGAATCGTTAGTCACTATATATATAAAGTATAATAATGATTACCGTATCCTATATATATATACACAGTTATGTCACAAATGAGTTTCCTGAAATAGAACTTTGAGTGCAACATCTTTAATTTATAAACCTATTTATTGTACAGTGCTGTTGGTGCGATATAAATACATGTTAATAATTAATAATAAATGACTTTAAATGTGGAAACAAAATTAGCTACACAGTTAAAGCTTCCATAGCAACCAAACAGCAGTTATCTTGCAGTTATCAGCAGTTATCTTGGTTAATCATTCTGCTGCAGATAGAATATTAAAAGAAAATATCTGATTGGCTGCTTAAGGATAGCATTAATATCGGTGGATGAAAAAATTAGCCTTTAAACAACCATCTTCATGGCAGGACTGAAACATAATTAACACAATTGTTCTAATCGATTTGCCTTTGCCCATGGCGATATACAGTAGTTCACTTCAGTCGTTGGTGCCATGGCATAACTCATAGTATTATATTGATGAAATGACCCCTAGTAATATAGCATTCAAATGGCTACTCTCTATCCAGTTTTTTAACTGCGCATCTCAAGTTTCTAACATACAGTATATTCATTGTTCACTGTGATACAGCGTGCAGCTCTCACTGCAACTTAGATGTATCAGTAGTAAGTAACTGATTTTATCTTATTGCACCAAAAAGCAGTGGTGGTCATTTAATTCAACCCAATGCATTTGAAAATGTTACCTTGTTACTTGTGTTCTTGTGCCAAAGTCTAGGGATCTCATTGACTGCAGCACTTCAATACAGCCCATATACTGCAAAACATGAAGCAGAGTGAGTTAGTACAGTCCTATTTTGTAGTGATAGCATATGTATGCTTTGGCTGCTGTTTTATACACTTTCTATTCACAGTGCACTTTAAATCTTTATCTTTAATCACTTTAGATATTTTGGGAAGGTAACACTCTGCCTCCTGTATAAGTTATGTTTTGCCCCCAGAATAACATACCTTTCTTTCTGCACTTAGCCTCATGTAGATTCTGTATCACAAGCAATTCAACTTCAGCTAATCTAGCCTGAACCTCCACCCCCTTTTCTTTGCTGAGCTCTCCTTCTCTCTCTGACTGGAAAGATGGGTGAAGAGGTGCCTACTGCACATGTCTGTTTGTGATACAGAGTCTGCATGAGACTTAATGGAGGGAGAAAGGTATGTTATTCTGGGACTATTTAGAGTAATTTAGAGAAAAAGAGAAAAAAGGTTTACTTATTCTTTAAGGGGTGATTCACCTTTAGATTAACTTTTAGTATGTTATAGAATATCCTATTGGTCTTTGTTTTCCAGTTTTTAAATGGGGGTCACTTTTCCCAGCAGCCAAAAAACTTTTGCTCTGTGAGCTTATGATTTTATTATTATTGTTAATTCATTATCTTTCTTTTTTTTCTGTCCCCCTACTATTCCAGTCTCCCATTAGGGCCGTGGCAGACGGGCGGGCGACTAATCTCCCCGAAATGCCATCCCTCCGGCTAGAATGTAAATCGTCGGTGGGATGGCATACACGGCATGGCAATTTGCCGAAATCGTCCAAGTTGCCTTTAGAGGAAACGTTGGCGATTTCGGTGCCGCATATGGCGTTTTGGGGAGATTAGTTGCCTGTGACAAGGGAGATTTGTCGCAGCGTGACTAATCTCCCCGTGTCATGGCCCTTAATCCCTGGTTGCTAAGGTAAACAAGACCCCAGCTGCTGAAATTCCAAACTAGAGAGCTACTAAAAGTTAATTTGAAGGTGAACAACTCCTTTCATGCACAGTATACATACATGAAGGGGTATATTTATCATGCTGTGTAAAAAGTGGAGCAAAACATCACGGGTGATATTGTTTATACCAGCCAATCAGATGCTTTGCTTTGATTTTCTAACTATTGAAATTGCTGAACCAGTTCACTCCACTTTTTACACAGCATGATAAATATATCCCTTATTGTACAGCGCTTTAAAATATGGGTTGTTAATAATAATAATAATAATAAAATGGAAATAGCACATAAGTAAGGCAGATATTCATAATTTGTTCACTGTAATATTTGTAATTTCGTTAACAAGGTATTTTCATTGTGGATATAATATAATATAAATTGCAAATACGCTTTCTGGATATTTATGGGCACAAAACATTATGCATTTATTTATACACCAGGGGTCTAAGGAGAGAGTGGTCACCTGAGGGCTGTTGTGTATTTAAAGCTGTGAGTAATTTATATTCATAATCACTTGGATAAGGGAGATGGTTCCAAAACATGTAAGTAGAACAATAAAAAGTCAACTGCACTATAAATACTATATTTTGTTCATTTTATTGTCAGTATTTAATTGTACTAAGCATTAATAAAACACATAGTATGTAATGATCACTAAAATGAACTTTATGCCAATATATATTATTTAATATTTTGCATGAGGGTACAGCTTACTACACTAGGGGCCAGGTTTATTCTTGCTCAAACTTTTAGGTGCCAACATTTGTCTTTGTTACCAAAGCTTGTTAAACTTTGCAACTTTCCTTTAGTAATAAATTAGCCATTTCATTTATTATATACCTTCACCATTATTGTACCAAAATAAATGATCCTGTGATTTTATTTCCCTTCTTTAAATTGAGTTAAACAGTAGTTTAATCTAGTTGGATCACGAGAAATTCTGCCATTAACTTTAAGAGTGTTGGAGAACTTTGCAAAAGATTGTGTTGTGCTGCACTGAATCCATTTCTGGCACACACAGAAATCAAATGATGTTCTCATGACTACGTCAGCATCTAATAGTCAGTGCATATTTTCCATTAACTTGTTTACAATTAAATCTTTTTTTTTTCAAGTTTGAAGGATGGATTTTTACATAATTTTGAGTGCCTTGATAGAAGTTATATACCTTTTGCTATTTTTTCCTTTTTAAATAATTGCATTTATTTGAAGAGATTTTTCTCAGACATGCCTCACCTAGGGTCAGACAGCTTAACTACTTGGCTAGAGGCCAAGCCAGGAGGGCGCCCTAGGCAACCCAGTCGGCCACCTGGCATCACATGGAGGGTGTTGTTGACAAGAACTGGTGGAAGGACAAGAACCCAGATTAAGGGTAGGCAGAAGAAGAGGTATGCGCCTAGCGCCTCCCCACCGTGGCATCCTAGGCAGGTGCCTCTTTTGCCTACTCCTAGCTCTGGCCCTGCAACCAATAGTTAATCACCAGAGGTTTCTCAAACTCCTTGGGTTAAAGCCCTCCTTTTGTCGTCTACAATTTGTTAAGTCTGCCCTTAGGTTATACAATGTAATATGGTTGCAAAATATCCACAACTATCTAAACATTATTGCAACAGTCTCCCTATAATAGTTTTACTAATGTAGGGACCCATAGGGTTAAGCTCCCTATGGCTTTACTTCCCTACTTTTCCTTATCTGTACTGTTATAGGGCAGACCCCTCTATACTCAGGTTACAGTTTCGTAAGCTATCCCTTACAGGTTTAGCTCATTTAACCACTCCCCTTGGCAGGCTATATAGTGTCTTGCACAAGGAAGTGTTTTCCTCTTTGGCTGCTGATCTGCTACCTGAAGCAGAGCTCCATCGAGCCTGGGTTCAGATCCGGCCCAGTAAGCCACTATCCTCATTCAGGGCCCCGTGAATGAGGAAAAGACAGTATAGCAGCATATTTTATAGCACCCTCTAGAAGTGGTGAGTTCAGACAGAATTATACAGAAAGAGCAGCCATTTGCTCCATCCAGGATAATAGCAAAGGAGTAGTCTTCCTAACAGGCATTACTGGCCTTAGATTAGGGACACAGAAGTGCTAGGGAAATAGGTTAGCAAATATGCCTTGCCCTAACCTCCAAAAGAGCATGGGACTATGCCGGTGAGCTTTCCTACCTATCACGCTGTTGTTGTTCTACCTGCCCAACCTCTTGATGAGAAGGGATACACAGGGGAGCATCATACTTCTGCTATTAATCCATTTTACATCAACTGTATAACTGCATACTGCATAACATCTATTAAGTGAGTATACTGAAATACCCTGATTACCTTTGTCTTGGACAAATAAAGTATTATCCAGTTCATTCATAAGAATCCTCTGGCGTCCATTTATCTCTATTGCACCACACTACTTCAACTAGTTGTAGTTCAACAACCCCTCAGCTCCATTATATACCTCCCACGTAGCGGAGGCCCACTCCTGTGCATTAAGGTCGCATGTAACACATGCTCTACAGCACGCTACTAGCCTGGGTTGGCCATATTATAGCCAAATAGGTGTTACACTAAGTATCCATGGCAGAAATTAAACAATCACCCCTATTGGTCCTTCAGATCAAGCCTTCACTCACTGCTTTAAAGGAGAAACAATATTGTGTCAATGAATTGTACTCAGCTAAATAAAGAAGGAATGTGCTTTAAATAGTAGTGTTGTGGGTTGATTTATTAAAAATCTCTACAAAAACCCCACTAGTCCCGCCCATCTGTGCCACTTCCTACTGTCAAATGAATATACATGATGTTAGTGCATCTCTAAGCAGGACATTCAGCCAACAACACCCATAAAAACATAGTCAATATGCTACTTATTTAATCCATGATGGAATGAACCTTTATTATTAATATGAGAGGGAAAAATTGAAGACGAAATAGCCTGAAAGCATAATTAAGTTTTCTCAAAACATTATTTGTTTAAAAAGATGAAGAAGATATGTGAAATGACATGCGGCTCATGGGAATCAATTTACTTCAGGTGCAAAGCATATTTCAGGAAAATGACTAGAACCAGGGGACACCAAAGGGTGAGATGAAGAAACACATTCTAATGTACGTGGTGGGAACTGCTATTGTAAGAAATGAATAGGACTCAAAATACAAAAAACTGTTTTAAAGGGCCAATAGCACTGGCACATTAATATTCTTTATTTTTCTTAAAATCCCAACTATTTTAATCCTACAGACATAAAGTGTGTTTTTGAGAAATTTTTGGAAGAAGAAATTTTGTTTATATTGTAATTTGCTTTAAGCTGTACTGTGTTCAGAACTATCGCTCAATCAACCCCCCCCCCCCCCCCCCCCCCCCGTCTGCTGTGTTTATTATACCCATGAAAAATACATATTCATGACCTGACCCAAAGGCCCAATCAGAAAATGTAGATATCACATTTTCAGATATTTTAAAGAAAATATGCTGTGCTCAAGACATTATTAAATATGTTTTGAAAGTGCTGACTAAACTAATGGTGTGTGTAAAAGCATCAAAGGCAATTACATTTCCTTGCCTTAATCACCCTTCAAAAAATTTTACAGAAAACAACTGAGCATTATTCTGAAAAGACGTCATGGGTCATCTGGTCCTTTTCTGCTGTCAAATAACATGTTTCTGTGTCTCTCTTTTATACAAATGGTGGACGATACCGACCGATTTTTTTGTCAGCTTCATGGAGAATCTAAGGGGTTAATAGTTATAAAGTTAATTTGGGTTGGAAAAATAAGCCGCTGTATTATTATTAGTCCTGGATATTTTGTTTTGTCTAGAAGACATCCAATCCCCTTTTAAAGTCATTATGGGGATTGACTATTTCTGGCAGGGCATCTCACAGCCTCGTTACTTTCCCAGTAAAGAGCACTCTGTCATTTTTAGGTAAAAATTCCCTTCCTTAAACAGATGGACACTTGTCCTTTCTATTCTGTGTAAAAAAATAAGCTGTCTGTTATGCCCACTAATGTATTCGTAACTGGGGATGTTCTTTTTTCCACCCCTTTATTTTAGAGCAGTGATCCCCAACCAGTGGCTCAGGGGCAACATGTTGCTCACCAACCCCTTGGATGTTGCTCTCAGTGCCCCCAAACCAGGTAGTTATTTTTGAATTCCTGACTTGGGGGCAAGTTTTGGTTGAATAATAACAAAATTTACTCCAAATAAAGTCCCCTGTAAGCTGATAGGGTGCATAGAGGCTGCCTAATAGCCAATCTTAGCCCTTATTTGGCGCCACCATGAACTTTAATGATGCTTGTGTTGCTTTCCAAGTCTTTTTACATTTGACTGTCGCTCACTAGTGAGAAAGGTTGGGGATCCCTGGATTAGAAGAACGGAGCTTCCATTTGAAGCAGCGTAGGTGGTTTTTCACGGTGAGGGCAGTGAGGTTGGGGAATGCCCTTCCTAGCAATGTTATAATGGCAGATTCTGTTAATGCCGATAAGTGGGGCCTGGATGAGTTCTTGAACAAGCATTGTATCCAAGGCTATTGTGATACTAATATCTACATTTTGTATTGAAGTTGGTATATATGGTTTATGTATGTGAGTGTATAGATAGGTCAGTATAGGTTTGTGTGTGCTGGGTTTTCTATGAAAAATCATGGCTGTGGTTATTATGTCCATGTTTTTTCTTAAATAATCTAGTGCTCAAGGGGAAAAAATGCACATTTTTAGTGGGTATCTTGGTATTGTGGTATCATGGTCAGGGGTGATGCCACTATACCAAGTAGCATGCCATTTTTTGTGCAACACTTATTAGGAAGCATTTCTTCATAGCATCATTATTTACAGACAACTTAAGCTTTGGATTTGTTTGAACACATTTAACACTCTACTTGCTTCAGCTTTGGACATAGAGGAATGCTTAACAAACAATGATCTATCACTGAGAACCATGCACAGGAATACATCTGCAAAACTGCATACAAACACATAAAAGAATAAGCCTTTGTATTGTGTTAGTTTGTCTAGTGATGTGAGAATATTATTGAACATAGTCTATAGAAAGAAACTCTCCCTCTTATTGGTGTAAAAAAAACGTGAGGCTCTCTCTAAATGAATCCAGGATTCGGTTACAGGATTCAGGTAAGATTTTACCTTTTTCAGCACAGTGTCGGACTGTGCCCTCAGGGGCCCACCAGAAAACCTTAGATCATAGTCCCACTCTCCAAACTATTTTTCCTCCTTTCCCCACCCAACCTCTTTATTCTCCTAGTCTCTTTTGTTTACATGCTAGCATCTATTCTTTCATAAATTTCTCCTCTTTGTTCCCATTCAGAAATAGGGAATGACCATGAAACAGGCCAAATGATCAGAAGGAGGGCCCACTGACACCTGGGCCCACCAGGAGTTTTCCTGGTATCCTGGTGGGCCAGTCCGGCACTGTTTCAGCAGGAAAATCACAGAACACAGAAGTTGAAAATCCTCCACCGTGCGCTTTGCCGCTGTGTATGCAAATTAGGATTCGGATTTGGTTCGGTATTCAGCTGAATCTTTTGCAAAGGATTCGGGATTGGGCTGGATCATAAAATAGTGGGATTGGTGCATCACTATAAACTAACTGCTGGGATAAAGATCAATATGAATGGAAACTAGCTCAGTTAGACTTCACCCTAGTGAAACAATACACACTGGGCTTTACTCTTACAACAAGAAGTACTTTATTATTACTATTAACTGTAACATTGTAATATATTGTATTTTTTTACATTACAATTTTTACATTACTTAATTTATTAGGATTCTGAATTGGTGTTGGTACATTTTTGCTGACTCTGACTCCAGGTACCAAAAATTGCTTTTGACTGTAGCTCTACAGCTCTGAATTTGAACTGTTTAAGCTGCAGAGGTGGCGTTATCCTTTGCTCAGTAGAACAGTCTCTGTTGCACATGTAGCTTATATTAGTCTTCCTGTCTGTTGGGTCTTTGCCCCACACATGCCCCAACATCATTGTTTTTTTTATAAGATTTTATTTTGCATAAGAGGGGCCACAAGCCAACCTCTGAGACTTCTGAAAGGTTTGTACATGGGAGGCCTGTACAACTGTGACCATAGCAGGTGTGGTAGGATAGCAAGAAGAGATTCCTTCGAAGGGAGGTTTAGACAGGGCTTTGAAGGAGCCCACTGTAGCAACTTTTAGGACTGCTGCTGGGTTCTGTTATCTGGGATCTGAATTAGAGACCAGCTATCAGTGAGCGTATGCTAGCTGGGCAGCATAAAAGTAAAGTTTAATTTTGGGTAGGGCTAGGCCCTCTCTGGACAAAGGGGCTTGCAGTATCTTAATGTTCAGGTGTGGGTGCCTCTCCCACCCACAAAAATCCCCTGACTATTTTATCCACCCCGCTGAACCATTGAGCCTGGGGGATTATAGGAGAATTATGTAAAACATAGAAACTTGGAAAGGAAAATCATTTTAAAAATATTAATTCTGCCAGGGAGGGATAGGTCTCGCCATATACAGATTTTACTAGTCAGTGCCTGCACCACAGGGTTAAAGTTTGCTTGTTAGTATCTATCTGGATCCATATAGACCGTTATGCCAAGGTATGCCAATGAAGACATGACCTGTAGTCATGATATACAGTCCGGGGGACAGACGGTACTCAGGGGGAGGGGGTCAATAGGGAAAATAATCAATTTAGAATGATTAATGTTAAGTCCAGAGTAGGAATGCACCGAATCCAGGATTCAGTCAAGATTCTAACATTTTCGGCAGGATTTGGATTCAGCTGGATCCACCCTCCTGGCCAACCAAATCTGATTCCTAAAAAGCATGTGACTTTGTCACATAAACACGGAAGTTGAAAATTTTACTAGTAAAGTTCCTAGTCCAGAGCACTGACCAGATTTGAAGACCACTTTTAGGAGACTGTCTAAGGCCTGGCGTGGCTTTGCTAAATACAACAAAATATCATTGGCAGAGTGAAGTGTGCTGGTTGTATTGTGGGGCAAGGATGGCAGAGGATTAGTTAAAGAACCCCAGGTTTTTTATTAAAGTGCTCCTGCCATTGCAGTGTCACTGGCATATACAGTTTATAGTGGCACTAAAGGCAGACTAGCTGTTAGTTTAGACACATTCAATTAGTGCCAGGAAGCTGTTCAATGCCATACTGTGTTACTGACTCATTCCTGTAAAAATGTGGGATGTGTCAGTATCACTTTAACAAGCAAAATGATGCAGAATTTTCACTGAGCAGAATAACCTCTGCCCTTATGTACTGAACATTTACAGATAAATACTTAATGCTTACTGTACAGTGTGTAGGTCAGCCTTGCACACACAAACACTAAACAACAATAAAGGGTTCAGATATGTGGTTTCAATATTCATTATGAAATTGCTTAGTTGTTAATGCCTTCCTATTAAATGGTTAAAAAATTATAAAAGTTTTAAAACATATCTACTTATAAGTAGGATTGATCTTTATCACGTTTGACTCCTTTAATACCGAACTACAATACATCTGTCACAGGGCTGGCATTAGGGTGGTGTAAGCATGGGTGCTGCCTACGGTCCAACTCTTTATGGGACCCCACAGATCTGCAATTCTGCAGAGGGGAAGCAAAGGCTTGTTTGGTGCATCATAGTTTATTATGTTACAGTGTTTTACCCAGAGCCCTTCCATACACAAGCAATGCGACAAATAGAAATAACAAGGGAATTGGGTCAGAGTGCCCTTGCCCAGGGTCAGGCTGGGACCCTAGGGGCCCACCACAAAAACTTTAGACCATAGTCCCACTCTCCAAACTATTTTTCCTCCTTTCCTTACCCAACCTCTTTATTCTCCTAGTCTGTTTAATTACATGCTAGCATCTATTCTTTCATCTATTTCTCCTCTTTGTTCCCATTCAGAAATAGGCAATGACCATGAAGCAGGCCAAATGGTCAGGGGCCAGAGTTATCCTGGTATCCTGGCAAGCCAGTCCGACGCTGCCCTTGCCCTACAAATTCATATTAACAGACCAGCAAATTAAAATAAAAACTCCTCTTCTAGTTTTCATTTTATAGTCTGTGTACAACCAATGGACAGAGGTTATTTAGCACAGAAACATTCCATACCCTGATATTTTATTCATAAAACTCGGCCATATTGTTTTCTTATTGTTTGCAGAGAATATTAAATGCTGCACAGCAGTTCAGGGAATGCTACTAATCAGCAGTGCAGAGTCAACATTAGAGTATGTGTATAAAATACAGTTTAGATATTGGTGCAAGGGCTGTGCAACACCACTGTGTAATGGAGAAAGTAAAAAGTCACAAAAATACTAATAAAGGCACCTACCTGTTGGAGCAAATCAAGCTGTTTGTAGCTGTTACTACAAACTGTGCTTTTATCTGTCAGCTAAAAGTGTTTATGCTGTATACAAAGCAATGTATTGTACAAAAGGATCAAACATGCGACTCTTCCTCTTCCCATTAGATTAACTCATTTTATTGTGTGCTCTGGTTTCAACCTCAGCTACAGTATGTGCCAAACAAGCCAACAACCCCACAACCTCTCCAGATATTTGTACATATTAATGGAACTGCACAAAAAGTTAAGTTTTGAAGTAACAGAAAATGTTTTTTTCTGCCAAGCTTCTTTTTATAATTAACAGATGTACAATCATTTTCTAGTTGTGTTTTTAAGGACAGTTATGGGAAAGACATTTAAAGAGACAATATACCGTACATTTAGCAGCAAAAGCATACACACAAAGACAATGGGGGTCACTTATCAACACTGGGCAAATTTTCCTGTAGGCAGTAACCAATGGCAACCAATCAAATTGTTGCATTCATTGTTATACCTGCTTATGGGTTATTGCTCATGGGCAAATTTGCCCAGTGTTGATAAATGAGCCACAATAAGTTCTCTCATTATACAGCACTTCTCAAGTACAATGTATTTACATTACTAAAGACATGTTGAGAAAGGTCATACTTGATCCACTTGTTTGGCAAATTCACCAAACGAGCAGATATTCACACAATTTAGCCACTCATGGGGTCAGTTTGGGCCGATCTGATTGTTGGCCCATGTCACTGCTCTGTACAAGACTGCTCATTGGCTGCTATGGGTTACAGGTCTGTGAGTGTGGAAAATGAAAAATGAAGAAAACAGCAGCACTCCGGTTGTTTTGAAAAATGTGAATCTTTACTAAGTGCCAAAGGCAACGTTTTGGGCTTCACTCCAGCCCTTTATCAATAGGTCTGTGAGTGTGGATTACCCTGCATGCACTAGTATTATCATTAGAATATGCAGAGCTCAAACCATTATTGCATTTCAATTTAAAATATATGTAACACATTTTTTTTCATTAAAGGAGAAAGAAAGGTAAAAACTAAGTAAGCTTTATCAGAAAGGTCTATGTAAATAAGCCATAAGCACTCACAGAAATGCTGCACTGACTTCTCTGTCAAAAGATTTCTTGTGTCTGTAATTCCTGTGCCAGAGACACGCAGCTTTCTGTTCTCTGCTCTTTCCTGCTCCCCCCTCCCTCAAGAATGCTAAGAACTCACTCTCCCTCCTTAGGAGTGTGGATCAGAGCCAATCAGCAGGAATCTTCCTCAAAGTCTTACAAACTGAGCATGTACAACGGTCTTGCTCTTGGTGCAGGAGCGAGGCATTATGGGAACTTTCTTTACACAGCTCAGTGTTTTTACTTCCTATGAGGCTTCTGATCACAGGAGAAATATGGGGAGACCTAAGGGCACTATTGAGATAACTGAAGGTATGCCTGCAGCTTGAGATTAACTCTTTATTAGCCTTTCCTTCTCCTTTAATGTCTCTTCTTATTCATCTCCATATGTTCCCATAAATGTCCGTAGAGTTTTCATGTGATAAACCATGGGATACATGTTTCTCATTGAGTTAAATCTGGCCCATTGTGTTAAAAGATATAGTATTGCACCTGAAGAAGGGGACACCCCCTGAAAGCTTGTGCTGTTTGTTCATTTCTGCAAATAAATGATTTAAAGGAATTGCCGACACACTGGAGTGCTTCTTCCCCTTTGCAAAGATATATGGAAAAAAGGCTTGGGAGCGGCTGTGGAAGTTAAGCACCCTTTGAGAACATGTATGTAAGTGGTGTGCTGAAGATTTTTCTTTATGTCCATTGTGTTAAAAGACATATCTTTCCACTGCTTTATGTATATTAAGTGTTATTTTTTGTGAAAAAGTACTTTTTCTGACAAGCAGTACTTGGGAATTATGCCTAAATCACCGAGGTGTAATATTCTTAGAATAACAAGAGTGGTTTCTGGCAGTTCTGGTTGGTGTTGCTTGAGATTTCTATGTGCAGGAATGGGTGACGGAAACAACCCAGTAGGTGCTTGCTTGGGGGCCCTAGTGGACCCCTGTGTGGTTTTTGATTGATGCTCACTTTCAAAATCTGTGTTCATACCAAATAACCTTTACTAAGATTTGCATTAGTGCAGGTAGGTAGAAAGGTTTTGTTTTGGGCCTAGTTAGGCTGCTGCTGCATGCAAGTCCCACAAATTCCAAGGGGTTTATCTACGATTCTGTGCTAATGTGTGGGGAAGCAGGAGAAGCACAGCCGGCACTACAGTTCATTATGGATTCCCAGCACGTAAGCTGCAGAGCCGCTCTTAGCCAGGATCTCTGGTCTGTCATTGATAAAATGATATATTCAGAAGAGTAGGTGAGTCATGCTCTGAAATCATATGATGATGACTAAGTGCTCACTTGCATCTTTGGCCTGTGCGTGGGATGCTACTCTCAACCCAGATGAAAAAAAAAATCAATATCAGAATTACCCAGAAGAGAATAGGGTTGCAGTTATCTTTTATTTACAGCGCAAGCCTTTTGTGAAGACAGGCCTGACTGCATCGCCTTTTAACTGTTGCTGTGCCACACTCATAGCAAACAGGGAAGCAGGGTGATCTTACTCAGGCAGCTTTGTGTAGGAAGCAAACAGCTCCATGATTTCCTGAGATATAATGACAGGACTGGCCACTGGTGAGTGACCAGCAGGTTGGAGCCTGTGCCGAGTAACCCCAGAAACACCCTTTAATGGCTGGATAGTAAGCGAAGGAAAAGTGAGGTGAAGCAAACAGATTTGATGGAAGTAACAAAACCGATTAAAAGCAGAACAAAATAAGAGTCAAGATACAGGCCTGTGATGAGGCAAAGGTAAACAGAGTCCGTAAACAGGCAAGGTGGTCAGTGCTGGCAGAAGACTGGCAGGGTCCGAAAGGCAGGCTGAGGTCAGTGGCAGGCAGCAGGCAAAAAAGGTTGAATAAACAGGCCAGAGGTCAAACCAGGGAATCTACAGAATACAGGTACCAGGTGGGGACTGAAAAATGGAGCAAAGAACCAGGCAGGGCACTCAGAAATCAGGGGTCAGGAATCACAGATAACAGGCTCAGGAACAACAATGATCAAGCACTCTGTGTTGTAAGGAGCCAGTTTATAAAGCCTCTTAATTGCCTGATCATTACCATCTGTAGTTAACAAGATGGGTGGTGACAAGAGGGAAGTACAGTAGGTAGAGAAGCTAAATGCAGGGTCAGACTGGGGGGTGCAGGGCCCACCGGGACTCCCACCCCAGGGGCCCTGCAGGTGCCCCCCCAGCCACATCCCCCACCCAACGTCCTCCCCAGGGACTGGTGGGATTGCCATCTTGGAGCCAGGAAAAAAATATTCCCCTCTGCGGCAAATTAGAGAGGGATCAGATGGGGTTTTTTGCCTTCCTCTGGATCAACTAGCGTTATATATACGCATTAAGGCTGAACTTGAAATGTCATCTTTTTATTAGTGTTTTGAAGCCATTATGGCATGGCTACATTATGTTTACATCTCTGTTAAAATAGATAGTAAAGTAGGTTGATTTATTCTGAGAACAATTTATTTTCCACATATTTGCATTTCTAGAGAGGGTGGTATCCAGAGCTGGGTCAGGGAGCTTTGTTACCCAAGGCAATGGAAGCAATCAATGCCCCTCCCCCCACCATTGTTATTACTAAGTCATTATCCACTGTCAGACAGTTACAGATCAACTTAAAGAGATTCTGTCATGATTTTTATGGTGTACTTTTTATTTCTAAATGATACTGTTTACATAGCAAATAATTCACTCTACCATTAAAAACTTTATTCTTCAACCAACAAATGTATTTTTTAAGTTGTAATATTGGTGTGTAGGCAGCCATCTCAGTGCATTGAGTCTGAGCTTTCAGGTTAAACACTGTCCCTAGTGGTCATGTACAGCTTAAGGTGGCCATACGCAGTAAGATTCAATATCCTCACCTATGGGAGGGCGATATCGGTCTGATTCAGTCATTTGGCTGAGTAGATGAGGTCCCTGATCCAATGGAAAAATCAAACCTGCCGATTTCAGGCTAGATGTCAGTAGGGGAGGCCCGTTGTTCATGCCCATACAAAGGACTGGTATTGGCAGCTAGAATAGGCCTGTGTATGGTCACCTTTACAGAAAAAGATCATTGTTATATACAATGGGCCTTTCCTGTTGCAATCTATTGAGAAAACCTCAGTAAGAATTACAGAGCAACATAAATGTACCTAAGCACAATTCAATTCAGGAGCTTCAATTTACTAGGCTTCCAGTTCATGCCCTGAATTCCTATAAAACCAAAGACATGTAAATATATCTGTATTGTGTGGGGGGTTTACCCAGTTTATTGGGATAAGCAGATGGGTGCAATGCATTTATAGTGGACTGTTGCCTTCATCATTGGCTGTAGACCACCCTGAAATGTTACATTGCACCCAATAAATTGAGTAAATCCTCCAATAATAATCTAATACTACAGTTCTTAAGTGATGCTACTAAGCTATACCCTTATACATCCCTATAGACTTGCATTAAAGTCAAACCCAATTTAAATTTATACAATTTAAGTACAGAAATAGCCAAAGTTTAACACGATTGTTTGGATTTTATATACTGGTGTAGATGGACATTAATGAGATATAGGTTCGGGTAAAGGAGGCATGCCACAGATTTTCCAGGATAAAGTAAGGGTTAGAGGCTGTCAAAACTGACCTAAATGCACATGGAACCTTTTTATTTTTATGTTTCTGACCCTTCTACTTTGTGAAGATCTTCCGGGCTCACTAATGTACATCCCACTTGCCAGTTAGTATTCCTTGGTACCTTAAAAATTCACTGCAGTTTCATCAAGCGACCTTACATTATATGGTTCCTCTAATCATATGTTTTGGAAATGGATTAAACAATTTAACTCACTTATCACATTTGTGGAGTGCAAGGACTGCATGGAGCGCCTCTGCGCCTATTGAAGGCAAAGCACTTCAGGAAGTCTGAATCACTGATGAGATTGGGCCACACATGACTCACTGAAGTTAAATCCATTTCCTCTGAGACGAGTCTGTTTTTTTTATGCCAGCGGTATAGATTAAGCGCTAGAAAAATCTGTATTCACACAACTCCCTCATGACTCATGTTTGGTCCGACCTCCATGGAAATTGATATCACACATAACAGACATGTATTGAACCCTAAAATGATTTTATTATTTAGGACAAGTAATTAGTCCATCATAGAATGTATGTGGGGATGATGCCTATACTTTTATAATACAGTATGTTCCCCTCTTCTTTTTGTTCATCCTTCCAGATTTGTATGGTAAAAAAATCTGATATTTTATTCTCTCTAAAAGTCAAGTAATGACCAGTAGCACCTATGTAGCTGTGGTCAGGGCAAGATCAGCAGATGAAAATCTGCATTAGAGTGATCTGGGGTCTTCTTGGAATCCTGCTCTGAAGCAGAATGTGCCATTCTTCATCCAGCCTTTAATGAGGTAGGACTCTTCCAGTCTTGAGTGACAGGGATTCAAAATAGACCCTGGCATTGCTACATACATGTTTGTACTTAGAGGTCTCAAACATCTCCCACCAGCCCACTAAATAGCAACTGTCTATAGCATCTTACAGCAGCCCCTCTGGCAATTTCCAGAATATACTGTTTGTCAATACTGTAACGTCCTTCCTGCAGGCCGTCAGCAATAGCAATACACAGCGCAAGATATTAGATATAATGGGTTATGCAAAGTGCTAACCTCTAGTTTTGTTCTGGTTTATAATGTTTCAGCCGGCTTTTCCCCTCTCTTACACCATGACTGCTTCTGGCTGCAATTCTGTGCCCAAATGGTTTATTATTTAGTCAGTATCATTTTCTCATAATGTAAATTGTGTACAGTAGAAAATAGGATCTGTGTAGTTAGAGGTAATATGTAAAATATCAATGATTTCAGTGACAAAATATAAGAATTGTATCTGTATTGTATCTGGTGATCATTTGCACAGATTTCTAGATGTAACAGCAAGTAATTAGTTTGCTTCCAATATTCTAAAATGCTGTAGTAAAAACAAACAGCTAGATTTGTTGCTCGCTGTGTACTGTTAGGTGAGTGCCTAACTACTGTAACTTGCAAGGTACAATTAAAATCCATACTGCGCTGGCTTCAACAAGATCCAGTCAGATTTCTATAGGATTCATATGGGACCATCACAACTGACATCCAGTGCCTTTATACAGACCAGGAATTTTGTCACACTTCAATGAGTTTTCTTGCCATTTATATTCACCATATAAAATTTTCTCTGTGTAACCCTAGCCTTAGGAGAAAGAAATGTTTTTGAGAAGCAGGCATCTGCAGAACACGAAGTTGTGCTGTTGTCTCCTATGATATGGCTGTTATGAAGACAGCAGGATATTACTCTGGAAGGGCATCATTTACGAGGGCAAAAGGTAACTGTTTCCGCTCAAACAACATCTTATCTGCAAATGCGTCCGAAAACAAACTATGCTTTGCTTGCAAAACTTTATCCCTTAACAAAAATGTACAAGTAGCAACCATTCAGATCTCTGCTTTCATTTTCTAATTTGTATTAGACTGATCATGATTCTTCTTGGCAGCTGCACCGGTGTTTTGTAGCATATGATAGTAAATGAGTGCTCTCATTTGTTGGCCCTAGATGTAACTATGGCAGACCTACTGTACTTGACTAAACAGGTACATGTATTGCAATCATATATAATTTATACACCCTTATTCACTTTGTCATTGATTGAGAAACAGGTCACTCTAGCTTGATTCTGTTTTGAGAGGTTCATTCTATGAAAATGAATTGACTGGCAAGCTAGTGAGCCTCTATAATATCAAACCATACAATTGTGCCTGCATGTCCTTGCCATGGGCTGTTGCTCACTTCTTATAAGGGCTATTTTTAAGCCCAGTCTTTCCTTTCATATCAGGTACACTGGCCTGCTGCTGGCTGAAAGCTGAAATATTCAAAGAAAAGGGGTCTCTTGGCCATTGGCTAAAGGCTTTGGTCCCAACTAGAGAAAACAATTACTGTACGTAAATAAAAAATGTCCCACCCATGTCTAAGGCCTTCCAGCTGATATAACCCACACCAATGTAAGCACAACAGGTATTATATTTATATAGCATAAGTGCAGGTCCAAAGGCAGTTATTGTTATTTAACGCCTTGTGAGGATAAACATGTTCATTGCAGTTAAACAATCGACTGCAGTTACTTGATATTGTATATATGAAAAACCCAAAAGGAGCCATATCTCGTAATCTCGGGAGGTAATGAGGGAATAGCAGCAAAAGTTTGGTTGCTATAGGTTTGTAGATGGACATCATTTTGCCGACGTTACTGCAAAAATTCCATGGCAGTGGCTTAACTACCTATCAGCAGACTCTGTGAGCCAGGTACAGGGGGCCGGGTAACAACCTGTATCCCACCAACATCCTGCCTCCTAAGAACAAGAGAAGGCAGGACCCAAATATTTTTTGCAGAGGGTCCTGGGAATGTCAGGTTATATGTGTCATATTGTTTAGTATTAGCAGAATATACAACAAAATGGGGATCCATTGTTACTCATGTAGTAAAATTAACAAGCCTGTTTGAGGGTTTTGTCCTATTATATATTATCATAGATCATTATAAAAGCAATTAAGCAACTGACTGCCCTGTACTGAAACATGGGGGCCACTATGAGCAAGGAAGGCAGTGGTGCTTGAATACTGAGGTTGACATCTGGGTATTATATAAATCATTTTTTTTTTTAAAACAAAAGTTGCCTATAAAATTGACCTTTCCCCTGGGCCTTTAAGATAACAAAGCCCTCAGTAGTGCTTATTAATAACTGTTAGCACAGGCATTGGATTAGACAGGGACTGATATTGATTTTCCTTATGTACGGAACCCTACTCCTGGGTAATAGCTACATGAAAGCTTCTGTGTTGCTGAAATACACTTCATTAAAGAGCTTCCTTTTTTTCAGCTGAACAGGCCATGTACAATAAAGTGGGTCGTTCTAAAATTAGAAGTAGTTAGTTATAAATGTATTATTACTGAGTAACCTGGCAAATCTATGGCAAGAAAACATGCACATGCCAAATAAACCTTCTGTGGGGCTTATTTATAGAAAACAGGAGCCGTTAGTTCAAGACTCTTAGAAATATATAATGCTATTTCCCCTTATTTGTATTTTATAGTGAAAATAATGACATAACTAAGCCTAGTATAGAAGGGAAAACCTTAGAGCGTTTTAATTGCAGAACTGGCAGAAATGCCTCTAAAAGCAGGGGATCCAGGTGCTGTTTAACTACAACTTACAGCAGGATCCTGAAGCTGTTGGAAGACTTGGGATTGTAGAACTGAATATTCATCAGTTGGCTATAGAGTTAAAAATGTCAGCTTTTTTAGTCAGTATTTGTATAAACCTTTCCATTATAAATCTCAGTGAAATATGTTGGCTTGTTTATAATAATAATAATAATTAGGGATGCAACAAACCCAGTTTTTTCGGTTAAGGGAGGAAGGGTCAAATGTCGCCACGCACTGTGTTCATGCGGTGACATTTAGCCCTTCCAAATCATAATTAGGATTCGGGTTTTGGTTCAGCCAGGACCAGTGATTCGGCCAAATCCGAACCCTGCCAAAAAAGGACGAATCCTGGGTTCGGTGCATCCCTAATAATAATAATAATAAAGCATGTTATGGCCTTTTTTTTCTCAGAAATGATGGTTCAGATATTCAGATAAAAATAATACTTTCCTCCATATATAAGTAGGGATGCACCCTGACCAATTCCATAATTTTAGGATTCAGATGAATATCAAATGCTGACAACCAAATCTTTATTTTTATATTAAACTTTGTACAAAATTCCCCCAAAAAATCATATTTTCACAATCAGTTGTCCAATTCTCTAAATTCTTCAGTTGTCCAAGTCACATAAAACTAGGGGTTCAGATAAGGTTTGGCCAGGCACTGAGAAAGTGATGAGATTTGGACAAACCTTGAACTGAATCCTGATTTCACTGCAGCCCTCTACGTAAGTCAGTTAATGCTTTGTAGCGCAAACAGGCAAACAGATTATACACACTGTATATACTGTAAATGAAATATAAACACAAAGGAACATTCAAGGTCATTTAGAAGCAGCTGCTCAAGGCACAATGCACGGAGTGTTTAGCAATTTACAGCATCAGCATCACTTGTTAGGGCATTTCCTATCATATGGAATTCTAGGTCAAGGGTACCAGCCAGCATATATAGCTATATAGATAGATAATGTGAACGTACACAACACATCGCAGATCAAGTCAGTCTGTACCGGCTGTACCATTGCCCATTTTACTTAGGGCATTGCTTTAGCAATTTATGAGCTATTTACTCGTATAAATACAGTTGCTACAGAAAACAATGTGTAATTTAAATGTAAATGGTACCTCATTTATGTCCTATCAAAATAGAGAATGAGACCATAAGGTGCTTCTCTGCTAATCTGCCTGTAAGCAAGTGTATGGAAGATACCATACTGCTTTCTGCTGAGCTGAGGCATTTCTAGAATTTTATAAAGGTTCTCTTCTTTTTGTACGGAATGCATCAGGGGTCAGGTAATAGCTGATTTATACATATAAGTTAAACTGTGCATGGGCAGACTATTCTGTGCATTAATAAGCTAGCACTGCATTGTCTATCTAAAGGAAAGAAACTGAAAGATTAACCTCATAGACGGACAAACAGGGCAACTTCTCTCTGAACATTTTTAGTGCACAAATTCACATAAGGTCAGTGCAGTAGACACTGATAAATGCCAAATATAGAAAGAGAGGTGCAAAGTGTATATGATAGAGAGTACTCACTCGGACACAGTAAGAAGGGCCCATTCTCACACTGCTGGGACTTATGTGCGGAGAGGAACTGAGCACTGACTTTTCGGTGTCTAACTGAATGCACTCATCTTGGGGCTTTGCAGTCACATCCGCATCCTGCTTTAGATGAGATGCACATAAGTAGCTGTTGAAAGTAAGTTCTGCAGAAGGTGGGCTGCTCGGAGCAACGTGGCTTTCTGTCAGTTTCACTCTTGGCACCTCTTTAGTCCCCAGGGAGAAATGCTTTAAGCCAAGCAGGCTTCCTGCACCAGATAGCTTGAAATGGGACATTTTTGGTATCAAAGAGCATAATGTGTTTGAAGTGTTTTGTGTCACAAGGGTAATATTTTCAATGGATAAGGAAGGTGTAGCCATTGCAGGGGAGTTGGTAGAGCCTTTGCCATTTAAATGCCCACTCTGGGCACTTTCTTCTGTGGTGCTTAAGGACTCATCCCTGAAGCGACTGTATTTTGTTCGCTGAAGCATTACTGGGTGTCGTAGAAGCTTTCCATGCAAACTGTGTTCCTTCTGTCTGCTATGTTCTCTCATAGCCTATATAAAACCAGGGCCTTGTTCAGTTCTCCTTCACTGTGGGTCTGGCTAGTTGAAAAGTTAAATAGTTGAACACAAGATTAATGGCACTGCCAGGAAAGACATCCATAATAGCAAGCATATAATTATTGTTTTAAAATAATGTTACCAAAAAATCTTTGTATTGTTGAAAATCAATCATTGCTGACACCAAGTCATTAACTAATATTTATCCAATGGCATAGTAATAGCAGGATAAAAAGCTCTGTATTTTGGTTGCTATTAGTCATGTGCAAGTTTTCATTTATTCCTTAAAGCTTCCGATATTTCTTGCAGAAAATTCAGCTGTATGAATGGGAGAAACCCCCTTTAAATTCCAGGCTTGATTGATGAGTAAAGATATAAAGCAGCAGAAGTATCAGGGTATTCCTTCAAATATAGCATAGGAATCCAAAAATCCACAGCTGAATCCTCTCTCTGGCTGCCATCCTTCATCTTCTGAATGAGCCAGGGCACAGTGGGGGCATTCTGTACTTGAGGATTTTGGGGGCGTTGCAAATTTTCCATGAATGAACTCTTCTGAATGAATCGCTGCCTATGTCTGCATGCTGTAAATTCTGTGAATGAAGCTGAGAATGGATGTAATCGACTCGCAATCCCCAGGGTGTTCTGCAGCCGTCCAATAGGAGAGAAGCAGAGTGACTCATGCATCACAATAACACTAAGCTGCTAGCTACAGCTTGCTTCTTGTAACAGCACAGTGTGGGTTCATATACTGTGTGTCTGTTTGATTGTAAGCCTTCTAGCCCAGGCCTTGTTCCCTAAAACTCACTATTTGTAATCTTTACATTAATAGGATAATCTATTATTGTCAGCGTTCCTAAGGCAGATACATTCTACATCTATAATAGGATTCAGGACACCCAGCTGGTAAGCAATATACATATATGCATGAGTTTATACCTTACGTACTCACATCTATATTTATACCCACAAGAGAGGAGACACAGCAGCTTTCTCCGGAATAGGGAGTGAGCTACACAGAGGATGAAATAGGTCAGCATTCAGGACTTTACGCATTGCCTTTACCTAAAGCCCACAGTGGCCCTACCATGACTAACTGCCATTGTTACCTGCATCACACCTTTATTCAGAATCCACCACGTATCTTTGCACAAACACATAATACAGGTAAGGGACCTCTTATTTGTGAACCCAATATTCAGAAACCTCAGAATTTTGGGATGGCCGTCTCCCATAAATACTCATTTTTATAAATAATTTTCTTTGCAATAATAAAACAGCAGCTTGTACTTGATGGTAACTAAGCTGCATGAACCCACATTGGTGGCAAAAGACTCCTGTTGGGTGTATTGAAATGTTTTTGAATAGAATGAGGGTATGGTGATCCAAATTATGAAAAGTGGTAAGTGCAGGGCTTTCATTGCTCCTTAGCAAGCTGCAACTTTTGTCTTTTGGGAAATGGTTGACACAACCAGATTATTGGTGCAGAGATGTGCTACAGGGTAGAACAGGTAGGTGCAGACTTTTAATGGGTGAAGCTACACCTGCCTCAAAAACTTGCACCTGCTTAGGACCCTAGCAGCCAGATATGAAATACTGGAAAGTTGCGGAACAAAAAGCTAAATAGTATAAGCCGAGTTTTTCAGCACCAGAAATGTGCTGAAAAATTAACCCATTTTTTTTTAAAAACAGCCTGACCTGCGCAAGCCCCTTCCAGCGATTGCAGCCCCAGCACTGCCAGGCCCTCCAGGCTACCTAATAGTGCACTCTTCTGCACGCCTGGGCGGAAGTGACGTCACACGCCCCCTTCTTGCCCGCTTATCTTCTGGGACCACCTGGCCAGCAATTCCTGCCAACCCACCAGCCTTACCAGCCCCACGAGCCCCACTAACAGTGCCTTCTTTTGTGCCCCAGGGCAGGAGTTATGCCCCTGCAGTTTCAAGGTACAGATACAAGTATTTTTGGGAAACTGCAGCCAACAAAGCACTCTGTCTGCAACCATCATGTTATCCATTACCTGCATATAAAAAGTAAAGTAAACATAAAGGGACATATGGCTAGCATGAAAATAATTAATCAGTGACCTTTTGTGTGTTTGACAATAAGACAGCTTAATTATTATTACTATATAGGCTTAAAGTTATGGTGACATGTACTGAGCCTCAAATAATGTCATTTTATTGGTATTTATTATTTATATTTATTTATATATGTATTAGGTATATATTTATTTGTATTTATTTTGATTATTGAAACTTAGCGGTAGCTGCTGCATTTCCCACCCTAAGGGGCTGATTTACTAACCCACGAATCCGACCCGAATTGGAAAAGTTCCGACTTGAAAACGAATATTTTGCGACTTTTTCGTATGTTTTGCGATTTTTCGCGTAAGTTTTAACGCTACGCAAAATGCGCAACTTTTTACGCAACTTTCGTAATGGATAGGAAAACTCGCGTTTTTACGCAAAAATCGTATTGGATCCGAAAAATTCGTAAAGAATCCGAAAAAATCGCAAAACATACGAAAAAATCGCAAAGTACCGATCATTACGAAAAAAACGCAATCGGACTCCATTCGACCCGTTCGTGGGTAAGTAAATCAGCCCCTAGGTGTTAGGAACTATTGAGATTCGAACCCTGGACTTTGTGCAGAACTCCGGCTGCACATGCTTACTGAGCCACAGGGGGCTCTTTGACCTACATGCGATCAGTTGCTCTAATGTCCTTTCTGCCTTTCCACCAGTTTCACTGTCTATATTGGTCATCACATGTGTGGCTGCTTTGTTAATCACCAGACTATTTAAACCCTCTCCGGGCTAGACACAGGGCTCGATCATCGTTCCCGCTGAGCCTGGTCTTGCCACCTCCGATTCCTGATTCCTGTGTTCCCTGCCTTGTTCCTGTTTGATTTTGCGATATTGACTTCTGCCTGACTTTCTGAATTGCTTGAACTCTGCCTGGACTGACCCCTGCCTGACTAACGGATCTTGCTAGAACTCTGCCTGAATCGACCCTTGCCTGATTAATGGACTTGCTAGAACACTGCCTGGACTGACCCCTGCCTGCCTTTGGATTCACCTGTTACTGGACTCTGTATTTATCACAGGCCTGTACTGTACTTTTATTTCCATTCTGTTTATATTCATTAAAACTCCTTTGTTCTTCTAACTTGGCTGTCTGGCCTTTTAAGGGAGTTCTGGGTTATCAGCACATAGGCTCCTACCTGCCAGCCACTCACCTGTGGTTGCACCTGACACTAGGCTTATACTTGAGTCAATATGTTTTTCCAGTTTCCTTAGGTAAAATTAGGTACCTTGGCTTATATTCGGATCGGCTTATACTCGAGTATATACAGTAACAAAAAATAAATAAATAAATCTGAAGACCAATTACAAAGCGTTGTTGATCAAAAGTGTTGTTGATATCATACAAATAGTTAACTTAAAGGAGAACTACCCCTTTTATATAATCACAGCCACATCATTAACCAAACAGAGTTCTAACAAATCCTTCATAAATACCACTTTTAGTTCTGAGTTAAGGACAATGCACAGTGCAAAATCACCCATAAGGAGAAAACACAGCTTTATACAATATATGAGCCTTGTATTTCACACCACTTTTTGCCGTTTCTCCACAGCTTTATCAATAGACTCCTTTTTGTTCCGTTTAGCCTTCTTCTTTCTGGTGCCTTTGATCTTGTGGGTGAAGCCGGACAACAAGAAGCATTGCCTAAATCAAAGAGTAACCCAGAAATGTAAAATATATGGCGGAGGTCAGGTCCTTGACAGATGACAGTGTAGATTTATTACTACTATTAAAGCAGTTGAATTTGAAAATATCCCAGTCACTTTTAATGTTACATGGGAGAATATATTTGAAATTCATCTGCCTTTCTGCTTCCTTTCAGTTATGCTACTCTAGCTTTCCCAGCTGAGAATGAATTGATATGAGCGTTAAAAGGATTTTGTCTCCTAACTGTTACAGTACAGGTGAATACCCCATGCTATACTTATAGCTATGGTGCTGCTAGTACTAAAGCTTGACAGTTCTATATTCTGCAATTCCCAGTTGCACAAAGCATAAAGTTACAAATAATATCCAAAGTAAATAAGTATTGCCCTTTGGTAATAATTCATAGAAGGGGTATATTCCCTGCCAACACAACATAAAGGACAGGTTTACTTGTTATATCCAATATACACAGAGCGTAATAGTCAGTCTAAAAAGCAAAATTGATAGAACATCAAACAATGTGTTAAAAAATGCTTGCCCCTATAAGTAATAAAAGGTACAAAATTTGCCCAGGAGCAGTAACCTATAGCAACCAATAAGATGATGCTCCCTGCTAATTGGTTGCTATGGGTTACTGCTCCTGGGCAAACATAGTTCTTTTCATTACCACATATGTGTCTTTACATTTCCGTCAGATTCACCCTAAAAATATTAGTGAACGTAAAGGTTAATTATTGAACAAATTTTGAGATATGTTGGATTTTGTATTTGATAAATTAATGCCAGAAAGTGTAACTGAAATACTAGATATAGGTACATTTTATTTACAGATACATTATAGATCATTGTTACTTAGTATTATATAGATTTTTTATGTCTCTTTGGGGCTAATTAAGTGGGGAAAAGAACCCCCAATGCTGCAGCAGCAATATTTCCTAACTAGGGAAAAACAAATAGTATTATATGGTGTTTTAGGTATTAGATTTAGTTAGATGCAGTATAAGATCAAAGGTATCCAGGCTTTCCGATAGATGGTAGAACACTGTTGGTGGCATTTGCTTTTATTCAGCCACCAGAGCATTAGTGAGGTTGGGAATCAGGCCTGGCTCACAGTTCCAGCTCATCCCACAGGTGTTGGGTTGGAGTCAAGTCTGGCAAGCAGGTCTAGTTCTTGCACTCTGATGCCTTCAAACATATTCTGTACAGACCTCACTTTATGCAGAGGGAAATTATTATGCACAAACAGGAAAGAGCCTTCCCCTGTATAAATAACATCCTCAGCACTGAGTTCCAAACTGTCTGGAAGCAACATCAGGACAAGTGTAGTCGGTAGGAGTGTGTGGTTTTTATACACATTCAGGCAGGTTGTGTTGTCCTGGCATCCGCCAAACCCAGACTCGCAGGTCAAACTGCCAGATGAAGAGGTGCAATTCTTTATTCCAGTGAGCAAGTTTCCACTGCTCCTGTTAGAAGAGACCTGCACCGGCCTGTGGAAAAAGGGTTTCAGAGCTGCACTTACCTACCTGAGTCCCTTGCAAAACAGAAACAATGCGATAAGCAAACCAGTTTTCATCAGCACAACTCTAATGTCATTTGTTCCTTTGGAATGTTTTGTTTTTTTTAATTTAAAAGCACAGAGCTGTTTTTCTTTCCCTTTGTTTTTACACATTGTGGCCCATGTTGGTGGCAGCTAGAAATGCTACACCTGGGCATACACCCCCCCAAAGCCACAATAACCCTTTAGAATATTTGTGCCCCCAGTAGCTCCCTGTCTTTCCTTTCTGTTGGGGAGACGACTGTAAAGCTATTGTTATTCACTAACTTTGGGATTTTTCTAAAAGTGTTTGCACATTAAGGTAGGTAGGATTCGCTCATTTGGGGAGGTCACCAATCTAGTAAATCTTTGGCCCTAGGACGGAGGTAGGACTGCATCCGTGAGCCAATGTGCTCCCTGATCCAACTAAAAAAAAGAATCAAACATCTGGCTGATTTCTGGCTAGATATTGTTTGGGTAGGGGGCTGTCGGGCTCCCTACACATGGGCAGATAATCTGCTGAATCGGTTCTAAAGGGCTCATATCAGCAGCTGAATTCTACCCATAGATGGCCAACTTTATACTCAGTGGGGTTTATTCAACAACACAGGGAAAATTTGAACCTGCAGTAACATATGACAACCCGTAAAGCTGGCCATACACGCACCAATGATATCTTACAAAACCTTGTTTCATACGATATTCGGTGCGCGTATGGAGGATCGATGAGGCAACCAATATCGCAAAGGCTGTGAATATTGGCTGTCTTGTCGATCAGCCAGGTTAAAAGATTTTCATCAGGAGCTATTGAAGGCGCCCAAACAAAATCTGTGTTCAGAGCTGAATCGGCAGGTAGAGGTAGAATTCCTATTGTTTCTACCTCCAAATCTGACAATTCAGCCCTGAACGTCTGTGGGGGCAAACAATCTTTCCTGCGATCAATTGCTACGTGTATGGCAACCTTAAGTCGTTAGATTTTCTTTTCTTTTTTTTTAGCCAGATGCAGCTAGTACAATTAAAGCAATAATTTGATTGGCTGCCAATGTTTTCTGCCCAGGTGCAAATTTGCCCCACTTTGATAAATGTCCCCCACTGAGAGGTGGCCTTAGAGAGCTGTGATGGGTCAATGGGATCCATGCCATCCAGATTTGCAGGCAGGCAGCCCTGGCCACCTTAGGCAATTGCAGAATACATGGGGGAGTCAAGGGGAACAGGTTCTCCTCCCACTAGTTACACCACTCACAAACAGTATAGGGAGGATTAAGTAGAGGAACTTCATACTTGAAAATACATTTGTATTGAGAGTACTTTCAGTACATGTACAGGGATTCTAGTATCAGAAGCTGAAGACAGAGAACAATGTGTAATATAATGTGCAAATCAGTTGCTGAAACAAATAATTTGTAACATTGTTATCACTTATTCTCTCTGCAATCCATTTCCTGGTATAATATCGTTTCATTTTTGGCAAATACAAGTACATTTAGGCCCCAAACCCATGGGAGCTGCAGACTGGGCCAATAGCCCAGGTACATAGGTACAGATCACACAAAGACTCAGCTTGTATCATATTTGGGCTAATTGCTCAGTATTTGATTAGGCGTTTGGATTATTGGCAGTTGCAGTGAAGCAGCTGTGTGTACGTTATGGTATGGTGTGAAATTGCATTGGGCATATCATTTTCTAAAAACACAAACATTAACTTTGAGTTGTCTCTTGAGATGTAAGTTGTTACACTGCTAAATGGCTACAGAATATGCACAACTGTAAGGACTTAAATATTAGTGAAATTCCTGTGTAAAGTGCTGTATAAATGTCCAATCCACTCTCCACGCCCTAGGGAATCTACCCTGCCCTTCCCTTGTATAGTGGGTATGAAGGCTTCAAGTAACACATTTCGCAGCTCTTCCAAGTCTGTGCCTGCAATGTATTTTATTCATAGAAGCTTATAACCAATGTTATAAATGTGCTTAGATTTTCTTGTTGGACGGCTTAGTGAGATGAAGCGTTAATTGAGGATTAACTGTGGTGCTGAAGCAGCTGGGTGCCCTCTTCTGTAAATGGTGTGGTATTACTTTGGGAATTGATTTTAACATATGTTGAGGTAAAAACCTGAAAGCTAACTCCTCTAGCTGAAGCCTCACATTGCATTATGGGAGCTCTAGGTTTTTTTTGTACAAATTATGAAGGATGACATGACAATGAGAGAAGCATTTACCCTTATGTGATGTTAGTAGCTAAAACTGCCTGGTTATTGCAGCTACAACTAGCTATAACAACATAGTGCAAAGTAGTAGTTTTAGTCCTTCTGTCATGTCAACACTGAAAGCAGTCTATGGAATACAGCTAGTAAGTGATAGCTGTCTGTAATACTCCTACCTCAATCTGACCAATCAGGTTCTGCCATTCCATTGTTTTGTAGATCTACTTAGCAGGTATTGTGGCACAGAACAAACATGTACTTAGGGAATCTCAGCTTTAAATGAGAAGCTTATCAGAGAGGTCTATGTAAACACAGCACTTACAGTAAGGGCTCTGGCACATCTCCCTGATATGCCATCCCACCGGCGAAAATGTAAATCGCCGCGGGCAACTAATCTCCCCGTGTGCCAGAGCCCTAAAGCTGCATTGAGTCCTCTATCAAAAGAAACACAGGATTTCTTGTCTCCTTTTTTGTAAACATGCTCTTCAGTATCAGACTTCCACTCTCAGAAAAATTCTTCATTCCAGGGGCAGGAGTCTGTGCAGCTCTCTCCTGCTCCCACTCCCTTAGAGGAGAACTATACCTCTAGGCGCTAAAAGCCCCCTTAACTATTACTGCCTAGACCCCACTCACCTCTCCCTTATCGCATAGTTTTTAAGTTTAAACACTGTCCCCATCACTAACACCTAGCTAAAAATGCAGAGTAGTGCAGCAGTGTACCTCGCTGACATCTTCTTACCAACTGAAGACTCTTTAGGTCTCACTGCCGACACGGACCCTTCTTGTGCATGTGCAGTTGAAGCTGATTTCCTGCTACCTCCAACTCCGCATGCACAAGCAGATTTGTAAAAATTCACCCCCCCCCCCTCCCTTAGGAGTATATGATCTGAGCTACCAAGGGCTAAAACTACAGCAGGAAGCTAGGAAGACCAAGCTGAAATGGCTGCTGCAATCTTAAACAAATGGAGGGAGCATCTAGGGCTCTTTACTCAGGTATGGTAAAGCTTCCTGCAGAATAAATATAGTGTTCTAGGTGGCACTAATGTGGCTCATCTATTGGCAGTAAAATGCCAAAATGACTTTCTCCTTTAATGTGGGATCAGTTTAACCCTAAATTCACAGCCCTGCCCCTTCAATGGCACTGCACCATTCCATGGTACTTATGAACTACTCTTCCAGTGGTTTCAATGGCAATGCACTTCTGCATTGTAGCTATTGAAGGCAAAGGAAGCCATGAAAGGCAAAATGGGGGGGGGGGGGCGGGGGGGCGGGGGCAAGAAGGAAAGAACTTCTCTATGCACCAACAAAAGGGGATTGGTCAGACAGCAATTACGAATAGCAATAAAATTAACAAAAAATGAAAAGACAACATACCTACAATCATTCATTTATTAGAGAAGAAAGAAATTTCACTAGTATTTACATAGTGCAAAAAGCAGTTATTACTCCAAAATGAACAGTAAAAATAGAATTATCCTTCATACAAGAAAAACCCTTCATGTCGTATTAGGCATTAAATATTTGGTTCCTATGAATAAATCACAACAACGTAATAACAACCAAGGGTAACTTCATTATGAGCATGGTATTAGGAAACAAGCACAAGTTCACAACATTTGTGTACGCAGTGTGTCATTTGGATTAAACATTAACTACACTGATGCTGGAAGGAGATGTTCCAAAGGAATAAAGGTTCCAATACCATTAAAATGGAGAAGGTAACGATACATTTCCCCATTTCTGCCATGAGTGGATATGAGTTATATACGCTGTAGAATAAATGAGAGGGTAAACATCAAAGATTTAAAAGGGTATGAATACTTAGCAATATGTCAAATATTCTCTGGGTTGTAACGCTCAATGGACAACAGAAAAATGCCTGACTTGGTCTAGTCTACATTCTGCAAAATGTCACTCAGCACGTGCTGCAGGTTAAATACATATTTACACACATCTCATTTAGCCTTACTGTACAGATGCTTTTTCATTATAAGCAAGGTCCCTAAAAGGTACACAAATTTGTGTAAAACTTTACTCATCATAAATAAGTTTTATTTATGAAAAGGTAGAACTGGAAGACCAAACACAGCGTTTAATATTTAAATATTTACACATACGGATTATGGTTGTTTCATTCTGCTAACAGAACACTAGAAATCAGACATTAACCATGGAAATTGCTTTTTACAAATTCAAATAAAGGGTCAGTAACAACAAAAATGAAACTATATCTATATATTTGTGACCTGGTTCAAACAGGCCTAACAACTTTATAAAACTGCTGTTTATTTAAGTAAAAGATGAGGATATTTCACAAATGTTGATAAGTTGTTTAAGTGTAAAGGTTTCACTGTTTTTGTGTTACTGGTCCTTTGCAGTAAACATAGTATTAGTGTGGGTCCATATGCTTGCCATTAAAGGGATAGATTATGTAACAATTCTACATAGCCTGTGTCAGTAAGCTGCTTGCATCTCATATCTTTGCTTGTTTAGCTCCTTCCGTTCATCTGCCCTGTGTTACAAATCTCTAAAAAAAGCAGAGACCCCTCCAATCCTGGTACAGTACTATTTACTGTAATAAAGGTCTTCTCAGTAAAGATCAATTAGCACCAAGGGACCTTGGATTAGAAGGGAAAGGGCATTCAATAAAACATTACTGGCTCAGTATTTTTAATCAAAAGAACTTGGGGAAGTCAAAAAGGCAGGATAAAAATGGGCTATAATGATACAGGTATGGGACCTGTTACCCAGAATGCTTGGGACCTGGGGTTTCAGATAAGGGGTCTCTCTGTAATTTGGATCTCCATACTTCAAATCCATTAAATCCAAGAAATGACTTAAACATTAAATAAACCACATAGGATTGTTTCCCCTCTAATAAAGATTAATTATATCTAAGGAAGGGTCAAGTACATGGTAGTGGTTTTGTTTTTTTTTAAAAAAAGGGAAAATTTTGAAATATTTGATTAAAATGGAGTCTATGGGAGATGACCTTCACATAATTTGGAGCTTTCCACATAATCCCATAACTGTAATGCAAAGCAAGGCAAAATGTACTATAAAATATTCCATGCTTCATTTGGTCATTTTAGCTGCACTGTGAATACCCCCCCCAAACATAACTGCTTAAGAAGAAACACTCAATTTTTCTAAGCTTCACAAAACCACAACAGACAATACTTGAGGTTTTCGGCTGGGTGAAAAAATGTCACTGCATCTACAGGGGGCCTGCCTTCCACGATGATAGGGGTCCTTGTAAACCTTCCCCGCATCTGTATAAACATATGCTCATTTACCTTTGGTTCCAGTCTGAAGATGCCCCAAACAGCAGCTACAAACAAATCAGTATCTGAATGACTGACCCACAGCCAAAAACAGGAGAGATTAGAAGGTGAGTGGAGTTTTATACACTTGACTTAAGGTTATTAGATCTGTGCTATTATTTTTATAAGACTATCTGGCTTTCAGTTAGTTCAGACCCCAGCACATATAGCCAAAATCACAAGGTGGGCAATATTTTGCACAGATTCCCTGCAGCAGGCTATGGCTCTGATCCCATGTGCAGTAAACACACCATACATGGTCCCTAAATACTGTAGTTGTGCCTGTACTTAGAGCCACTGTGTCAGCCCAGGTGCAGGCACACACAGCAGAAACTGTAGGCCAAGAATCCGCCCTGTATGGCACTGGCCTTACCCACTGTACTTAATACTGATATTTCCTGTTATCAGAAAATAGCCAATTTAAGCTGCTATTTCAAAAATTATATTTGAAACATTCAAAGACCTGTATCAATTACTTGTATAAAATCACACTAGAGCTAAAGTCCAGCTGCCCAAATTGAACATTTTTGCGCTCATTATGAATATCAAGCAGATGTCATTAGAGTGCAAGCTGTTGCTATTTTTCACTCATCTTTGATCAGCTGCTTTCTGATATGTACAAACAGTCTGACAATAGGACTTGCCTAGAAGTCCTGTGTACAGAGGAAACGTTGCTTACCCCACAGGACACAGTCTGCCTCAAGTATCTCCTGTTCTGACTGGTCTATCTTATAGTCTTCCATCTCAGAACCACCAGCTAGCAAGAACTTTCAAAGGCCACTGGCCCAATGAAAAAAAAATTAAATAAAGGTAAATACTACAAACTGGCTGTATTTGTGCTCCAGGCAAAGTTAGATTACAACAGTAGTAAAGTTATGTACTTGTAACCAATCTGAAGTTTTCAAATACCATAACAGGCTTTAATGTTTTTACAAATGGTGCAGGGGTCCTTTTTCCAGAAAAGATGACTTTTACCGATTCCATAGTAGAGCCCATTAACTGTAATGGTTTTTAACACTTAACGTCAAAAAGGTTAAAAATGTATACAGAATGAATTAGGTAAATATTGCCTGTTTCAAGATCAAGAAATATTTGAACCACAGAAAGAGAACAGAGACCTTTTCCTTTTAATTTAATGTTGGTCTTATATAGGTTCAGTATTCCGTCACATCTCTTTGCTCAACAACACTCAAAATACAAAGGGTAAGGTCTGTCGCTGCACTCTCATCATTGTAAGACTTCATTCCTTACCCCATGCATTGGCCAATCTATAACCTAACCCAGGTAAAACTATTTTTTAAATACATGGAAAGTTTTAAATTTATAGCAAAGTTTAAAAACAGCTCTGTTCAGACCGATTCCTGAAAATCACCATGTGTGTGGCCATCTTAACATAATATATGAGAGATGCCCTAAAGCAGTAGGTTTATTTCACCTTTTAGCCTTGAGATGTGTACTTGAAATTACAATCACTTGTGATCCTATATGAATTCACTTACAGAAGTAATGACACACATGTCGTGAGTGCCGACATTCCTCATGTTGATTTTTCCTATATATATGTATATAGTGAGAAAGACAAACTTATAATGAAACAGACTTGTTAATAGGAGGACTAAACTCAGGGGACAGAAATACACTTTGGTTATGTAGTCCATATGTTTCAAATTGCAGCTCTGTCTTCTCTAACATGTCAATATAGTAGGGGGTGGGGCTTATTTGCTTCCTGTCAGCAGTGCTCAAATCTAACCAACAGAAAGTATTACTGTGTTCACATAGTTATACCTTCTATATATCAGAGATGGTACTAGCCCTTACCACTGCATACTGTGAGCATAAAAAAACAAAAAAACTAAAGGCCAACTTAAGAGGTAATCACATGCCAATATTGCTTTACAGCTCTCCATTTACTGCTCTTATCTAGCATGTTAAATATTACATTCTCTGGACACATACATAACTGTATTTGGTAGCCATTTGTATTCCTACAGCTGCAGTGAGGTAAGTAAACCACCCCAATGGATGATAGCACAATGGGAAATAGAGATCTCTTTCTATGGCTGTGCATTTGTGTATTCTTGACAAATGAAGGTTGCACATAGAAAACACAAGTAGTTTTGGGTGCTCCCGTAAGCGTACACAGCCATAATGATCAGTAAACTATATATTTACCCTCACAGAAGCCACAGGTGCAAATGGTACCAAAACTGCCATGGATATGTACCTTTAATAGTCCTTTTAATTACATACTGCTACAATTTCAAACAATATTTACAAATTCATCCAAAATCAATGCTGAAGCTATTTAGAAATAGCTCTTTTACATTCCCGATTATGGTGGATCAGTAGATATATATACAAAATGCAAATCATTGCATATAGACAATGCTAGTTATATATTTCTGTACTGTTTAACATATACTGTGTGAGGCAACACATCTTACAAAGAGTGGGAGTACAACACACACAAAGTGTAGCACAAAGCCAACCTTCAGAGTGCATTACTTAATGTGATTCTCTTTGATGAATACAATGGTTAGGTTTATACGCTTTGAAGACCAGTAGCATTCAGAGCTGTATGTCAGTTAATATACTCCCATGCACCTGAAAGCAAATGAATCTGTACCTAGAATAAGCTAGGGAACAGTCATATTCTAACACTATCCTATATTTAAGTTGTTTTACACTAAAAGGCTTCTATTTGACATCCTTTCAGACTGAGTATTACATGTGGTTAATCATTCAGTATCCAAAAGCCTTGCTGGACTAAATGCTTTATAATATTTACACGTCATTTAAATAGATTCTCCCCAAACCTTAGCATACCTGCTGTAGAGAACAAAGACAAAGTTATCATGTGGCCGGCAAATAATCAGACATCAACGTCAATGAGTTGTGTTGATCCTATACACAAGTAAAGTGAGTTAAGAAAGATTATCAAAAAGCGCCCAAGTTTTTTAACACTTTCCATATATCTGTGTTTAACATTTACTAAAAATAGATGAATTAAAACATGAAATGAAATTCTGAAATGTTAGCATCCATAAAATATTGTCTCTCTACTATAATTAATACTTGGAAGTCATAAGCTCAACTCCAGCAAAGCTTAATTTATATTTGAAACCAGAGTTGTTGCATTGGAACCATTACTATAACGACATGTTCCCAGACTGGATTCTATAAAAATGATGACGCCATATGTGAGGCCCATAAAAATTAATCACTCCTCACACAGAAACAGAGGCTTTTACTACTCTATCTAAGCAAGCATACACACTGTGCATTGTAAAGAATATACAAATGGACAATAAATCCCATTATTGCCTATGCTTTTGATTTCAGATTTATGAACAGATTTTTTTTTTAAATAAATACTTAGAAATATGTAAAATCTACCATAAATCATACTTCACAAAAAAACTCTTTAGAATGCAGAATCAAGTTTCAATGTAAACATATTGTCTGTTTTAAGACTGGGAATTGGAAAAAGTCTATTTGTCAAATGAATACAACAAAGCAGGAGAGAGATAGAATCACAATTTACCAATAAACCAATTACCTACAGTAACTACAGTAAACTGAAGGCTCAATGGAAGGTTAAAAAAAGGTTCTCTCAGTTTTGCTAAATAGCAGGTGTTATTTGAAACAATCCTTAGTGCTTGTATATAAATGAGTCAACAAGTATTTAATAGAAAAACGGATGTAGTTTGCTTGGAATTACATATATATTAAACTGTGCAAAACATTGAGATGAAACTTATATGGGAATGGCTGCAACTTTCCCACTAGAACAGCTTGCTTTTTTTGCAAGTGGAGAAGTTCCTGAGTTTTTTTTTTTTTTTTTTGCTCTACATAAAAGTGGAGTTAACTTTTTCTTTTAGTGAAGACTTTCGACCAGTCTGAGTGTGTGATCCATTTCTGACATGCATTTCTGCTGTCCTTTCTTTGCAGTCAGCAGCTTCTGACTGTTCACATTGCCCTACCTCATCCTCTTCACTGTGTTCAATATTATCCTCCTCAGGGCTGTTAGAGTTTACAAGCTGGAGGGATTCCATAGTTCTCTGGGTTTCCGAGACCCAAGATTCTATTCTGCTCACTGAAATAGGTTCTTGGGGATACTCATCATCATCCTCTTCTTCATCATCATCTTCCTCAAGCATTTCTGGTACCAATGTACTTGCTGTGCTAGTCATGGATGAATTGAGAACATCTCTGCCACTCCCATCCCATGATCCAGTTTCAGTGCTCTGCTGCGAGGCCCATTCAAGATTGTCATCTTGTTTTACCTCTTCCTTGTCAGCAGGAGTTGGTTTCTCAAGGGTAGCTGATGAGGTAGTACTGCTTGCAGTTTTCGGTTCTTGCTTTTGTGTGTTGTTTCGCACCAATGGTGCGCTGGCTGCTTGTTCTGACCCTGTAGTTGTGACTGAACATTCTTCATTTTCGGACGTTTCAAGCCCATCGGATGTTTCTACCATATTTCGCCAGTTTGTTTCTGTGACCAAAAAAAAATATGTGTGTTAATGCTCCCAACACCTGTACTGATTGTAAACACTGATCAAAGCTGCAGAAATAGCCATGAAACATTTCCTTCACTAGTGTATCATAATTCCAAACATTTTCATAAAAAATATGCATAAAATAATAAAAAAATAACAATTTCCAGCACACATAACTGAATATTGCTGTTAAGGGGCGTTGGGTACTGGCAGTTGGACAATAGCTGATAGAAATGACAAGCTACTATTTATAAATGCAATAATCTCTCATATGTTTTCTGTCATCAGGCCACTGGGGGCTGTAAAAAACACACTTTATATCCTATCCCAAGTAGTTTTGAAGAATGAACTTACCATAATCCTTCTCGTTCACCTCTGAAATGGGCTCAGAGATCACACTGCAGAAGGAAATTGCACTTGCTGCAGATGGATTACGAGAATGACCCATGTGAGGAACCTTTTTAATGTTCTTCAAAGCTTCTTCTGCTTGTTCTTGTTCCATTGAAGAAACCATATCCTTGTATGCTTTCCTGGCTTCCTCCGTCAGCGACACTAAATTATGAAACAAGCTCTGCAATGGAAACAAGACAATACCACTTACATGTTAAATGCTATTATGGGAAAATGTGTTTGAATCAAAAAGGTTAAAGGTGTAGAAAAAAAACCAATTAGAGATAAATTGAGTAGGGATGCACTGAATCCATTATTTTCCGATTAGGCCGAACCCCAAATCCTTTGTAAATGATTCGCCCGAATATCAAACCGAATCCTAATTTGCAAACGTGCAGCAAAAATGTTTAACTTTTGTGTTTATGTGACAAAAAGTCACGCGGTTTTAAGGGTTCAGTTCGGCCAGGCTCATTCAAAATCTACAAAAGTCTTTTACATGACTGTATCCAATAAATTCTAGCACATTATGGCATTTAGAAAACTATAAGCTAAAAAGAAATATTAGGTTTCTTTCTTAGAGAGCAGTTTGGTGGATATTATTTGTCCCTGTATGGGACTATCTAACTCTGTGTCACCCGATAGAATCTGCTGTGGAAAAAGGTTTATAAAATAGGTGAGATTAGAGCAGAGTGGGACATGGTAAAGACTGATCAAGGAGGGTCTTCCTAATATTGGCAGGTATGCCTTCTCACAGAATTTACATTTTGGAATTTAGTAGGCCTGTTGTTTTAACAAATCTTACCTCTGCACCAGAATAACTGAAGATTCCAACAACACTAACAGGAACCAATTTGTTTACACAGCGCCCTAATGCTTTTCTACCAAGAGCAAAAACAAAAGGAATTTCTTGTTCCCTGGCCATAGCGATAACATTATACAGTGCTTCGTCCAGTCCACCTGAAATGAAAAACATATAATCATTAACATCTGAATGAAGACACATTCACACTTCTCTGCTCATATTGGTAACAGCTGCCAGATGACATTTGAACACTTGGAAATATCTATGGGCAAATACCTCTATGACTGCTTTGTGTGTACCTGTGCAGAGAGACAATTCTGTATGGCAATCCTGATAGCACACAACAGATTCCACTTTGCTAAATTTAGACAATTTACCAGGACCTCCAAACAAAACATAGGACCCAGAGTAATGTTCATGCTTGTAAGGTAGATTCCACCTTTCACAGCATGTTGGAGTGCAGGGTATGTAATTTAAGAGAAGCTGCCTCTCTACAAAGAATTTACTGGTAAGAGATGCTAGAGAGACTGAGTAAACAATGGCATATGTGGCCTCCCTAACTCCCATCTTTCCCCCCTACGGTCTATATTAAACACCGCTGCCAGAATTCTCCTCCTCTCATCCAGGAGAGTTCAGGCCCTTCCCCTGCTAAAGGCCTTATCGTGGCTTCCTATTAAACAAAGAATAGTTTACAAACTCCTTAACCTTCAAAGCCCCCCATTCCTCTGCTCCTCACTACATCTCTTCCCTGGTGTCTCCGTACGTTCCTGGCCGACTCCTTCGTTCCTCGCAGAGCAACCGTTTGGTTGTGCCCCCCACTACTATTGCTGTTTCCCGCTTAAACCCTTCTGCCTTGCTGCCCCTTACATTTGGAATTCCCTCCCTGATGTCCTCCGGAGAGAATCCTCCCTTAGTCTTTTTAAAACTAAACTTAAAGACTGCCTTTTGGAGCACTCACCCAGCACCTGATCTGGAAACTGGCACTTATACTGTAATGTCACCCACTGTGACCTATAGCACTTACATTTGCCCATTTGTGTCTGTTAGTTACCCCTCCCATATAGATTGTAAGCTCTACGGGACAGGGACCTCCTTCATCTTGTGTTTCTGACTCTTATTGCAACTGCACCTTGTATTTATTGTTGTACTTTGTATTTATCCATTATCTTTTGTATTTATCCATTATCTTTAACCCCCTGTCTGTATTAATGAATTCTACTGTACAGCGCTGCGTACATAAGTAGCGCTTTATAAATAAAGATATACATACATACATACATTTTAAAGTTTATCTAAAGGAGAACCATTGCTGTCACTTAAATGCAAAGTGGCTACATGAAGGATTAGAGATTTTGAGTGCAGTTCTCAAAATAGCATTATAGTAGTCACAATACAATATACCCTCAAAAAATGTTAATGAAACCTCAGCAGTTGCTCAGGCAATTGAAAAGACAGTAACAGATCAGAAGGTTATAATTGCTTCCTTTTCCACAGCTACTCTCTTAAAAATAAGGAAAAGAAAAATAAGAACCAAAGGCTCCAATTTTAGCCTCCCATGTTGGAACATAAAACTGAAATAAGGAAGAAACCAAGCTTATTTCTTTGATTTTTAAATAATGCCCTGGCTCCTCCTATTTTAGACTATTGGTGTATTGGTCAGATCATAGCCTTTTAATAGCTTGACTGTAATTTCAGTGAAGAAACTCACCTTTAGACTGAATTTTCTCACAGTTTGGTGAAATAATCACACATTTTATCTTATTTAACTTCATGTGTTTGGTAACCTCTCGTAAACCCATAACAAGTCGCCTCTTTGACTTTGCTTTCACAGGATCTTTTTGGTAAACACGCTCTTGAAAGCTGACAAGTTCTTGCAATAACACTGTCACGCATTCATCTATTTCTTTACTCAAAACTTGATTGCAATACCTGAAATAAATTTAACAAATAATAACATCTGTAAATATACATAGTTTGTATTTTAAAATGCATTAAGGAATAGCTTGGATTTTCACATCCCAGCAATGCAATCACATCTTTTTGAATTATGTGAATTTGGAGCAGGTTTGCACTTCTTTGGTCCATAAGATATAATAGTAAACAAAAGGTTCAACCTCCCAAAGTGATAAGTGGTAAGTGATAGGTGGGTTAAGTGATAAGTGGTAAATCTGAAGGTGTTTATGGATAATGGGGGCATAAAATACATTCAGTCTATGAACAATAAGGAATTTCACAATTTATATTTTAATATTAAATAATCATATTACAATGTAAATATGGAAATAAGATTAAAACACAACAGAATGCCCCAATCTCTATTAAGTGAAAACTGAAGAGATACTTTATACATCACTAGACAACGTAGCAATATTATTCAATTACAAACAGTTGTATTCTTTCAGATTATAAAGGTTACACTATTTAAATCACGGTACTTGAACTATAGTTTAGGTCAGTGCTGTCCAACTGGCGGCCCGCGGGCCGCATGCGGCCCTCGACCCCCCTCTGTGTGGCCCCCCACCTGTCTGGCTGCTTTGATGACTTAACTTTTTGTTAGCTTTAAATGGTATCAGTACTGAGATTAACTGGCCCCCTGAATGGTTCTCACCTCAGATTCAAGATATAATCCCTTTGTATTGTTTAAAAATGTAATCCCCTGTGTTGTTCACACCTTTTAATCTCTGCATTGTTCACCCCCTGCAGTGTTCACACCTCAGGCTCAGGCTGTAATCACCCACATTGTTCACATCTTCACACCTCAGACATTGTATGTACTGCCTGGCCTATGCTGCCTAGGGCAGGCAGAGTATGGCACACACAGACAGCATAGGGCAGGCAGTGTATGCACACACAGGCAGAATAGGACAGGCAGAGTATGGCACACACAGGCAGGGTAGGGCAGGCAGAGTATGGCACACACGGGCAGCATAGGACAGGCAGTGTATGGCACACACAGGCAGAATATGGCAGGCAGAGTATGGCACACACAGGCAGACTTTGGCACACACAGGCAGAGTATGGCACACACAGGCAGCATAGGACAGGCAGAGTTCTGCCTGTGTGTGCCATACTCTGCCTGCCCTATGCTGCCTGTGGGAGGTGAACCTGGCAGGGGTTTGTTCTGGGAGTTTGTTAGCAGTTGGAAATAGCCATTAAATGGTCCCTAAAGTGTGAAATTATATGCTGGGGGTTGCTGTGCTATCCACAGGGGAGGAGGCATATGGATTTAAGGGTGTGTCTTAATATGACATAATATAATTCTTTAACATATGAACGATGGTTGATATCCCTGCAGCGACCATTGTGATAAATTGGGTGTGGTTTGAAGTGGGTGTGGTTTAAAATGGGGGAGTGGCCAAAACTGGCTTTCATTAGCGGCCCTCCACCATGTATGCGAGAGAAATTCCGGCCCTTGGCACCGCAGAAGTTGGACAGCACTGGTTTAGGTCATACATGGTATCAAGGTTAATTATAAAAACTGGGCAGGAAATAGCATACATTTGTATGTAAATAGGTTATCCTTCCCACTGTTGCATCAAATCAGTTCAAAACTATGTAGTTCAATAGGATTTGTTTTCATTTTATTTTGTGAACAGCATTTCTTTATCAGCAATATCATCCATGTTTTAATTTATTTTCAATATGTGTTCTCCAGTTTCTTGATCTTTATTTATTAACTAGTCAGCGAACATATTCAAGATGAGTTCATATTCATACAGTGCATTATTGCCAATTCCCATTTATATTTTAATATTTGCCATTGGCAACTAGTGAATACCAGCTGAAAAAAAATGTTTCTTTTGGAATGAAACAAATTAAAAGAAATAATGTTAATTATTTATTTATTTTTAAATATGGCATGTTCTATACTTACTCTCTGAATCTTTTGCTGTGAATTTTGGTTAAGGTTGAAGTTGCCATTGGGCTGCCTATGCCTGAACTGGCTGGTGAGCCTTGAGATACCGGAGTCATACAGTAGGGGGAGTTTTGACTTGCTGGAGATAGGGAGGTATCACTTGGAGCACTCAGGCCTGCTTCTAAAAAGAAATATAACCAGTATTATAAAAACTTGAGGGAAGAATTCACCATTGCACAACATAGGCAAACTTGTTTGTTACAAGGTGTAAGATACACATTTAAGAAAGAAAAAAAATATCAATATTTGAGTTTTACCTTCTTGTGATGCTAGCTCCTCTGACTGATCATCTGCAAAACTTAGAGCATCTTTTTGTTCCTCTGATCCCAAGACACTTGGATCCACAGGTAATCGGCCTTTCTTTTCTTCTCTTTCTTTAAGAATGATCTACAGAATAATGAATAATTTAGCCTTCTGAATCAGGTCAGTCAGGCACATCAAGTTACTTTTCATTTTCTTACTATTTATAATATTCCTGGCACTAACTACTAACATAAATAATTTTTTTAAAAACCCACCTTTAAGGTAATGGTACAAGGGATGTTTTATCACCCGCAGTAAATATGCACTACCGCAAGCATCAAAACATCCCTAGTTTCCTTCCCACCAGCATGAAGTGAATCGCCGGTAGCTAAACACATTCGGTTACTGATAAAAAAAAATCTCAACTGCTGGTGGATCAGTCAGCACAAACATTCCCCTGAGGGTACGATAAAAATAATAAATGTGGAATGAAATCCCTCTTTAATTCATACTATTAAATTACAAGATCCGACAATACATTGGTGACTGGCAAGTCTACCACAAATAGCTGTACACAATTAATAAATAAATAGATATCTGTTTTACAATAAAAATTGCTGGGAACCACTTTTAAAGTATATTGTCTGCAAAAAGCGAATGTGCAAACTTCTGGCTGAACATGTTCTGGCCAGTTAAAATCCATTACCCATTTTAATACTTTACCTTTTTAAGTGCTGTGGGCCGTTTTAATTTTGGGACCTCCTTTTCTTTTCCCCTTTTGACTCGAGGAGCAGTGGAATCCAGAGGGTTGGGTGAACCCATCACAGCCTGGGCCTTAGTGAACACATTTCTGTTTGTATGTTCCTTGATGTGAAATGGGACAGCACTACCAACTGTACAATGAAAGGAGTGAAGCTTATATAAATAACTATGATTCATAAATAAAATGTAAAAATCCTAATTTTAACAGAAATGTATGGAAACCATAAAAAGCAAAATACATTTAAATGTTCTTTTTAAAAGGTAGAGAAAATGTATAAACCTTGAACAGGCTGTAGGCATAATGGGCTTTTAGAGCACACTATCCAGGATCTTGGCCTCCAGCTGTTAGAGGATCAGTGTCCTTTATGATCTGATGTATGTATGTATGTATGTATGTATGTATGTATGTATGAAAGAGACATTATCTCTGCCTTAAGTGCTATGTCACACAATATTAAGTGCTGCCTAGGTGTAACACAGCCTTTAGGCTCATAGTACACTAGGAGATTAGTTGCCCGCATTAAACCTTTTCTACCAAGGGAGACTAATCTCCTGCAAATACTTTCCCACCAGCTAACATTGAATCACCGGTAGGGAAATGTGTGCAGTGTTTCACCACTGGTAATTTCAGTGTTAGCCGGTGGGAAGTAATGTTTTGTCGCCCGCAGTAGCAAAGAATTATTGTGGGCGACAGAATGTCCCATGTCCTAACCATAAGGGCTATTGCAGATGGGATGATTTGTCCCCCACATCTAATCTCCACCAGCACGGGAGCCAAAATGTCTGAAGTTATCTGCCAGGATTAATGTTTTGCCACATGGGCATCAGAAATTGCATTTAGCTATAAAAAAAAAAAACAAACTACTTCTAACAAGCACTGTAGCATTAAAATAAACTCAACTCTGTTATCTGGTACTAACAACATCTTTATTTTGTGTAGAGTGCACAATTTAGCAGGGTTACCTGGGACAGCAATACTAACCTGTATAAGATAAAGGCCTGGTATTGGTGATTTGACGAGCTTTCATTGCTTGTTGCTGTCTCTCCAGTTCTGCTAGCATATCTCCCAGGTCCAGCTGCACAGGAGTCTTGCTCTTCTTTCCTGATGCCTTGGACAAGGCTTCCTGTAATATAATTAATATTGGCTCCAAATACACAATCTATAACACTGCCATATAATGTGCATGAGGCTAAAATTAAGGAGATATATTTATGAAGCAGAGTATAAAAAAAATGCATATATAATAAAAACGTTGATGCACCAAACAAAACAGTGTATACAAACCTGGAGCTTTTTCTGTTCCATACTAATTTCTGAATATTCCTGTGCAGTAGCCAGCGCAGCTGCAAGAGCCTTTTTCTTCTGACTTTTGGCTCTCTTTGGTACAGAAGTGGTGATTGGGATTGGTGTCTGAACAATATTAATTGGGGAGTTTTCAGGCAAACCATTCAACTGTGAAGAGCAGAAATAAGCTTATTTGTATTGAACGGTCAATGTGCATTATTTCTGACACTCATTCCATTACTCAGATGAGGTATACAGCTTAAAGGGGTAACCTGCCTTCAAGTTAACTTTAAGCATGTTATAGAATGGCCAATTCTTAGCAACTTTTCCATTGGCCTTCATTTTTTTTTTTATAGTTTTTGAATTATGCCTTCTAAATCTTTCAAGTTATCAAATAGGGGTCACTGACCCCAGAAGCCCATAAAAATTGCTCTGTGATGCTATATTTTTATTGTTTTATTATATTATTACTTTTCATATGACATATTTTTATTCAAACCAAAAGCTAAATAATTCAAAAACCACAAATAATAAAAAATGATGGGCAATTCTCTCTACATCACACTAATGGTTAATTTAAAGTTGAAAAGCCCCTTTAAATACAGCATTTACATACTGTAACAAGGTCATGATGAAAAAAACTACAGCTTACCACTTTAGTTGGTATCTTTGTCTGTGCGTTGTCATTTCTAGCACCATTACTGCTGTTAAGCTCTGGAAATTCATCCTCGTCCTAATGATGGAAAAAGGGAGTCAACCTTAATGGTTATATATACTTCCCTTGTGAACCATATTGGCTTAAAGAAGAAGGAAAGGCTAAGTCACTTGGGGGTGCCAAAATGTTAGGCACCCCCAAGTGACTTAGATCGCTTACCTTCTACCCCGGGCTGGTGCCCCTGTATGGAGAGAACAGCACCAGCCCGGGGTAGCAGCGATCGCTTCCTCCTTCCTCTCTCGCTGCCGCGCATGCGCAGTAGAGTGAAAAGCTGAACTTTAACAGAGAAGTCGGCTTTTTCACTCTACTGCGCATGCGCCGGACTCGGAGTCTAGGGGAAAGGAAGGCAGAAGGAGGAAGCACATCGCCCCAGGTGCCCCGGGCTGGTGCGGTTTTCTCCTAATAGGGGCACCAGCCCGGGGTACGAGGTAAGCGATTCAAGTCACTTGGGGGTGCTTAACATTTTAGCACCCCCAAGTGACTTAGCCTTTCCTTCCCCTTTAAAGGAAAAGTAACACTAAAAATTTTTAACTAAAAAATCTATTCTACCCTGCACCAATAATTGCCCTCTCCTACAAACCATTTATTATTTTGAATGCTGTAGTACAAAATACCTGTTAAAAGTTGGCTTCCAGTCATTTGAAGAAAGGCGGTACGGCAATGCAGGGGAAGTAACAGGGGAAGCGTCCACTATGCGACGATCGATTTATCGAGCCTAGCCTGACTCCTTCCTATACAGAAGGAAGGCTAGGCTCACTCAATCGATGCTAATAATCATATGGAATGCTGATCCACAGAGCAAACAATCTAGATTTAGCATAAAGCTACAAAAACTGTTGTATATTGGATCAAAGTTTTCCAAAACCAAAAATCAGTAACCAATATCAATAGGGCCAGTTCATAAACTCATCCATCCATCAAATATTTTTTTTAAAAATAACTGTATAGTATTTTGCCTGTTTCCATAACCTAGAAGCCTTCTAGTGTCTAGCAGTGATCTAACATATTTCATAATCTTGGTACATCCTTTATACAAGTTACATATAGGGGGCAGTATATACTCATGTTCTGAACAAGCCCAGTAACTAGCATTTATTGAAACAATTTTTCCAACTGTTTTATTTTAATATTTATAATATATAGCCTTTGTTAATTGTTGCACTTAACAATGCAGAACAGTAAAACTGAAAACATTTTTGGCCTTCGTGGTTCTTCAGACCAATTGTAGGAGGATAGGAAGGCAGTAATTACTATGATTGCAAGGAGTGGCAGGGAGATAAATAAGGGAGAGAAACAAATGGATCCACTAGTGTTTACTTAAAATACATGCCATTTTGTAATTAAAAAAACAAACAAACCACTTTTTCCATTCAAGTCCTATTTGATTATCTCATGCTGAATATGGGCGTACAGTATTAGGTTTAACTGAAGCATGTAGCATTATAGACAGCCCCAGCCTTTCCCCCCACTGAAATGAATGGTGCAACATGTTCTGCATATATACTAATAAACTTAGCCCTCCAGCATTTTAAAAATATATGCCCTATTCTTCTCTAGCAGGAAAATCTAGCTGAGTAGCACTGAAATTGCTTTATTAAATAATTTAATAACAGTAATAATAATGTTGTCATGTTTTTCTCCTCTGAGACTCTGAGTCCATTATATAAATGCAAACACATTCATTACATTATTCTGATACATTTCTTACTAGTCAGACCTAGGTTACAATCATCATTCTCAGATCAAAATGGTAATGAAAGAAAGCCGCCTATATGAGAACACTTAAACCATTTTATTTGTAGGTGTTAAGGACAATGTTATCCTAAAAGGATAATTTACCTCAAAATAAAGATGATCTGGGCTTTGTCCAGATTTGTTAGATGAAGCTGGAGTTCCTGTCTTGTTGTCCTGTTTCCTTTGCAAATTATGCCTTCTCTCTGAAGATGTACTCTGCCCCCTTAAGCGATATCCAAGCTGTAAAAAGTTAAGTAAAAACACAATCATCTAATCTTACCAAGACTGTGCATGTAACAGAAGCTTGCCCACTTGTGGTTGCTAGAATTTGAAAATGTCCCAAACAGCAGCTATCTGGTACACAGATATGTAAATTGTTACCTTTGATTCATAATGAATCAGGGGAAGAATTATTTTATCTGAAGGAATGAGGGTATAAAAAAGTGAAACACTAGAATTTGTGAACACAACACGATAATAGCTACCTGTGCATTGTTTCGTATTTCAGTCTGTCTTCCTCCTCTAGAAAATGTCTGTCCTTTTTCATTCCAAGGTCTTTTCTGGGTTGCCTGAGAAGCTACACTGGCCCAGCTACCACCAGCTTAAAAAAAAAAAAGTCACATCCTTAGAGTTAGTCATATCATTTAAATCAAGAAACAAGATTGTGCATTATATATTATACAGGTATGGGATCCCTTATGAGATAACCAGTTCCAGAAAGCTGTTAATTATCATCAGTGTCTCATAAAGTATATTTTAGGCAAATAATTCTAATTTTAAAAAATTATTTCCTTTTTCTTTATAATAAAACAGTACCTTGTACTTAATGGTAAGTAATCAGCATGAATCTATGTTGGTGGCAAAACAATTCTTCTGGGTTTACTTAATGTTTAAAATTTTTTTAGCAGACTTAAGGTATGGAGATCCAGCTTACAGAAAGATCCCTTATCTGAAAAACCCTGGGTCCCAAGCATTCCAGGTAAGAAATCCCATACCTGTATCAACAAATAACTTGCAGGTATAGAATCTATCACCTGTATCCAAGACGGCTAAAAAAGAAGGGGGAAGCTGCATGATTTGTATACTAAAATATAGTTAAACACTAAGAATAATCCGATACACTTGTTTTGTACATTTGGGATTATGCCGGACTCAATGATAAGGCTCTGTTGTTTTATTACAGAGGAACACCAAAATCAGACAAAAGAAAAAAAAAGGCCATTAAAATAATAAGAGGAGACGAATGGCATTGCTGGTTTTGGGAAAATCTGGTTAAAGGGTTTGAGAATTCAAAGTCTGCACAGATAATAAATATAAAAATAGGGGAAAAGTCAATACCTGCAGGTACTGCTGGATCTGAAATCTGAAAAAAAATAAATATACAAACAATGAAAACCTGACATACATATAAATATCACTTAAATAGTATTTACTGTTAAAAAAAAAAAAAGTGTTTAAATGTAAGAATTGTGTGAAACATTTGTCCTAAATGTGGCTAGCTCAAGGCAAGGACTAGATAGCTATGTAATAATCATCTGCATAAAGTAAATTGTATTAAACTGCACATCTGCTCATTGAGTTTGGCATTAACTTATTAGTTAAAGAAGTGCTGGCATTTTTACGTATAAGGGCTCTGGCACACGGGGAGATTAGTCGCCCGCGACAAAACTCCCCGTGTGCCAGAGCCCTAAAGGATCACCCTAGCCCCAGAATATAAAGAGTACTTACACTGACTGCACCACAATCAGCATGCCTCGTACACATTGCCGCAGCTTGGCAATGCTTTGGACTACAATAGCCGCTATCACTGTCGATATCAGCTTCACTGGCTCCCTGTTCACTTGATGACTCTGCAGCAGGGTGGGATAACCGCCTGCGTCTAACCTTTGACTTCCAGGGTGTTGCACCGACACTTTCACAGATAGTCTTGTTTGCTATTTCATTTGGGAAATCTAAAAGAAAATGATTCATTTGGTATGCAACAATATTTTAATAAAATAACAATGCAGTGTTGCTGGGCACTGTTCATCAAACTAAAACTTTAATTACATACTAGCACCATGATGCATAATTTTAAAATGTCTACTGCCACTATGTGATCCTTTCCAATGGCATCTGAAATTCTATTCTATCTCAAGGCTGTAGGGCACATTTACAAACATACAGCACAAATACAGATGATCTGTTTACTACTAGTTAGAGATTTAAAGCAAACATCTTATTGGTTACTATGGACAACAGCACTGATGCGGTTTAAAACATAGCTAGGTTAGTAAATCAGTCATATGCCTGTCCTAGAGCAGCATCGATCTATGGGGAGACTTTCATCAATTACTACCTGGCAAAGTATTTGCAAAAACTGGCTCCTCTTTATATAGCACTCTAAGGGGCACATTCATCAAAGTACAACAGGTCCGAATACAAAAAATTTGTATTCTTTCTAAAGTTTACAACTTTTGTGTATTTTCTGCGATATTTTCATACATTTGCGTGACTTTTTTTATACTTTGCGACAAAAAGCGCAACAATTTGTGCGACAAAATCATATTTGTCGCGCTGAGTACGAAAGTTTCTAATTCATTCAAGCTTCAGTATTGTGACTTTCCTTGGGCCAGTTTGGAGCTGCAGAGTGCCATTGAATCCTATGGGAGGCTTCCAAAATCCTGCACGGAAGAATCAAAGTCAAAAATCTTTTCCTGCCGTTTACGATCGTCAGATACGAAAACATTTTCGTACTATCATATACAATTTTTTTGTACTTTAAAAAGCACAATACAAATTTATGTATCGTGCTTTTTAAAGGTACGAAAATCGTATAGTACGAAAATCTGGAGAAACTACACCGCAGGCAGTAATTGCCAGATCAAATATTAACATGAATGTCTACCTCTACTTTATTATTATCCTAGTTCACAATTCCCCTTACCTTTTCCAAAGTAGTGCTATGTCATCTACCAATGAACCTTATCATGAGTACATGAAAGTTTGAATTGGGAACTAATGATTTTGTAACTTCAGAATAATTTCCAAAACATTTTTACCATTGATCACAACTTAAACCCCTTTTTTGCACTTGCACACGTCGACAGCAAAAATGTAAAATTGAAATATGAAGTTAACCTCAGGAATTCAAACATACAGCATTCTGGACAAATATTAGCTCTTACATGACATAAACGTGTTATACCTTGGCATTCTTTACCTGTTTGTTGACAGGCATCCACTAAGAGAACTATTTTGGATCTTGTTTCAGGGCTTGAAGCACAGGTTTCTTTTTGAATGGCCACACTCTTCATGGGAGGTCTCTTGCACCTGGGTTGTGGTAATGCCGGTTGTGGCTGTTTTGGAGATTCAAAATTGTAAACATTTTCACAACACACAGATTATGATATAAAATTTTCTTATAATCTAAATTGCTTGAAATAATGTTTTACAGAGTTTAGATGGACAACCTGTTGGGATGGCTGACAAATGTACCTTTCTTCTTTGTTTTTCAGGCTGACATGAACCTACTTCCAAACCTACCTATAGGTCATGCTGACTTTTTTCCTAAAAGTCCTGTTTCTCCACATAAATCTTACTGAAGATCCTGAACCCGACTGTCTGGCAGCCCGACTGTAGCTTCTCAATCTGTCAAAAGGACTACATAAACTGGGAGGATTCAGCTTGCCGTTTGCTTCAAAGAGTTCCCCCTCCCTCCCTCGCATAGCATAGCGTTGTGAACTAGATAACAGGCAGGCTTGATCTTTCCGTTGCCTGCCTACTTCAAAGGGCTGAGCCCTCTCTCTGCTTCTCCCACGAAGAATTAAACAGCAGGCCAGCTTAAGCTCTCCAGTGCCTGTCTGCCTCCCCCCTCCCCATTACACACAGACAACAGAGCTGAGCTTGTCACACACTGGCAGAAAGCAAAAGGGGCGTTGCAGGTTTGTGATTGGGCATATTTATTCACTTGGGAGGCATTTCAATTAAAACCCGGAAGAGGGGAACAAACATGGCTGCTCCGTGGGTCTGTAATTCGTGCTACCATAATTATGAAGTGAAAAAACTTTTAAAACAGATTTAGTTTATAAGGAATTTAAAGCTGATACAAATTAAAACACAACAGCAGGTTTAAAAAAATTAATTAATTAATTTGTTGTCAGTATCACTTTAAGGCACAGAAATGCCAAAGGCAAAGAGAAGGAGGCAGGCTGGGAAAGACTGATCCTAAAGACAACCAGGTGGGAATACAAGGGACAAAAAACATATGACTTTTTTTCATTGGGATGCAAACTATATAACAATAAATCCATGTATACAAACACTTATTTTCTTAATCTAATTGAGTTGTAAGACTTTATTGCACTATGGGCACTCATTCATTGGGTTTTATGTTTTACTTTAATTACTGTCACATTTTCCCGTGTATCCCATAAGCTACTGCCAACTAAAAAGGACCATAAAATCGCCAGGGTAAGTCCTGTACCCCATCTAGAGACTTCAATTCATTCTTAACTACCGTAGCATTAAGCCAATAATATAGGTTTCATGGAAAAGTATTCCGTTATACAAATGGGCTACTTCAGGACTTCTCATACTTTGCTACAAGTATTATAAAGTCACTGCCATGTAAGATAGTTTATAGTATATATTCAAGACAAAGGCTGACTGAACTGCCTAAAGAATGCTTTATCAGAGCTCAGCCATGTATATAATAATAAATATGACCATAAAACGTATTTTACTTTCCAGCATTAAGCAATGATTATCTCTGTGGCTATACCAGGGAATGTTATGAGTCACTAGGATATCTATCTGGTGCCTGTGTTGTTAAATTATGTATTTTATTCTTACGTAAACAGCAGTTTAACCACAAACCAGAACTTCATGACTGTTAGGGCCAGGGTCAGCTGGAATATACAGGTATTCTATTGTCAGAAATATCCATGCAATGTGACAGTATTTTAGTGTTACTAAAAAATGTGGCATGAGCAGACCAATCCCAGTCCGAGTTTTGTAAAAGATATTGTGGTTTCATGCTTTAGAACAGATTCCGGAGTAATTAAAAATGTCAGAGTGAAAATAAAATTTCCTTTTTTTTATCCTATATAAAATGTAACATAATAGAAGGAAACATCACAATTCTTTAGAAAGACAATGAAAAACAACATATGAGTGCAATATTCCACTGAGATACATACTTTGTGAATAAGTGGGGCTCTGGTATTCCTGTTTCTTTGACTGGTCAGGGCATTTATCTGGCTCTGCTGGCTGGCTCGCTCACTGCAGTCTACGGATACTGCATTTGTTGCTTGCAGAGGAGTGGTGTAGGGAGTTGGAAATGGGTGGTAGAATCCCATAACTTGAGCACATGGTGCCGGCATTAACTGATAGTACATGTAATCTTGAGACACAGGAGGTTGTGTAGATAAAATAGGATAAGCAAGGTAGGGCCCAGCTGGGCTTGAGTTTGACTGCTGCCACCGAATATCATTATTATATGAAGGAAACTGTCTGAGAAATAGAAAAAAATATAAATATTTTAGCCTTTATTCCAGCAAGTCTGGTATGAAAAGAAAAACCTCATGTAACATAACAGCTCATGATAATTTATAAATATAGAAATAGAAAAATGTACATGAAGTAATGTGGATTTGTTTGTTTGTGTGTGTGCGCGCGTGTGTATATAAACATATATAAAGTATAATATATACATTCTTATTAACAGAGATCAGCATGTGATGACACTGTATGCACTCGTTCTTACACAAAAAAAAAGTAAATTACAATATATTAAAATATGATGAAGAGAGACAAGCTATTGGGTGGAAAAGTAATTGAAAATAGCATCTGCACTAAATTTACAAAACACATTCATTATAGTCTAATATTGATCTGTTCTAGGGAGAGCTTCTTATTCCAGCTTTGATGTTTAAATAAAAGTGTGTACTGACCCAGAGGACAGTAACTAGCTTTTAAAAGCTGTTGTGGTTAACAGTGCAGGAATTCCTTCAATAAGTATCCAACGAATGAGGCTTTGCATTGGCCGTCTGTTGCCATGACAGAACAATTCAGTAGGTATAACATGCCAGACGAGTAATGTATTTGCACAATATATTTGAGACAGTGAGAAACTTCAGCTGATGTCAAACTCCTGATGACGTGTATGCACAAGACAAATACGGTATAGTGTCTATTTATAGAACTGACCAGAACACAAAAGGAGAATATATATCTGTTTACTCTCTGATTTTATAGATTACACTAAGAATTACCTATTAGACTGATTTTCTTGAACAAATGGATAGCAAGTTATAAGGTAACTCGGAATGGGCGTGGGTTCCAGTCCACCTACACTCCCACCATCACTAGGAAGGGCCATGGGTATTGCAAGTGCTTCTGCCCCCTTCTTTTGAGGGACAAAGGGTTCTACTTCAGCAGACAATTTTCCATTCTGAAAAAAAGTCATGAAAACATTGAGACATTAGCACAATTGTACATATACACACATATACTATGTTTTTATAGGCACAAATACAATATCTGCATAAACAAAACAAGGTGCACAGAAGCATTTGGCTGATCATATAATATCTATATTCCCTCAGTATACTACTAGAATATTTAGAAAGAAAATGATCATACAGGCAGCAAAGAGAAATACTTCCCTTAAGCTGAAAACAAGACACTTTTGAATATGACTAACATCCAAATCCTTAACATCACATGACTTTTTTTGTCACACAAACACAAAAGTTAAATATTTTTCACCGCACAATTCGTGCACAGTTCCTTTAACCCCTCTGTGGGCTAATCTGCACTTGCCAATTAGTAGTCGGTTCAGTATCCAGCCAAATCTTTCACAAAGGTTTGGCCAGATCCCAAAACAGTGGATTTTGTGCATCCCTAACCTGTACTATCATTATTCTTTTAGTATTTTTTTTTTTTTGCCAGAATTGATATTGATATACTATATATTACAGCAACAATAAACTGGCATGCAAGTAAATGCAATTAAAGTATATACTTATAAGTGGTGCCTGTTATAAATCAGAACTTAGTGATGTAATTCTGTCACATAACTTACTGAAACTTGTGTGTTATAATAATGTATCCTGTTGTAAAATATGAGGGTATTAAAAGTCAAGTAAAAGCCTGTAAATAGCCAAATCCATGCATTTCAGCATCAAAATCTGCTTCATGTGTGTGGGCACAGGCCAACGCAGTGCTAACCAGAGCGGCCTAAGGCAAGCTGTACAGCTGTTTCTCAGCTTACATTTATATGCAGGCCAAGAAACAGTGACATAACAGCCTTAAAAAATTATAGAAAACTTACTAACAGTGTAAACAAAAAGCAAAATAATCATATATGACAATTATCTAACAAAGTAATAAACTTTGTTATTCTTCTTTTCAGAGGAGAATATTGAAAAATATGTTCAGCATGATTAAGGGGCACATTTACTAATCCACGAACGTCCGAAAAGTGCCCGAATGCGTTTTTTTTTAATGATCGGTATTTTGCGGTTTTTCGTAAATTGACGCAACTTGCGCGAATTGTCGCGACTTTTTCGTAGCCGTCGCACTGAGTACGAAAGTTTCGGATTCATTCAAGCTTCAGTATCGTGACTTTCCTTGGGCAAGGTTGGAGCTGCAGAGTGCCATTGACTCCTATGGGAGGCTTCCAAAATCATGCAAAGTCTGAAAGGTTTGCCCGCCGTTTATGAGCACTCAATACGAAAAAGTCGCGACAATATACGAGCAAGTCGTAACGGCTACGAAAAAGTCACGACAATTCGCACAAGTCGTAACAGCTACGAAAAAGTTGCGACAATTTACAAAAAAGTTGTGACGGCAACAAAAAAAAATCGCAAAAAAATACGAAAAAGTCGCAAAATGTTTGTTTCCAATCTGATTTTTTTCCATTCGTGATTCGGATTCATGGATTAGTAAATGTGCCCCTAAGTATTCACATGGGTAGATGTCTGTGCTAATCAATAATGGATTGTCTAAGCATGTGACTTAAATAAAAGGGCAATACAACTGAACTTCTGCTGCAGCACTGCCGTTAGGACAATAATCTAGGTATCTTACCCGGCTGTAAATCAACTGGCCATTTTTAACATCAACCCATACAATCTGAATGGCTTGGTCATCATCCTTCTTATTAAGGAATTATAAACACATTAAAAGTGGTATGAAAGGTGATCAGAAGGCAGCCATTTTTTAGAAATAATGATCAATTTGGCAATGCTAACTAAAACTATCAGCACCATCATCATATAACTTAGTGGAGGAAATACAGAAAAATATACATTCACCTCTTAATATTTCTATATGACATATATAAAGTAAAAACATAATAAACGTACTACTAGGTAAAATATGGATGCCACTAGAATCATACAAAGTACAGTGGTAACCCAGGGTGACCACTCTGGTGACATAAAAGGGTGGTGAGGCAGGGACGGGTATGAATGATGCCATGCTAAGCCAGGTTTATTTCAGGTTTGGAGAGGGCGGGTTAAGATCAGTTTTATGCTGAACCACCTGTTGCCCACCATAGATCCCTGCCCACTAACTGCAATAATCTCAAATACAAGATTACCATCAATGTGAAACGCCACCCATTGCAGGTACCACCCATTACAATCAACTCTACCAGTAATGATCTAATAAGTACCAATAAAACAATAGGTTAACTAGCAGGCTATATGCTGGCTTCTACAATCTGCTGCCTATCCAGACTGGTAAACTGCCCTATAACAGGCTAGATGCTGACTTCCACTATCTCCTCCCCATCCTGGTTTGCATACTAGCCTATGTCTTACTACCTTATTCTATATAGGGATATGAAGTAACTAAATTAATGAATAGATTACAGTGTCTCTCAAATGGTTGACATGCCAAGTATTAATTAAGCAGCTTGGCACCTACTGGAAAACTTTATGGGTCATTGAGATTACAATGGTAAAATTACAGTGAGTACTAAAATATACTTCTTAGCAACTTCCTCTGGAAGAGAAGTATTCCTGCGTGTGAGCAAAGGAATGGTATGCACTTAACGATAGGCATTAGTCTTAAGTGGCAGGACAACAAGGCCCATATATGCCTTCACTATCTAATGCATACGAATTCACTCTACCCAACTGTATTAAACAGCTATTGCTTACAAAACCCTGATCTAATGGAGAGTGAATAAATATCCCTAAAAAACTTCCCCAAATATATATATAACCAAAAAAAAATGTAAACATTAGCTCATTAACATCAGTTCAGGTTCCACAACAAAAGATAGTTGCTAGGTGAATAAAAACAGTAAATCCTTTTGGACCAGTTCCAGAACCATTTCAAGTAAAAAAAAAAAAAAAATTCAGTAAACAAACCAAGTAATAAAGGCCCAATGTTTGATTTGAAACCATTGTCCAGTAAATTTTACATGTGTGTTAAGAGGTAGGGGGTATCAGTTTAGCATCAGTTATATACTTCCTATGAATAAGACCTCATCTAAGTATCTAAAGTATGCATTGCCTTGAAGCAAAAATACAATTTAGCTCTTCAAATGCATGTTATAGAGGTTAAAAACAAATAATAGAATCTGTCACCGGAGATTACCAGTTTAAGAGTTATAAGCAGTATCACTTTTTATTAAATCGGAACCAGCAACCAGTTGTTTTTTTCATGGGCTGAAACGGAAACACTGATTTGTGCTGCTGATAAAACTATAGTGTCTGAAATAACATAACTTATCAAAAACTTAACAGAGCTCATCCCCATTAAAGGATCAGTAAAGCTATAATTGTTGCACTACTTATATTATAATATAAATGTATTTATTTTAACATATTTTCAACTTAGAATATCTTTGTTCCGAGGGTTTCAAAAATGAAATGAAAAACCCTCACTTATGTATTAGACAAAATCACACAGGGTCCATGGAACATTATTAGGATGGAAGCCTGGGTCCCACCAAGCCCATCTGCAATAAGAATGAAAACTGCAGGTAAAAATTCTGGGGGGAGGGGCAGCATTCCTGGTCCGGGCATCTATTATTATTATGAACATTTATTTATAAAGCGCCAACATATTCCGCAGCGCTGTACAAAAAGTTGCGCAAATTAACGAAAATATTGCAGAAAATATGGAAAGGTTGTAAACTTTTGAAAAAATACGAATTTTTTGTAATTGGACCTGTCGTACTTTAATGAATGTGCCCGCTAGTGTAAAATACAGGGCTGTGGAGTCGGTAGATAAATTCTCCGACTCCGACTCCTCAGTTTCTGATACTTCCGACTCCTCCGTTTTTAATATGCTAATGTATTTTATACATTCATATAGTCAATGAAAAGCATGCTTCGTGGTCACTCAACGTGTTTGTTTATGCACTGCGTGCATTGGGCTTTATTCTTATAGCAGAGAAGTAATTAATTATGACTGTTTGTGAATTGGGACATTGCTTTATTTTTTTTTTTTATTCCCATTTAAATTTAGTAGGAGTCAGAGTCGGAGTCGGTTCATTTTTTTCCGACTCCAGGTACCCAAAATTGCCTCCGACTCCGACTCCACAGCCCTGGTAAAATATTGTTCTACAAGCAATTTTCAGTGACACATAGATGTAATTTTAGCCTTGTAATAATTTACCTATGTAAACAATTGAGACTGTTGAGATTATATGTAATTATATGTAAACTATAATTCTGCTATATATAGATATAAATATTATATAAATTGTAACTCATTTTCAAACAAGCTAAATTCTCAGGATGGCCTGCGCAATATTTACAGACCATCAACTGTGGTGTGAGCACACCAAATTATACCAGTTAGATCAGAATATCATAGGATATAATCCTATTAAATTCTGAACCTCGGACACAGGGCAAATATTTAGTACAACAAGTTAACTGTGTCAACACATAATATTCAGGAAAACATTTGCCCCCAAATTAGCAACAGTTACTACTAGGCTTTAATTACAGTTATTCCCATGCAGATCTTGTAGCCACAACCTTTATCACCGGTTAACCATAGCCTTCCTATTGTTTGGTAATCCTAACAACAAGGTAGGAGAAGGTATAACCTAGCAACCCAGGAGGTAAAGTCTTTTTACTAAAGGTTAGGGCAATATAAACCCCATAAGTCTTATGTTTTCTTAAAGCTGTATGCTCAGTACAAAATTAATTGAAGCCAACTGTTCTATCAGCATAAGTCTGTCTGACCCAGTATGTTGTTGCCTTATAGGGGGTAGGGCTGGTAAAAGCTGATGCCACACAGCTGAGACCACCCCTGAGTACTCTAGCTCAATTTAATGGGAAATATCTGACAGTGTCAATATTTGCACTTTTTACCTTAAGGATGCTCTAGTAAGTGTTTTGAGGTTGAAAATCTCTAGTACTTGGCCTATGGTGCCATGAATGCCAGGCAGCAGGAGCAGTTTTGGGTACTTCTCTGTGGGCTGAAATATGCTAGTGGAGAAAATTCAGGCACCTTAAGGCAATGGTTAAAAATGGGGCAGGATTCAGATACCATTTAAAGTTATGTATATAGCCAGGGAGAAAGTTCTTAATATTTAAATGAAAGGGACACACATATGAAAGTAAAAGGTCCATATATCTACTGAGAAAAAAAAACATTGACGTGATCAATACTTATTTTCCCTGTGCAGCCATGCAGCATGCATCTAAATTAATTAGCCATGCACGATGTAAATATATATATATATATATATATATATAGCCAGTAATAAGGTGGTGAGGAGGCAACCCTAGTGCCAAAACTGTTTAACAAAACACACATTAAATAAATAAATATATATATATATATATATATATATTCTTTAAAAGGAAAGGCATGAAAATAGCTTTAAAGTCATTGTACACTAAGGGGCTGATTTACTAAGACACGAATTCCGACCGAATTGGAAAAATTCCGATTGGAAAACGAACAATTTGCGACTTTTTCGTATTTTTTGCGATTTTTTTCGGCGCCTTTAAGACTTTTCGGAAATTATCGCGACTTTTTCGTTACCAATACGATTTGCGCGAAAAAACGCGAGTTTTTCGTAGCCATTCCGAAAGTTGCGATTTTTTCGTAGCGTTAAAACTTGCGATTTTTTTCGTAGTGTTAAAACTTGCGCAAAACGTCGCGCCTTTTAAGTTTTAACGCGACGAAAAAAGCGCAACTTTTCGCGCAAGTTTTAACGCTACGAAAAAATCGCAACTTTCGGAATGGCTACGAAAAACTCGCGTTTTTCCGCAAAAATCGTATTGGTAACGAAAAAGTCGCGATAATTTTCCGAAAAAAACGCAAAATACCGATCATTACGAAAAAAACGCAATCGGACGCATTCGGCCCGTTCGTGAGTAAGTAAATGGGCCCCTAAGACTGAAAAAAGGATACTTCCTACTATATCCATATATCAAACATTGTACAGCCAGGCGTAATTTGTGAGTGCCACAGTGAAGTGGTTTTACATATAAGCGATTTGGTATTCTGCCTTATCTGACACAGCCAAAGGTTCAATAAAATACTCCAAAGTGCCCTCTTCTGCTTTAGACTTAGCGATGAGGTCTTATGAGGAAAAAAAAAAAAAAAAAAAATATATATATATATATATATATATATATATATATATAGTGCAATACTGTTATTACTTCACAATGTGCACTCTCGTGTGCTTTTTAACACCAGTGATGACTTTTACTTATATCACCCTTTTGTGCCCAGTTGTGATATCCCTTTCCGATTGCCAATCTACTCACAGACCCCCTTGGGTTTATATGGCATCCAATTGGTTCGCTTGTAGCTCACGACTCTCTGCTTTCCCACCTCTTAATTTCAGGCAGTGTTAGGAACCACTTCACATACGTAAATTTCCAACTTTAGCAACTTTAGGTTAATTCCACGACCTTTCCGTTTCCCTTCCCCTTCTGTGCATTTAAAACAGAGTATAGGATGCGCATGTCAGGAGTCACTGGTATGGATCAGGTGGCTGCTCCTTTTTCTTTCCCTGTTCACGACCTGCAGTGTCACTCCTGGGTTCAGCAATCCTGTGGTGGAGGAGGAGTGCTATACAGGGCAGGACTGCTGAACCCAGGAGCAACACTGAAGGGGAAGGGAAACGGAAAGGTCGTGGAATTAACCTAAAGTTGCTAAAGTTGGAAATTGACGTATGTGAAGTGGTTCCTAACACCAATTGGATGCCATATAAGCCCAAGGGGGTCTGTAAGTAGATTGGCAATCGGAAAGGGATATCACAACTGGGCACAAAAGGGTGATATAAGTAAAAGTCATCACTGGTGTTAAAAAGCACATGAGAGTGCACATTGTGAAGTTATAACAGTATTACACTATATATTTTTCTTTCTCTCTTTTTTTCTTCTTTTCCTCATAAGACCTTATCACTAAGTCTAAAGCAGAAGAGGGCACTTTGGAGTAATTTATTTAACTTTATTTGACCTGGGACACGAGGTATCTGAAGTGAGGAGCATACATTGAAAAGTGCACTTATTTATATTTGTAACAGCCAAAGGTTGCAGAAATTCAACCTTGCAATTTCTCACAAAAATACATTATTTCACTGAAATACAATTTTATGAATGTGGTTTCAAAGCTTGACTAATTTAACCCTGAAGATAATATCTTTTTAATTACTATGAATTAACCTATACATAGATCCCTAACTGAAATGCCTTTGTCTTTATGTAAAGCAGGAGCACAGAGAAGATGACACTAGCAGGAACAGGCTGGTATAATTTCACCATGGTTGGTTACTGTATATTAAATAAAATCCTCTTGTTTATTGTTGTTCATTCATTATAATTGGTAGCTTAGATGCTGGCCATCACATGAAACCAATTTCCTCCAATGTAGTTGATCTCTATCACAATTGGATTTAAGATAAAAAAAAAGTCATATGCCAAACTATTCAGATGATGTTTTCTATGTTAAAGGAACAGTAACACCAAAATATAAAAATATATTAAAGTAATGAAAATGCAATGTATTTTACATACAGTGCCTCTGTTCTGCTTGAGCATAGATTCAGATGTAAAGCCATTCCTTTTGCAAAATGCGTTTCTGTTGAAATTAGCTTTACAGCATTAAGCACAGGGGGTTACCTGCCCTACTATTGCAGAAGTCTCAATTAAAAACAGATTAAATATAAAACTTAATGATAGTGTTTAGTGAGACAGTCTCTCAATAATGTCACATTCCTTTAATGATAATGACATAACTCATAAAAATACAACAAATTCCTGTGCTGATGATGTTAGCATTGCCTACAAATCTTTAAGAAAAAATGGCAAGCATGTAGTCATACAACTCAGAAGCAATGCGCTGCACAGTCAGTGAAATGCACTAATTATATGTAGGGTTTCCATTAACAAAATCATTTCAAGATTTATACAGTAACAGAGCCTGTGCCGTAACTAAGGCTGGATACTTAGTTAATCTCAAACTATCAAAATTAAATATACTTTGTATCCCCGAACAGCAACAGGTGACCAAACCATATGGCTTTGGAAATTAAGGACAAAGCCATACTGAAACAATATACCAGCATTTAAAACACTAAAAGCCAAAGCTATAAATCAACAAATATTTGTTGTTTCAGCATCTAGTTAAGCATTTTAACATGTTCTAGCCACCGGTTATGCTGTGACCCATTACTACACAGCATGGATATAACCCCTGCAATAGCAGCGCTGACCCACCCACATGTTGCTGAACTAACACTTCCAGCATACTCCAAAATATTATCAATGGTTAAATGGGATGTCCATCTTTACACTAACTTTTAAAGATTTCTTTAATAAACAAGAAATGTTACCAAACTCAAATGTTATTGATTAAGAAATTAGAATATAAAAAATCTGATTAAATTAGACAGTAAAACAAAGAAAACTTGAACATATCAAGTTTATATTAATTGATCTACAAATCTGCAAAAAAAACTTGAATTGAATTCAGGAGTTTTAGCCCTCCAAAAAAATACAATTGAGCATTGATAAATAACAGTTTTTCCATTTGCCTTCCTTTTTTATTTAAATTTTTTTTTTTTAATTATTAGGGATCCTTTTCTGCCCTCTTGCTCTCCAAGCCTGCAGGTAAAATGATATCTGTTTTTCAGGATTACTTACCCCAGCATCTAAAAAACAGATCAATATAATGTAAGTGTTCAGATTTATTGTTTTTTTCAGACCCTCACCTAGTAGCCGTGAAAAAGTAGATGCTTCTAGTAGCTCAGTGTGTCCTCAACCTTATACCCTTACAACCAGACAGCAGTTGAGTGTTGCAAAAAGAAAAATGAATATTTTAAAACTTACAAAATGCCAATGTCTGCATAATACTAAAATGTAAGCCCAGAAGTAATTGTTCCACTATAAGGGCCCTGGCACACGGGGAGATTAGTCGCCCGCGACAAATCTCCCTTGTCATGGGCGACTAATCTCCCCGAACTACCATCCCACCGGCGAAAATGTAAGTCGCCGGTGGGAGGGTGATTTACCGAAATCGCCTGCACAGCGCGTGCCATCCCACCGGCGACTTATATTTTCACCGGTGGGATGGTAGTTTGGGGAGATTAGTCGCCAGCGAACAGGCAGATTTGCCGCGCGCGGCTAATCTCCCCGTGTGCCAGAGCCCTAAGGGTGGTTGGACAGGGTGTCTGATAAACTCCAGATAGCAACTTTTCCTGTGCCTGCATCACATTACACCTCCATTCTTAATACAAATAAAATAATCCCAGCAGTTTGCACCCACTGAAAATCTTGTCAGGCACAGACTCCAAAAGATCAGATTTTACCTTTCTAGCTCAGTTATTTTAATCATAAGAGAAACAATATCAAAATCTACACAATGGCAAAGGTAATGGCACTACATAGTTAGATATCCAAAGTGTTGCTAGGCTGCCCTAAGGTTAGTGTCAAATAAGGTGCTTTCTTTGCCAATATATATACACCAGTAAAGAAAATGCAGACGTGCTGCCTAGGTTTACACTGTAACCTACAGCAACTAACCAGCAAGAAGCATTTAATTGTCAACAGTTTAAAAAGAAACATCTTATTGGTTGTTATGGGTTACCGCACATGAGCAAAATGAGTGCCCTTTATTACATATGTGGGCTAAGGACAACTACTTATGACAAGACTGAATACAGCACAGTGACGCAGTATACAAGTACATAACACAAAAGATAATGCAATTGAAGTTATATTGAAACCATCAGTACTCTCTGGTAGTAAAAAATATGCTTCAGAAAAAGGCAGCCATGGCTCTGAGCAACACTTAGGGATGCTGGGAGCTGTAGTTTGGAAGCAACTAAGAACCAACTAAAGATAAATTTGAAAATAAGCAGAAAAATTGCACAAATCCTTATGATAGTTTATATATGACACTACTGATGCACTAGAATGCAGCACTTGTACTGTTGCATTTTAACTTAGGTGTGAAAGCAGCTGCTAAACTGCACCCTACTACAGCGCATGGGCCCAAGGCATCAAGACATAGAGGTGTGCACTTTCCCACGTGAGTAATGTCACGAGTCACAGTGCCACACATGCCAATTGCTTCTGATTTACCAGAAACTTTAGAAAGCTTAGATTAAAAGGCAAAGGTTGTTTGTCATGGTGACAGAGTGACAGAACTATCATGTCAAGTGTTCAGATTTTGTCCTGAGTCATAGGAGCAGAAATCATAAGCCTCAGGAAGCAGAGGCATCTGTGTGACAGATAGGAAAACCGCCCAGTCCACTGCTTTCAGTGAAGCGACTGCTGCAGAAGGGTTTCTAGAGACCAGGTTTACATGGAATGTTCCTACTTTTCTTTGCCTTTGTAGCTTCAATTGGGCAATCTTAACCTGGAACCACATGATTAATTCAGTGCAACACAATCTAACTCTTTGGGGCAGATTTACTAATCCACGAATTCGAATCCCGAATGGGAAAAATTCGGATTGGAAACGAAAATCGCAAATATCCCGAAAATGCTTACGAAAAAAATGTATTAGTCACGATAATATCGTATTGGCGATCCGAAAGTCACAACATTTTCATACCGAACCATTGTAAAAACAGTGGTAAAACCTTACCGATTTGTTTGCGCAAGCGCACAAAAAAGTCGTGCAGCATACGAAAAAGTCATGCAGCGTACAAAAAAGTCGTGCGGACGGCCGAAAAATTTGGCGAAAATACGCTCAGAGCGTTCGTGCTTTTGTAAATGTGACCCTTTGTGTACCTTTACAAATAAGGCTTTGCACCCACAATGCAGAGGTGGTCACACAGCCCCACCTACACGTGCACTCAGGGTTAAATCCCCTAGATTTCTGTTCCTTGTCCAGAATTAACTAGTATTTTTATCCTCCCTACTGTACTGACAGCACTGACTGACGGACAGTATATGGAGCGCAGAACTCACGTACGAGCAGTGCAACTTGCACTGCCACCTCTCTGTACTTGTTGTTGGCCCAACAAAGGAAAAGATGAAAATAAATTGAGGAAGCCCATATCAGGGGCATATTTCTATTTGCAGCAAAAACTGTGCCAGGAGGGGTATAATATAAAATGAGCATTTACATTTATAAAAGCTTTTATTTGTCCATGAATTCAAGCCATACGTTTTAAATACAGAAATAGCTCGACTATTACAAAGGGCTAAGATATTTATAAAGGTGTCTAATTTATTTGACCTCACATTAGCACTGTAAGAGCTCAGAGCTGATGTAACCTATTTAAGTCAATGGGACATAGTTAAACAGCAAATACAGTAAATTATGGTCCATGCTGTGATATATAGATGACAGCTAAATGATAGATCATAGCTGTTAATAAGCTAACACCTTTATCAACAGGATTGTACACCTTGCCACACAGCTTTATAGATACATAGAATTTTACATGAGTTACTGTGACATTAACGTGGCAGTGTTTTGGCTGTTTTAACACCTTTATAAAAAAAAAAAAAAAAAAAAAAAGAGCCACTCAATTAATACACCCTTATCTCCTAAGAAACTTTCAGCCTATGGGATCCCGGTAATTTGAGCAAATTCAGGTCAGTGGGAATACAGACACATCATACAACAGCAGTTATTTCACTAACAAAGGCCAACTAATCTAAAACTCCTAATTTTTCACTGGGAATTGTCACTGATGAAGCTGTGAACTATAAGTCTCAGCACCTCCCTGCTAATCTGGTACTCCAATCCAAGTTCAATAACATGTAAGGAAGGATAGTTTATGGCCACAGTATACAAGAACAACAAATGGCATACCTCCTATAATCTTTCTTACTCCATTTGTACTTTACTGAACTTTTGAGAATAGTGTGAATATTAAAAGCAACCTGTTTTAAACCAAAGCAATTCTGCTAAAAGCATTTTTATGCGCCCTCCAAACAGAGCATCAAGGAAAAGCTTCCAAGCTGTAATGAGAACTACGATTCCCAGCAGCCCCTTACAGACTGGGGATTGCTGGGAGATAAAGTAGAAAGGCTGCTAATCTCTCCAATCGGATAACCCAAGGACTCCAAGTATAACAGTCTCCCAGCAGGCTAGTGCCGAGGCTAAGCAATCAGTCCGGAGCCTGTGTAAGCCAAGCAGGGTAACTCGGGGATCAGCCGACTCTCTGTACCTTTGCCCTGCGCGTTGCTCTTACCTGCTCGTTCATCTCCATGATTTTCGGGCCTATATCGGGCGATTCCACCTACACTCGTTGCCCGGGAGCGCGTCTATGTCACTGGGCCCTGCAGTACAAGATGACAAGCCCTGGTTCGTCCATCTTCCACCTCCCGTCTCTCCCCTTTTCCCCTGATCTTGTTATTTTTTTCTCCTTCCTTCTGCCTCTATCCACACCCCGGGCCGCCCAGCTACGTAAACCCCGCCGTATCGTCGCCTCTGGGCGGAGCTGTCGCTTCTGACAGGGAGTCAGCTGCGACGGAAGCCGCAGAAGCTCATTGAGTCGATTGTGCCAAGAGCTGTCATTCCTGCACTACGTACGACGGCCGAGATTTGGCTGTAGAGTGCCAGCGTATTTCACCCAGTACTGTACTGTTACTGAAGTCTAGAGTCAGAGATTCTCATTTTCAGTTTAATCACTATAGCGTGCATGTGTTATTAGGCTAAGAAATCTCATCACACGTACCTTTATTTTTGTCACACTCTACATAGAGTGTAATTTAGCCACAAAATATAGCGTGAGGTTTGTTAACCAATCAGACGGTAGCATTTGCTTGCTTGTTGGTTGAATACAAGCCTTTGACTGGTTGCTATGGCTAAACCTAAAGCAAGTTTAACTACTTAACTACCCCAGTTTGCTTTAGGTTAGGTTGCCAATGGCATGTGGCTTATTAGTTAGTGTGCAATATATCACCAGAAGCCATTCCGCATGGCATGGATCTACGTCTGGACTGGGACACAAAATGCACAGAAGTTAAAAGCCCCCCACCAAACCAACAAATAGTATCTATGGCTGATGCCACACGTGGCGTTTTTACGCTGCGTATTTTCTAATTCTCTCAGCGGCTGAAAAACGCCCGATATCATCATCCATAGAAATAACTTGAAAAGACTCGAAGCAAACCACACAATGCAGAAATACGCTAGAAAACGCCTTAGCACGGATTTTTCAAGCGTTGGCCGAAATACGCCAGTATTTGCACAGCAAGCTATTCCTATGTATACACAGAGGCAGCTGCCAGACCTAGCGGAAATACGCAGCGTTTTTTACTATTTCGCACTATTAGCACCATGGAAACGGGATTTGCCACGTCACCAGTACTAGGCTGAAAAACGCCATAGTCAGGGGCTGTGTGGCTTGTGCGGCGTTTTGAGGCTGAGAAAAAAACGCAGCGTAAAAATGCCACGTGTGGCATCAGCCTATGGCGTCTTACAGCAGCCCCTCTGGTATTTGGCAAAATTCACAGATTGCCAGTCTTGGCCTGTGTGGATTAAAATGTTCTCTAAACTGTAGAATGTAAAGAATGCACACAAATGGTACCTTTATGCCAATGCTGTAGATTTTGTGGGTGAAAGCACTTAAACTGGTACTGATACTATTGTACAAAACAATATTTTATATGATTTCCAGTAGTTGTGTGTTGGAACTAGGATTATCACTTGTCTTGAAGAAAGAGGCTGGACAATGACATGAGGGCAGGGAGTGGGAGCCAGGAGGGGCAGAGTTGTGATGTAAAAGAGCTGAGTTGTGATGTAGAGGGGCAGACTGGGCGGAGATCAGGTGATTGGGTTGCAATATTTGCAATATTTACTAGAACAAAAATATGGGCCTTCCTATTTTTTGTTAATCTTTTTTACCCATTAATTGGTGTCAAGCACAGCCGAGCAACCCTAGTCACAAAGCTGTCAGGGAGATAGAGGGGCAGGGGCAGAGGGAATTGGGGCGGAACTATTGGCAATTATAAATTTACCAGCAAATACCTTGGCTGGTATCTTACGTGTTTTGGCTGGTGAAATGCAGTCCATGTAGGAACCGTGATCCTAGCTGATATGCATGTACTGTTACTGATCTGTCAGGTAAAAATATATCTACCAGTTAGTGAACACATTTGAGGCATCACCTCACCTGACATGTCATACCCTTTACTTGTGCACTACTAAGTAGGTTTAAGGTGGAGCATCTGTAAGTGCAAAGCTGCCTGCTCAAGAAAAGGTGGAGAGGCCTGTGTCTAATTTAGCAATGATAGAAGATAAGATAGCAAAGCTTAGATAGGACAACAGGCATAATATCCTCATGCCCCAGAGATATACAACTTGCATTATTAGGAAGGAGCCCTCATTTGGAGGGACAATGAGATTTATATTTTCACACCAGATTTCCTGTGCACTAGAAATGAGGCTTCCATGGACCCGCTAAAGAAAGAGGTAAATAAGAACACTTTTTCAGGGATTTCTCATGCCTGTGCTTCTTTTATTGTTACATTACTGGCTGGGCTAAGGCTGAGCAGACCAACCTATTATACTTATATATTGCATGAAAATATGTATCACTAAGGTAACAAAATGAATAGCAATGCACTATTAAGCTTGCCCACATAATTCAATGTGTTTTTTTGTTTTTAAATGGTGTAAATTACATGTTAACAGCATCCCTGTATTTTATAATGCTAAAGCCTGTGTAGAACGTAAAGGACAAGGAACGTGCTATCCTCTGGGGGTGCCAATTTGCTTGTCATCCCCCAGCATAATATAATCATTACCTTGTTCTCTGTAAGAATGCACCAGCTCAGGTTACTTCTAAGAGAGCACAGTGTTGCCATCTTTGTTCACTCTCCCAGATTTTTTTTTTTTTTTGCAATATTCCAAAACTGGCGCATGTTTAGTAGAGTGCAGTTGCACGTTTCACTATACTGCGCATTTTCCGGTCCTGGACCACAAGACCTGGTGTGTCAAAATAAACTCCTAGGACATATAACAAAGATGGCAGCATGGAACTAATAAAAGCAGGTACCACATGCTAGTGTGTAAGAACAGGAGCACAAGCCTGCTAGAGACTATAATAGAGACGATATTAACTGGGGGGCGTCTAATAAATTGACAACCTCCGGTGAATATCACTCGCTTTGTCCTTTAAGATACATATATAGTATATTATACATAATTCCTATGATGACCTTATAATAAACAACCAGTGTAGCTTCCCTCTAAAGCGGGAAAAACGTAGTTTGTTATGGACTTATTCTAAGCAGTGCTTTAACTGGGCTTATTAGCAATCCTATTTATGCCAGCCTCCAACAGAAAAAAATGTATTTGACCATGAAAACCAAAAACAGATTAGCCACGAGTCTTGTATTATATTCTAACTTCTAGAGGTGCCCTTCCCGTAAATTCAGAGCTTTTTGGATAACAGGTTTCCAGACTAGGGATACTGTCTTTATGGTGGAGACAGCAGTATTTTAACAGTTTGCAATAAGTTTTTGCTGTTTATATTTTTTTAAATGAAATATGTATCACTAAGGTAACAAAATCAATAGCAATGCACTATTAAGGTTGCCCACATAATTCAATGTGTTTTTTTGTTTTTAAATGGTGTAAATTACATATTAACAGCATCCCTGTATTTTATAATGCTAAAGCCTGTGTAGAACGTACATTTTTCTGCAGCTCTATGGTTGGTAATCTTCTGTGGTGTCTGGTTGCTAGATTAATAAAGCCTAACCAACCAGATAGTAGTAGCAATTACAAGGGATGCAAAAAAAAAAAAAAGTATAAAAAAAATAAACATTGTAGATTAATTGCAGATTTATTAGTACACTACATTCTACACCATATTATGTTAACATGAACTACCCCTTTATGCTCTGAAACTGTGGCAATACACTAATGCACAGGTGGAGAGTGAAAATAAAGGATAATAACATTAAAAATGAGGATTTAGAAACTCAAATATAGCTTAGATAGATCAGCCACTGTGTAGCCATGGGGGCAGCCATCCAATTTACATAGCACGCAACAGATAAACTGTAGAATATGATGGTGTTTGTACTGTTTTGTACAGTTACTGGCCCTTTAATTGTAGAGCAGTTCTAATAAGGCAGACCATTAGAAGTGAAAGTTCATCTAAAATGTGTAGGGAAGGAGTCTTTAGTCCTTTGTGCCTATTTATACACTGTTGTGTTCGTCTTGCCTAATCGTGTTCTGTACTTTAAATTGTTAGAGAGGGTGTTAGTTTATATGTACAGTAATTTCTGTATTATTTGTGGTGCAAACACTGAAACATTTTTCTTGACATAACCTCACAAAAAAAGAATGTGTGGGAGAACTTTATGTAGAAGGCTAACTCTATAGCCCATTGTTTCTGTCTTTAAAACAAATGCCTCTTTGTAATGGATAAGAGAATGAGAGTGGAGGAATGCACTTCAGCTTGTACAAAATTCTACACCAAATGCAACCTCTGTGCTGTGACATTTTGTAGGACACTCAGTGGCAATCTTTGGTAAAAAGCCACTTTTATGTTGCAAACTGTAAAGATTTAATTATTTTGAATTGCCAGGCAAAAGTAAATTACTGATGTAAACAATATACATAACCAGATATAAGAATCTATATATATAGTACAATAAAGTAGCTGTAAGTTTGAACAAGCTTCGGTTTGCATTATGGTACATAATGTAATTCAAAATTACTGGACCACCAAGACCTGGGTTCATTACCTAGTTGTAGGATTTTTTTAAATTAAAATGACCTACATAATGCAAGCAATATTTCCAAGATTCAGAACTAAAGGAGCCAGAATTAAGAGCCTAATGTAGCTGTGCCAGGCAGTGATTATAGTGCTGAACACTTACCTGTCAGATGTAGTGGGGCAAAGCAGCAAAGTGCAATGGAGAGCGGGCACTTCCTTCAGCAACAAAAAAAGCAGGAAGTTTGGAGGTCGTGGGAGGAGGAAAGTGGGTCAGGTGAAAGAAGATTCCGGTCCTGGAATAGCAATGATTGGCTGAAGGGGGTGGCTCTGTTGCCACGGGAACTGCTTTGAGAGGTGGGGGACACTAGCTGGGGTCAATTTTTCACAGGGATAGGGAAATAGGGTTTGTCCATGGTTCCTGGGTGCTCTCTATATTATCTGATGTTTATTTATTCCTGGCCTGTTTCTGAATTTCCTGGTTTCTTCCTGCCCTGACCAGTTTGCACTTTGCCCATGCTGCAACTCTTTGTTATCATGAATCTAATCTCAAAGAATTGCGGATCTTTTATGTGGGCAAAAATGAAATCAGTACTTCCTATTTTGTGTATCATGTAGACATGTCTAGGGAGCCCCGCCAGATGAAAAAAAGGGGAAAGCCCTGTATTCACCATGTAACTTGCTGCCTTGCACCTGGCAATGCAAGGTACAGGCGAGCAAATCATGACTTGTATTTATGTAAGGAGCATTAGCAAATGACACCTAAAAGAATGTGTTAACAAGTCAATTTAAATTAATGGAATGTGCCAGTGTGTTAGGCACTATGCCGAGTGCCATGCCGCAATCTGATACAAAGAATATGGATAATACATCACTATACCAATCCCTTGTTGTAGCTTCAAGTGCAAGCTGCTGATCCTACTGCTAAGGGTCAAATGTAGAACATGCTGCAGCACTCTGATACTTGTGAAAAGTGTTTATTGTGCCAACAAAGAAGGCAACATTTTTGAGCACCAGCCCTTTTTTAATGCCACAATCTCTGCTGATGGCCTAGTCAGGGGCCGCTTTCCGCCCTGAGGCAGGCCTATCGATGTCGGTTCCCCTCCTCACTCCCCAAGCCTGCAGATAGAAGCTTTGGCGCAGGTTGAGGAGGGTCGTATCGCTAGTGCACTTTTGAACATTTAGAAATTCCCGGCATGTAGCCTGTAATAAGCCTAAACAAATTGGCTCCCCCGATGAATTTAAGTTCACTTGTCAAGGTTAGTTTGTACCTGTATTGTTTATTGGAGCACATTGACAATAGTTGCTTCCATTGCTTAGGTGCATAAGTTGACCCTAAATGCTAATAATCATGGTACAAATCTTTTTCTGTGCACGACTGGAGAAAGGTTTGGTCCTGTGAGACATGTATGGGCGTATTTATAACAAGGTGTTTATATTCTCTTTTTTTTAAAAAATGTCCCTGCAGATTTCCATAGAAAATCCGGCGATGGAGCTGGGGGGGTAGGGCGTTGCACACACAACGTAGGGGCATGTTTAGGTCTGGTGCCTAGGGCAGCACAGGACCTAAATACACCCTTGGAGACATTTTGCATTAGCTTAGCTTCTAAAGCAGAAAAATAAAAAGTATTTTCAGTCAGGCAGAAACATCTTGCAAATGAAGGAGGTTTAAAATATTGTACACTGAGATGTAAGAGCTATAGGGTTGTTAAACCACTTCCATTCTCCTCCCATTTCAGTAACTTATATAGGTGACTGAGGAAGAAGTTTAAAATAGGCAATATCATTTGAAGGTGAATAAAGTTCTCGAACCTCATGGCAATCATTTTACTATTTAAAATGTTATTCTTTAACCAATAAATGTATTTTTTTAGTTTAGCTTTCAGAAGGAGCCAGCACAGCACAATGGAACTAGAGGAATCATAGCCAGACTTGGGTGTTTACAGCAGTAAAGAGAGACCGAAGTTTATCAGAGCACAAGTCACATGGCAGTGGACACCTGGAAAAGTAAAAACAAATCTAGATCAAAAAATCTGTTTGCTCTTTTGAAAAACGGATTTCAATGCAGGATTCTGCTGGAGGAGCATTATTAACTGATGCATTTTGAGAAAAACTTTTTCTGTGACAGAATCCCTTTAAAGGAAAAAAAAACAACTAAATAGTAAAAGCGATCAAGATTACTTTAAATCACTAGCATTTATCTATTGTTCTGACTAGATGTTATCCTTGTGGCTATGAGGAGGTTAAGAGCCACCCACTGTCATATTCTGCTCACTTTGCACATTCATCTCCTAATTCCATGACTTAATGATGGAAAAAAAATCATCCACATCTTGTATTTTCCCACTTGCTTCACAGTCATAAAGCTGTGAAACCCCCAGTATGTTATAGCATTGTTCCTAAGACAATGGCTCATTTCTTGCTTCGCCAACAATGTTGTGGTTATTTTAATTTTAGGCTCCTATAAACTATAGAACTGCTAGATAAAGCAGCACATCTCCACTATTAAAACAATAACTTACAGTTCTAAATCCTATACTCATTTATACACACTGTAAAAAATGAAAACATGCTCACAAATGCTGTACTAAAGGACCCCTTACAAATATCACACAATTTGATCCTTTCAGCAAACCAGGCAGCAAGTACATTCCAGTGAAATTTGTAAATTCTAGGTATTGTGGTAGGGCTTTTGGGGACAGTTCATCATAAATATGTCAGATCTCCCAGCATTTGAATTATAAAATTAAGGACAAATGACCATGGCCAGTTCAGCCTTGCCCATTCTGCCAGTTAAAGTGACACAACCCTGATCTACCCAAACTCCACCCCCTTTACAATGAATACCCACCCCTTTTCAGGTCCGCAATGTGTGACTGCTGTTCTTTAATTCAATATAAATGTGGTAGAAATGTGCACAAAAATGGAGCAAATAGAGAGCAGTAATGCATTATTTAACATTGGGCCTCTTTTCTTTGTATAATTTCTTGCATTTCCTGTTACCAGAGGAATGTGTGGAGCCCACATCCTCATGCTAGAAATACAAGTTCTTCAGCTTCCAAAAACTACTAATTTCTGCTTATTTTCTACAACTAGAGTACATTTTTTATTATTGTAACCTAGTGACTAAGTTTGTGGGAACTAACAATTACTTATTTTAGAGACACAGAATGAATTTTTGTTGAGACAAATGGCATGCTTTTTCAAGGGGAACATTCAATTATACATTGATATTTAGCATTATAATGAAACAGTGGTCTCTGTTTGCCAATTTTTATTAAAGGGGTGTTTCACATTAAAAGGAAAACTATACCTGAACATAAACCTTCCGCCTGAATTGCTCAAACTATTAACACTAAACTTTGAATTCCAATGGTGTAAAAAATACGTTACTATACTGGGCATAAGATTTACGGCTGAGTACAATCAGCTATATCATGCCAATTATCCCTATACGTATAAGAAATTACAGAAAATGTTAGAGGATTGGAGCAAGTACCATATCTCATGGATAGGGAGGATAATAGCGGTGAAAATGACACTGTTGCCTAAACTATTCTATCTATTTAGATTGCTTCCTATAAATATTAATGAGAAAGACCTGAAAATATTTGAGAAACATGTCTTATCTTTTATATGGATGGCAAAGAAACCGAGAGTAAGTAAATCAACCTTGTATAGAAGGCCCCTGGAGGGAGGATTGGGACTTCCTAACCTGAAAAAATATTATGTGGCTTCACAATTAGCTCAAATACCTACCGTTCATGTCCAATCAGCCTCTCCACTGTGGGTTGATCTTGAGAACTATTTAACGTATCCGTACACAGCGGAAGGTTTATTTTGGTCCCCAGCATTTTCCAGGCCACCAGCCATGAGTCCGTGCCTGAAACACACTCTTTTTATGTGGGACCGCCACGCTTCTGAATATAATCTAGTTTCGCCCAGTAGACCAGCGGCCCCTATTATAGGTAACCCCCTATTCCCCCCGGGGCTCCAAGCAAAAGCCTTTAACTGGTGGACAGCCAATAAATTTATAAGGGTTAAGGATCTAATCTCAGTCAGAGGTCCATATCCTATGACATATCTAATTGAAAATCATAACCTCCCAAAGATAGAGCACTACAGAGCACTACAACTACTCCATTGGGCACAGAAGTGCTGGGGTCCGAGCCGCTCAGACCAGGCTCCACCGACATTTTTTGAGAGATCGTGCTTCAATAATGCCCCCCCACCAAAAACTATATCTCTCCTATATCTTACCTTGATCTCACCTAAAAGCCTCACGGATATTTCCTATATTAAACAATGGAGTAATGATTTGGGGGTGAGCCTTACAGACGCACAATGGCCTCTATTATGGGAAAATCTCAAATACAGCTCACCAAATACAATCATATCTGAAGCTGGATATAAGGTACTATTTAGGTGGTATCTAACCCCAGCTAGGCTAGCGAAAATTTATCACAACACAAATGACCACTGTTTCAGAGGTTGTTCTGTCCCAGGTACGATGGGCCATATATGGTGGCACTGTCCCAAAGTGGTCAGATATTGGGTGAGAGTGTATAATTTAATCTTTTCTGTTCTGCATCTGAACTTACGAAAGAACCCATACGAAGCACTAATGGGACTACCCTCGGGCAAAATCCCTAAAAATGAACAAAAGCTTCTGAATCACATGTTTTTAGCTGCAAGACAGACAATTGCGAAATCTTGGAAGTCCCCAACCATAAATTTCACTTTATTTAAAAATAAGGTCGACTGGATTTTTATTAATGAGAAACTCTCAAGTATAGACATGGATAGACTCAAAACATTCCAGACAGTCTGGGAACCCTGGATAAAATACAGGTATCATGATACACTACCCACTCACCTTCTTACAATATGAGTAAGGCAATAGCAACTAAGGTTGAAAGAGTGACCAAACATTCCCGAAATATTGTATCCCCATACCTAAGTTTTATAGTTACTGTTGTTATTAGTGTTAAATCAAACTGTGAACGATAAGGAATCTTACTACAGTCTAGAATGTTTAACAAAAGTGACAACAACATGGGAACTGTGGAAAATAAGTTAAAGGGGCGATGCCCCGTCAGAAACTATAAGTTTGTATAAAAAAATGGGAAATACATGATAGATATCGTGATTTTTCATTATATAATTATCGATGCAACATATATGTAACAAACAATGTTTTCATATGCTTTGAAAATTTGAAAAAATAAAAATATAAAAAAAAAAGGAAAACTATACCCCCAAGTAAATACTTAACCAACAGATAATTTATATTATATTAAGTGACCTATTATAGAAACTCAAACTGGAATATATACAGTGGAGGAAATAATTATTTGACCCCTCACTGATTTTGTAAGTTTGTCCAATGACAAAGAAATGAAAAGTCTCAGAACAGTATCATTTCAATGGTAGGTTTATTTTAACAGTGGCAGATAGCACATCAAAAGGAAAATCGAAAAAATAACTTTAAATAAAAGATAGCAACTGATTTGCATTTCATTGAGTGAAATAAGTTTTTGAACCCCTACCAACCATTAAGAGTTCTGGCTCCCACAGAGTGGTTAGACACTTCTACTCAATTTGTCAACCTCATTAAGGACACCTGTCTTAACTAGTCACCTGTATAAAAGACACCTGTCCACAGAATCAATCAATCAAGCAGACTCCAAACTCTCCAACATGGGAAAGACCAAAGAGCTGTCCAAGGATGTCAGAGACAAAATTGTAGACCTGCACAAGGCTGGAATGGGCTACAAAACTATTAGCAAGAAGCTGGGAGAGAAGGTGACAACTGTTGGTGCGATTGTTCGAAAATGGAAGGAGCACAAAATGACCATCAATCGACCTCGCTCTGGGGCTCCACGCAAGATCTCACCTCGTGGGGTGTCAATGATTCTGAGAAAGGTGAAAAAGCATCCTAGAACTACACGGGAGGAGTTAGTTAATGACCTCAAATTAGCAGGGACCACAGTCACCAAGAAAACCATTGGAAACACATTACACCGCAATGGATTAAAATCCTGCAGGGCTCGCAAGGTCCCCCTGCTCAAGAAGGCACATGGGCAGGCCCGTCTGAAGTTTGCCAATGAACACCTGAATGATTCTGTGAGAAGGTGCTGTGGTCTGATGAGACCAAAATAGAGCTCTTTGGCATTAACTCAACTCGCTGTGTTTGGAGGAAGAAAAATGCTGCCTATGACCCCCAAAACACCGTCCCCACCGTCAAGCATGGGGGTGGAAACATTTTGCTTTGGGGGTGTTTTTCTGCTAAGGGCACAGGACAACTTATTCGCATTAACGGGAAAATGGACGGAGCCATGTATTGTGAAATCCTGAACGACAACCTCCTTCCCTCTGCCAGGAAACTGAAAATGGGTCGTGGATGGGTGTTCCAGCACGACAATGACCCAAAACATACAGCAAAGGCAACAAAGGAGTGGCTCAAGAAGAAGCACATTAAGGTCATGGAGTGGCCTAGTCAGTCTCCGGACCTTAATCCAATAGAAAACCTATGGAGGGAGCTCAAGCTCAGAGTTGCACAGAGACAGCCTCGAAACCTTAGGGATTTAGAGATGATCTGCAAAGAGGAGTGGACCAACATTCCTCCTAAAATGTGCGCAAACTTGGTCATCAATTACAAGAAACGTTTGACCGCTGTGCTTGCAAACAAGGGTTTTTCCACTAAGTATTAAGTCTTTTTTTGTTAGAGGGTTCAAAAACTTATTTCACTCAATGAAATGCAAATCAGTTGCTATCTTTTATTTAAAGTTATTTTTTCGATTTTCCTTTTGATGTGCTATCTGCCACTGTTAAAATAAACCTACCATTGAAATGATTCTGTTCTGAGACTTTTCATTTCTTTGTCATTGGACAAACTTACAAAATCAGTGAGGGGTCAAATAATTATTTCCTCCACTGTATCATGTGTGTGTTAACTTCAATCAATAATTACCTATAATTAGTACAGTACTAAGTACAGTATTTATTTGAAATATGCCTTTATTGGTTTTCTAAGTACAGTATTTACCAGTATTAGCAATGCTGATCAGGTATATCCATATCATGTGATCAGCATTGCTAATACACGTGAATACTGTTAATTATTATTAATTACCATAATTTAAAGTTATTCACATACAGTACGATATAGAACAAAAAAAACAACTCACTACCACCCTAGGCTTATACTCAAGTCAATAAATTTTTCCAGTTTTCTTAGGTAAAATTAGGTACCTTATATTCGGATCGGCTTATACTCGAGTATACACGGTATATTTTTATAGAGACCTAAACTGTTTGGGGGGCATATAGTTTTTCTTTAAACTAACTATGTTATAGTATGGCCTATTCCTAGCAACTTTAAAGTTTGTATTTATTTTTCACTTTTTTATAGTTGCTGAATTATTTGTCTTCCTCTTCTGACTCTTTCCAGTTTTCAAATGGGGGTCACTGACCCCGGCAGTCAAAAAATATTGCTCTGTGAGGGTACAATTTTATTGTTATTGTTACTTTTTTATCTTTCTATTCTGGCCCATTCCTATTCATATTCCCATCTCTTGTTCAAACCACTGCCTCATTGCTAGGGTAGATAAGACCCTAGCAACCAGATTGCTGCCAAAATACCAAACAGGAGAACAGCTGCACAAAAAGCTAAAGAAAAACAGAAAAAACATACAAAATAAAAAGTGAATACACGTTACAAATGATCTTAGAACATCAATGTCTGCATAATACTAACAGTTAATTTAAAGGTGAACAACCACAGCTTGAAATGTTGATTTTATTCAAAAATACTATTGTTTCACTAGATGAGAAAAACTCAGTATTGTTTTTTAAATCCTTACTTGGTCACTGTAATTTCCCATTAATGAACCCTATCTTAGTTTATGCAGTTTAAATCACTAAGCTGGACAAATCATTGATGGAGAAGGACCCAGGTATATAATATACAGCTTTACAGGAGCAGAGGGTAAACCTATTTATAATATCTATATTTTAGATCTAGAATATGCAGTGCAGTTTTGGTCTCCATTGTGCAAAAAGGATCTTCATGGAAAGAAAACACTCCAAAGAAGAGCAATTAAGCTAATAAAGGGTATAGAAGGGTTGGCCAAGTTGGAAATGTTTACATTGGAGGCGCTTAAAGGGAGCTAGGAGAACTATGTACTGTATATACTGGTGGACCATCCCATAAACTCTGATGAGCTATTTACCAGATGGTCCTGCTTATTTGAAGGCATCCATACATATTAGAAGAGAGAATGGTTTACTGGAATTAACACTTAGGGGCCTATTCATGAATGTACCAATCTGAATCCCGAAATACGATCATTTCTGATGATTGAAAATGTCCCGAAAATTATTTTTGTTTCAATATGAAAATTTCAGAACTTTCGGATCATAAGTACAAAATTTTTGTATTATAACGATCGTAAGCGTATTGGCGATCCAAAAGTCACAACATTTTCGTATCCCAACGACCCTAAACGGCGCAAAACCCTTTCTGACTTTGAAACTTCAATGCATGCTTTGGGAAGCTTTCCATAGGACTCAATGGCGCTCTGCAGCTCCAACCAGGCCAAAAGAAAGTCACAATACCGAAGCTTGAATGAATTCTGAAACTTTCGTACTCGTTGCGACAAATACAATTTTGTTGCGCAAAGTATGTAAATTAACAAAAAAATCGCAGAAAATCTATAGGAGATGCTATTAAAGGAGAAGGAAAGGGAAAAACTAAGTAAGCTTTATCAGAAAGGTCTATGTAAATACAGCCATAAGCACTCACAGAAAAGCTGTACTGAGTCCTCTATCAGAAGGATTTTTTTCTAAACGTTCTTTGGGTATCTGACTTCCTCTCTCTGAAAGATCCTTCATTCCAGGGGCCAGAGTCTGGGCAGCTCTCTCCTGCTACCCCTCCTCCCTCCCTTAGGAATGTGTGATCTGAGCTATAATGGCTAGCTGCTAGCAGGAAGCTGCTTAAAATGGCAGCTGATGTCTTAAGCAAACAGAAAGCTTCTAGAGCTGTTTACTCAGGTATGGTAATGCTTTCTGCAAATAAATATAGTGTTCTAGGTGGCACTAAAATAGCGAATCTATTGGCAGTAAAATGCCAAAATGACTTTTTTATTCTCATTTAATATTTGCAAAAATTTGGCATTTGCATGGGGCCCGCCATTCAACTGCAGTAACACTTGCATAAAGGAAATCCAAGCAATGGACCATTTATCATAAGTGGTGCAATACAATTTCACCTGTACTGGAGGTGTAGTCTTTTTTTCTCCCCAAGTGAAAGGATACCCCATAGCACCCAGTGAGAAGCAGCAGCACGGATTCAGCTATAACCTCCAGCCTTTGCATGTTTCATTTAGTCAAGCTGCAAATATACAAAGAAATTTACACAGACTAAATTTGCTCACTGGCAGTTATTTTTTCTATTTATGCAAATAATGGCTAGATGTTTGTAACAGCTGGTTTTGCATTCTTTAGGCTCAGGCCCTGATTCCATTCAAATAAAACCTTAAGGCTACGACATACACTGACATTACTGACAATTTAGTATTTCCCACTTTGTGGCAACAGTCTGGGGAAGGTCTTTTTCTGTTTCAATAATGCTCCCATGCAAAAAGTGAGATCTATAGAGAATGGGTTTGTTGCGATGGGAAAAAAGAAAAGCATAATTGGCATACACAGAGCCTTCTCTCAAATAGGATGAATTAGAACACTGACTGTGAATCAGGCTTAAAGGAGACATATATAAAAATTATGAATGTACCAGTGAATTATACTCTAGATATAGAAGGATTGTGCTTAAAAAGTTGTGTTTCTGACTGATTTATTGAGAAATTCCCCCAAAACCCCACTTGCCCCGCCCATCTGTTCCACTTCCTGCTGGCTGAAGTCTCTGGATGTGCAGGGGAGCCGGCGGCCCTCCGTACAGGCACTGTAGGATAGGAACCAATCAGCAGCTAGGCTGACTTGATAGGGAACTGAAGCCTGTCTGTGCTTGTGTGAGTGCAGGGCTGTGATTGGCTCTCCCCCTCCAACTGTGCTTCTGGCAGGGACCGTTAGGACACGCCCACTCTCTATTTCAAACTCGACAGAGAAGTGATAGGATCTATAGGGAGCTCCAATAAAGGGGCCATTTATACAAATAGGATTAATTTTTAGGACAAAGTGAAACCAGCACCATATATTATTCATAATTGCCTACAAAATTAGGGTTTTCCCATTTATCCAATATGTCTCCTTTAATCCCCAATATCAGTGTCCAACCTCACTAATCCTCTTGTGGCTGAATGGAAACAAATCCCACCAACAATGTAGCAAACAGAGCTGTGGAGTCAGAAGCAATTTTGGGTATCTGGAGCTGAAGGTACCATAAACTGAGGTGTCGGAGTTGAATGATTTATGTACCAATTTCACAGTGCTTGTAGCACAATCTAGTGGAAAGCCTTCCCAGAAGAGTAGAGGCTGTTATAGTAGCACAGGAAGGACCAACTTCATATTAAAGTGATACTGACACCAGAAATTAAACCTTTTTTACATCTTTCATAACATTGTCTTTGCATGAGCTTTATAATTTTGCCATAAATGTATTTCCTGAGGCTTTTACATTTCCTATCTGATCCCCCATGTTTCTCTATGAGGGGGCGGCCATATTTGTCCAGCAGGAGTCCGTTAGCATTAGAAACTATAACTGACAGGCTGAGAAGGGACAGTCAGGTTGGCAAAACAGTCAGGTTTAGGAACTTCAAGTAACAATTACTCACAAAAGCAGCCCTATCAGTGAAAAATGATCAACATGATCTATAGGCAACTTTTTATGTACATTCGTATTTTAAAAAGTAGTTTTTTCGTGTCAGTATCACTTTAATACCCTTGGTTTGGGAATGAGATGTTGGACAGGCAGGTGTCTGGAGGATGTTGTTATGTTTTTTATGTAGTTTGTTGAGTGCAATGTAGGTACAGAAAGTCAGACATATTGTAAATGGGCACATGAATATGATTTAAGAAAAAAAAATTTAAACATGCCAATTTTATTACTCCTAAACTGCCTAACTGCCTGACTCTATAGAACATAACATACTGATACTTTTAACGTGAGAAATGTCATTGTTATTCTTCATGGAACAGCTGCTAGGTATTCTGTAAAGAATTCTAATATTAATCTAATAATAAAACAGGTTTGTAATTGCAGTAGATAGGATTCTTCTTCCGCAACAACTATATGAAGATATTGCAGTGCCGCACAAAGCTCCCACAGAAGATGCCTAACCATGTCAGAGATCCCATAATTCTACAACATAAAGGGCGCTACACTTCATATAAACCAGACTGGTGCTGGAATGATGATGCTGCTGATTATACTGTCAGTGACAGTAACACTTAGGAACTTATTTAAGAACTTTTGAAGATTTGCATGGCATATCTCCGTAACAATATAAATTAAGACTATACCCACATTAATGGTGGTAATCCAGCAAAAACCCAAATGGTTGGTGCTCACTGCAGGGATATCACCCTTCATTCATTTGTGAAAGAATTATATTATGTCATATTACAACACACCCTTAAATCCATATGCTCGACTAGATAGATCCTCCGCGCACTGCCTTCCAGACCTCGTGCATTAACCCCCAAACAATAGCGCTGCACTCTCAGCTTGCATATAGAGGGGAGCACAAGACAAAGCACAATAATGCTGCAAAAGTGCTTTTATTGCTATGCCATACACATGTATATACTTTTTGGATTAAATCCATATGCCTCCTCCTCCCCCTCCTGGATAGCATAGCAACCCCCAGCATATAATTACACACCTTTGGGATCATATAATGACTATTTCCAAATGCTAACAAACTTCCAGAACAAACCCCTGCCAGATTCACCTCCCACAGGCTGTACAGGGCAGGCAGAGTATGGCACACACAAGCAGCATAGGACAGGCAGGAGTATGGCACAAACAGGCAGGGTAGGGCAGGCAGAGTACTGCCTGTCTGTGCCACATTCTGCCTGCCTATGTGTGCCATACTATGCCTGCAGTACCATGCCTGTGTGTGCCACACTCTGCCTGACCAATGCTGCCTATGTGTGCCACACTCTGCCTGACCAATGCTGCCTATGTGTGCCACACTCTGTCTGCCCTATACTGCCTGTGTGTGCCATACTCTGCCTGAAACACATAGGCAGCATAGGGCAGGCAGAGTATGGCACAGTCTGTCTGAGGTGTGAACAATGCAGGGGGTGAACAATTCACGGATTAAAAGGTGTGAACAGTACAGGGGATTACATGTTTAAACAATACAGGGGTTTACAGCCTGGGGCCAGTTAATCTCAGCACCGATACAATTTAAAGTGTACACAAAGGTAAGCAGTTACAGCAGCCGGACAGGTGGAAGGCCCACACAGAGCGGGGCCACAGGCTTCATGCGGCCAGCCAGTTGGACAGCCCCGCTCTACAATATAATGGCCTGTAAAACTGGAACTATTTTATGTGTAGTAAAATAAATATTGTAAAATAATCAATGAAGAAATATTAAATGCATATATAATACAATAGGCTAGCATTAATGTGGATGTGTGGTTTTTTTTGTACATAGACTAAAAAAGCCTTAAAGACTTATATTTATTGTAGTGGGTACATTATCTCATCACCCACTGGGGTCATGCCCAATTTGTTACGCACATCCCAGTGATTCTAGTTGCTAACCAGCTACCCTGGGCCTGCGGTCCTTTCCTTCAAAAAAAATAGATGAACTTGCAAAAGGTACTTTTCTTCTACACGCTACACTACCAGTTCTTCCTTTTTCCTAAGCATGACCTGCACAAACCTGGGTAAGTGCACCACCAATTCCTGTAATGTGATTGCTCCCAGATTCAACGGGTGCAAGGGGTGCCTGGGTACAGGCTCCCTGCTATCATGTATTATTTTTTTTTTGCTATAAGCCTCCTCCTACAATACACATTTAATGGAAATCTATTTCAGTCTAACAGGCGGCTAGCTTGATTTATGATGCACAAATGTTTACAGGACACAACAGGAGAAAAAATATGATTTATTTTGTATCACATTCTAAATTGATCTTCAAGAAAAAAAACAACTAACTTGATGAATACTAAACTCTGCTCCTGAAATCTCTGGCTACAAACTGCTTTGTGTATAGGTTCAGTTGCCCTTTCCAATGCAAGAAACACACAGGAAAGCCAATATTCATTTCTGGCTGCACTGTTTATTTTGCTGCTTGAAACCTAAGTGACAGTATGCCACTATAATAATTGGGTCTCTTCTAAATGTTTACTACACTGCAGGTACAGAAATATATATATTTATATATGTATATATACCGACACATTTTTGAGGGCAGGTGGGACATTTTGCAAAATGCAGCAAACATATTTTATACATGAGAAAAAAAAAAGAAGTGTTGAAAAGGATATGCATTTCAAGTTATTGCAGGTTATTCTGTGAGACATTTTCTGCAGGTAAAACGTTTAAATTGAACCAACACATGTCAGTGTATATTTAAAATCATGACAAAAATCTTCCCTCTGGTCGTTATTTGCCCTTGGCAAATCTACTAGGATGTTGCTTATTTAGGGCAAGATGAGAATACAGCATAAATCCCGTAACATTTTGGTTTTCTTCTGGAGGTTAAAGCTGTTTTTTCTTGGGATATACACAGCAGCAAAACACAAACCAGCTCATCAGAAAGTGCTTCTGCCAAAACTCCAATTGTTTTTTTTCAGGACACACCAACCAACAGTAGCTTTGCCATTCCCAGTTCCTTTTAAAGGGTTAGATCACTGCACTGATGCCATAAGTACTTGTTTTTTTATCTATTTTGTAAAAGCTTGTTCTTTGTTAAGCAAGCTTGCTGACTACAGCCTGGTTGAGAGAATTCAGCTGATTGGTCCATTTATCTAACGCAGTGTATCGTGCCCCACCTCTCTTCTGATGATCAAGTTCGAGAAGCTGGTTGACTTGATCAATTCGCCCGTGAATGGTGCTAGGAAAGAAGAGAGAAAGGAATTATAAGAATAAAATTGGTGCTTCACTAGTCATATTGTTATTTTAACAAAGGACAAAGTACTTCACAGATGAACTACTTTATTCTGCTCTGAAAGCATAAGGGAAAATAATCACATTGTAACAATAGCTTTAAACAGGTTACGTAGTTAGATAAATGTTACCATACTGGGAGTACAAAGATATGGTAGTTTTCATAGTAAACTGACCTCTATATTGTACACAGCCTGTTTTTACAGGAATAACAGACTTCATAAAAGCTGTGACTGAGGAACTAATGGTACATTTAGAAATTTGTGCATTTTCAGGCTGAAAAGGGCAAGTACTGGCACAGGTATTTCCCATTCAAGGCAGTGGAGGCGATATGCACATATTCCAACTCAAAAGTGCCACATGTGCTATCAGCCTTAAACTCCCTTCCTCCACAGTAACTGTGTTGAGAATTTTAGTTAAGGTCATTTATGTGGGACACTGTGCAGTTTCTAGGCACATTTTAAGGACTGTTCTTTACATAAGCTAGGAAATAATCTTGTAGATTGTAAGCTCTTTTGGGCAGGGCTCTCTTCACCTCTTGTATCAGTTATTGGTTGCTTTATATGTTACTCTGTATGTCCAATGTATGAAACCCACTTATTGTACAGCACTGCTGAATAGGTTGGTGCTTTATTAATAAATGTTAATAATAATAGAATAACAAAACCTAAAATTGTACATCTACAAAAAAAAGTTACACTTATGGAATACAATTGTACAGTACAAAGGACTAATTAACTAATAGACATTTGAATAGTTTTAGAATACCCCACTAGGAGTATAACCTCTTGTTTAAAGCATAAATATTTCTAAGCCTTTTGTAGTGAGACACAGCCATAGATTAATGGTATCCATACATAGCATACACTCTAGTTGTCTCTATATAGGGAGGACAGTCCTGATTAAAGGGGCAGGGCTTGGGTTTCCAGCAGATCATGGCTCACCACAGATAAGGCGTGCCGCTTTAAGGCTGTTTCATACCTACCATGACAACTGTATCACTTATTTTAAAACATACATCTACATGTGGCCCTCCAGTTGTTTCAAACTACTTCATTTAGCAGTCAGGGATCCAAAGATATAGAGTTTAACAGCAATCAAAGGATCAAAGGCTCTAGTAAATGTAAGCAGGGAAGGCCAATGCAAAGAAAGAAACATAAATAAAAGCAGTAAAATAACGAGGGAAAAAAAGAACATACTTATCCAGTATACACTGCACCAGCAAACTCTCAACATCAGCTACATCTATATTTAGCTCCTAAGGAAAAAAAAGAAAAGGTTAATGTGTTGCAATTTAACAACAACTTGTGCAATCAAAAAAGTAGTAAAAGAGGAGAGCACTCAAATGCAGACTTACTGCTGCAAAATTACTTTATTGCTGACTACGAAACAAACTGTGTGTTTGGTAGTCAGCAATAAAGTAATTTTGCAGCAGTAAGTCTGCGTTAAAAAGAAGCTCTAAAACCAGTGCAACTACCATCAGAATGTAATAATGTAGCATCAGCTTACATAACAGGCCAACCTCATTTTCGGTTGATAATTTGTGACAACCCGCAAGCTTAGGTTCTTAACAGCTGCCCAAAGCACACTGTGCGCAAATATCACTGATACTTCTAACGGAATCCAAGATGGGGGGCTCCTGTGACAGCTGTAAAGTTCTGTGTCATTACTTTAGGCTGGTGCAGTAAGTTCAGTATATAAAATATGGCATTGTTAGCCATATTCATTTTTAGGGTTTAGTTATCCTTCAAGTGCCTCTTCATCAGTGTACACAGCCCAAACTTTCTTCATAATGGAGATTTCCATACTCTTTACCAGCTTAATGGCTCTTATTTGGACTTTCTCTAATTCAATAATATCCTGTTTGAGCACTGGACATCAAAATTGCGGAACTTTTTTTCCCCCACAAAATTAAGTTATAACTTTTTTCCATTATTTTATACCATTTTTTCTGGTCCCCTGAAAAACGCAAAATGGGTATGGTAACAAAAAAATAAATAAATTTAAATGCAGTTTATTCACACAACTGTATCATAGCCATTTCAAGGGCTAGTAATTCTAATGCATATTGTTACAGCTGTTGCTTATGTCAGTCATTCTTGGCTCTGGATGGACCCCACCTTTATATATTTTTCAAGAGACAGAGAAAGTAATTCTAACCCAAAGAATATAGCATTCCATAAAATAAATGTTCAGAGCATAAACATCTTAAGATATAGATTTGGGAATCTATCCAAGTTATTTTTTTAATAAAGTTTGTAAATGTGATTTTGTAGCTGGTTGTTAAAGCTATTAATATTGCTGCTTAGATTCACCAAAGTCATTATTGCTTTTGTCTGTGTTTTATAAATGACTCCACCTGAAATCAGATGGCTCCATATAATATTTCAGATAGCTGAAATATGTTCTGCACTTGCGTGAAGGTATCACTATTGCGCTTCAGGTGACAGCCAGAAAGATGACAGTACTAACAAAGGAGTCCCACCGAGTGTGAGTGGAACTTGTGGAGATTGTGTATCCTAAAATCTGCCTAAATTTGTCATGCCCTAAGCGCCGGCTTCATTAGTGGGAAAATGTTATCTTGTATCATATGAAAGCACACAAAGAATTATTAACAAGGATTTATGCTCCTGCAGAATATTAGATATGTATAAGGCATCACATATGTTCAGTTTAGCAAAAACCCTCTATGCAAATACTGCTTACAATCAGTGGGGTAAATATACCAGGCCGGGCCCTACTGCCAAAAAATCTCCAGGGGGGCCCGGCATGAACAGCAACCCCCCCCCCCACTCACATCCCCTGCTCCCTGCCAGTTTACGCCACCCACTCACTTTTAAGAGGACAGTGGCTGGGGAGGGGGGGATTTCTACAACTATAAAAGTAAGCTGATCACACAGTCTGGGCCCCTCCTGGGACCTGCTTCCTCTATAGTCACGCCACTACTTACAATGATACATTTCTTCACTTCTGGTTATAAATGAATACATGCACACACTTTATAAAAATGCAGTTACAGGTACAGCTTTCCATTAACCTTGGCATAAAGGAAGGACTTTGCTCTATGTATAAACATCAAGCCTTGGCATTGAACAGTGTTTCACAGACATAGCCCATTCACACCCAAAAAAAAGAACTTTGAAAGTCATATGGGCTAGATTAGATAAAGCCGAGAAATATTGCAGTCATGTGGGAAGGATAAAAGAAAGCTATAATGCTTATAAACCTCTCCTGCAGTTTGGATAAAGTTCATCCTTAAGCAATAGGGCAGTATTATAGCTATCAGCTATATACAATAAACTATTATGAGAAGGCTATTCAATACTGGAAGAATGCAATTTCCCCTTTACGCAATGACATCACGTTCCTTTCCATTGCAAAATCACACCGAGTGACCCAGGCTTTATTTACCTCTCAGAGAGTGCAAGTTAGAGCCATTGTTGAAGGATTTCACAACACGTATATAGTACTGAAACCAAGGAAGTAGAAAGGTTTGTTTGCTAAAAGTGACAGATTAGGTTTCATTTTATAAATAGAAACGGATAATTACTCAAGGCTTTAACACACCCCAGGGATACTTACAGAAATCAACAACCTAAAATATCATATTAATGTGGTCTTTGTGAACCAGTTACAAAAAGTCAAATGACCTCATTCATAGTGCCCTTTTCAAATGCTCATATGTGTTACATGTATAAATCTATAAAGAGGTCTTTTAAATGGGTGGTTCACCTTTAAATTAACCTTTAGAATGATTATGACAGGGGTATTTAAAGAAAATTTTCAATTGGTGTTTAATTTTTATCTATTGTGGGTTTTTTGAATTACTAATCTGTTGTTCAGCATCTCATCAGACTGGCATTTTAGCTGGTTGCTGGTTTAACCTAGCAACTATGCAGTGACTTAAATGAGAGACTTGAATCTAAATAGGAGAAAATCTGGCTAGAAAGATAAGTAATAAAAAGTAACAATAACAATACAATTGTAGCCTCACAAAGCAATAGTCAATGAAATCCAGAAACAAAAAAATAAAGACCAACTGAAAAGCAGATTTCAGAGCATGATTTTGCTGTAGCAGCACTATTAACTGATGCGTTTTGAAAAACAAATGTTTTCTAGTGACAGTATCCCTTTAACCGCAGTGTAAATCTCAGTAAGCTTCTTCATGTTACCATATACAAAGTTATGGCAATACTAACCACTAACATGCAATGCACTAATCACTTTTTAAGGCAAGGAAAGATCCTACTAGTTAAGACAGATATGATAGAACAATACAATGAATTGTTGTGGATATGCTACCTAACCCAAAAGAAAGAATACTGTTCTACATTCTCACAAATCACACATTTGGTAGGGGAACAGATTACCATCAACAATTATTATGACTAAATTCGCCTTACACACTGTCTTCTGCTTGTGGGATCAGTTATGAGTGCAGTTTAATCCATCACTTCTGCGGAACCATTCTTATAAATAAGCCTATGGAAAAAGCTACAAACTGCAGGATGCAGCCTCCAACAGTATTTGTCCTATAGTTAGGATTAATAAGGCAGATTCACTTCACTTACTCTAATGTTTTCAATGCGCGCACCACGAAAAATTAATTCTTTTCGCAACATTTTTTTTTTTTTTTTTACTTTTTATCAAAATGTATGTTCCTATGGGGGGTGCCCACAAGTAAAGTATTCATATTAAACATCCTCTACACTGTGCTAACAAAGGAAATAGCTTTGATGTCAGGTATTGGAAGCTTTTAGAGGAGCTTTTGCTGGATTTATGGCATTCTTAAATTGGCCATTCACAGATATAAGCTGCTGATTCAAGCCGTTCTGACTAAGTTGGCAGCTTATCTGTATATGTACCTTGAATGGGCCTAACCAACAGATTGACTGCAACAGATTGACTGAAAATGAACCCCGGGACCCTCGGGACAAGGACTGCATGGGCTGGTTGATACAGTCCCGGCTCCAACAACCTGCATTGCCGACGTTGTGATCCGATAGTTTGGTAACCAGTCCGATACAGCCACTTTAAGGTGAGTAAACTCTGTAATAATCCACTTGTTTCGCAATATTTCAATGTACGGCCAATTTTAGTTTACAGCCAAAAATCTGACAAGGCTCAACAAAATACTGTACTTCTATTACACTCCTTGGAAGCAGTTTTTTTCTTTAGAAAGGTTTGTTCTTTGAGGGGTGTGCTTACTTTGCTTTAAAGGGCTGGTTCACCTTTAAGCTAACTTTTAGTATATTATAAAATGACTAATTCTTAGAAGCTTTTTTATTTGGCCTTTATTTTTTTGTTTTTTTTATAGTTTTTACATGTTTTGCCTGACACGGACTCTGTGTGGCTACAATTTTATTGATACAGTTACTTTTTATTACTTACCTCTCTATTCAGGCCATCTTCTATTAATATTTCAGTCTCTCATTCAAATCATTGCCTGGTTGCAGGGTAATTAGGACCCTAGCAACCAGATAGCTGCTGAAATTCTAAACTGGAGAGCTGCTGCTTTTCACTTTTCTGTACCCCCTCCCCAGTTTAATAAAAACAATAAAAGATTTTTAAAATAAAGAAATAAATAAAAGATTTTCAAGGGATTTAGAACAGCAAATAAGCATCCATTCCAAATCATACCCCAAACTGTCTAGTATCTTGGTCCTCAAAACAGTTTTTAAAAAGATAACGAGAATAACATTTTTAAACTGATTTTCTTTATAATATTTCTTACTACTCAGTAAGAAACCTAAAGTTGATCCACTAAAACAGGTTTTACAACATTAGAGAACATAATGCTGCACTGAACAACGATACTGGTAACTTCCAAGGTCTTCGCATGATTTACATTTCAATTGTGTAAAATTGACGACAGCTATTCTCACAACTGATGTCACTCTCAGTTTCAGTAACAAATATCCACAAACCACTCCTGAAAACATAAACTGCTCACATGACACAAGATGACGATTCAATTAATGGGACACTCATCACAAGAAAAGTTTAGATTTGTGAATTAAAATAATTGCATCTGTATATGTCAGTGATCTGTATTGCCTTACCTTCGAAATGAAAGGAATATGTATTCTTGTATAAGGCTTAATTAACTTTATAAGCACTTGTGTTCTGATGTTTCGCAAAAGCTCTGAAATAGCAACAAAGCATGGAATTACTCTTTGCACAAGATGAAAATGGTACAGGTCATTGTACTGCTAATAATACTGCTTTATAGATCATTTAGCAAAGAAAACACTTTGAAGTTGCTACAATAATGCAAAGTTGTGGTTTCTGAGCATTCTGGATTCTGCTTTAACAGCAATTTTTTAGGGTTATTTTTCCCTGATCTTTCACATATAGTATAATAAGCTTTGCCCTCTCAGGTCACTATGACAGATACATCTAACTGTTTATATTTCCCCTTTAAGCTGCTCAGTGAAATTATACTACTTCCTGCAAAGCCAAATAGTAGAATTATTCCGAATGTACTGCAAACACTGCAGATTTGTTTCCTTAAGGGAATCTTATTACAATAAAGTGTGAAATGTTGTCACAATCAGCAGTATTAACACAACATGATCTTAAACTGGCTATTAAAAGCAATGGCTAAACAACAAAACTAAAATGTTTGAGGTCTGATGTTTTCCAGTACAGAAGAGAAATGCACTGCACGGACACTGTACCTTCAATATGTTCCCTTATAAAGGGATCATCCATGATGTTGCTGTGATTTGTTTTCAGAATCTTTTCAAACTCAGTGATGTCATTATTCTGATAGGCACTGTATAATATAGAAATTGTTATTTATACTTTCATATATAATTAAGCATACAAACAGTTGTTAACAAGATTAGCAGCTGCACCAGAAAAGTAAAATTCTCAGCAAACTCTGAGAAATGGTGCTTAAACTGCAAATATGCTTTGCTTACTGCCTTAGAAATAAATAATAAAATACTCTCTTATCTGGAAATTGCAGAGCTACTATGGGTAGAGAGTAAATAAAATACTATTCCCACCAGAAAGCAGAGAGGAACAGTTACAAATGTGCATAGATTATGCAAAATGGATTCTCAAGATTTATTTTGATTAAAGTGATACTGACAGCCAATTAATTTTTTTTTTTTTACACCTGCTGTTGTGTTTTAATTTGTATCAGCTATAAATTCCTTATAAACTAAATCTGCAAAGTTTTTTCGCTTCATAATTATGGTAGCACGAATTACAAACCCACAGAGCAACCATGTTTGTTCCCCTCTTCCGGGTTTTAATTTCAGTGCCTCCCAAGTGAATAAATATGCCCAATCACAAACCTGCAACACCCCTTCTGCTTTCAGCTGGTGTGTAACAAGCTCAGCTCCGTTGTCTATGTGTAATGAGGGGGGGAAGGGAGAGCAGGCAGACAAGGGAAAGCTATTTAAATTCTTTGTGCGAAGAGCAGAAAGGGGGGGCAGCCCTTTGAAGTAGGCAGGCAACAGAAAGATCAAGCCTGCCTGCTATCTAGTTCACAATGTGAGGAGCAAGGGAGGGAGAACTCTTTGAAGCAAACAGCAAGCTGAATCCTCCCAGTTTAAGACGTAGTCCTTTTGACAGATTGAGAAGCTACAGTCGGGCTTGCTAGACAGTCGAGTTCAGGATCTTCAGTAAGATTTATGTAGAGAAACAGGACTTTTAGGAAAAAACAGTCAACATGACCTATAGGTAGGTTTGGAAGTAGGTTCATATTTTTTAAAGAAATTTTTTGGTGTCAGTATCACTGGATTAACATAGTACCAACCTATTATACATTTACCAGATCATGTAAAAACTCAGACAATCTAGCTAAAAGGGCTGCACTGATTGTATGTAATTTGAATGTGCAATCAGTGCAGCAGGGACAATTGAACAGTTTTTTTAAAATCATATTGCAACTTAAAATTGTAAGCCATCTGTCAAAAATAACCTCCAGGAATCCCATCTTAGAAAGTATTTGGTATATCCTGAAAAGCCAATTGGATAACTAGCACTCCATTTATAATTCCATACTTAGATTCTCCCTTCCCATCTGAATGGTTACTTCTCAGGTATAATATGGCGTCCAAATTATTCCCCTCTCCCTTGTAGAGTCACTTTTTACAAGACAAGGAAATACCAGTTCACTTGGGCCATTTTATTCGGCATTCCTGTATCCAAGTGCTAAATCTATTCCCTGGGTTGGAGTTTCTTTTAGGCAAAAATACACTGTGCCAAAGAATAAACCGATATAAAGCAGCAATGCCTCCTTTCTGTTACCAGATAAAGACTCATTTGCAGTAGCATAGAATCCCAAAATTTACTCTACTGCAAATGTGCGAGTGAATTCAGTCACTGTCAAACATTTTGGCCACCTCCAGTGAATCAGACAGCACCATAGCAAAAACAAACATTTTTTTGGGCCCCCTTTCACGGCATCACAGGAGACCAATGATGAGCACAAGATCACAATGCCCGGTTATTTTCCTTGCCTTTTAAAGTCTAGAAAAGGATGGGAACACAGTTCTTGCTGCTAATATCGTAATATATATATATAAAATTAGGCAAAACAGAAAATAAGATAATGGCTTACCTTACTAAATTTGTCATTGCTAGAATTTCTGGATCATTTTTGTATGGTTTAGCCTAAACATAGAAGGATACTAATGTCACTTAATGCACAAGGAAATCATACGATGGAACATACAGAAAAATGATTAAGTATTGTACCTCCTGAGAATCAAAGGGGTTTATTCCAGACTTCATGAGCATGTTTGCTAGGACAAGGTATTTCAAGCAGGTTGTTCGCCTGGGACTGCCAGATTCATCATAGTTTTTAAAAGCCTCAAAGAAATCTGTGTGGGCCTTTTCAAACTCTCCTTCTCTTAAATGCATCTTTCCTCCACATTCTGGGCAAAAAAAAAAAAAAAAAAGAACAAATATTATGGTACTGAATGCCAATCTTCATCTTCAAGGGGCGGGTCACTTTGGTATTAAGAAGACAGATATTAGACATGCATTAGGATCTTGCTATTTTGGCTTTGTGACAAATTTTATTTCAGTGCTGTCCAACTGGTGGCCCGCGACCACCCTCTATGTGGCCCCCACTTGTCTGGCTACTGTGTCTGCTTACCTTTGTGTGAGCTTTAAATGGTATCAGTACTGAGAATAACTAGCCCCCTGCATTGTGCACACCTCAGATTCAGGCTGTAAACCCCTGTATTGTTTATACATTTAATTCCCTGTATTGTACTTTTTAGTGCTTGCATTGTTCACACCTCGGGCTCAGACTGTAAACACCCACATTGTTCACCTGTTCGCACCTCCGACAGACTGTAGGAGCAGTACCAGCATTGTGTCACTATCTATTGCCTGCCCTATGTGGCTTGTGTGTTTGGCACACACAGGCAGCACAGGGCAAGCAGAGTTTGGCACACACAGGCAGCATTGGGCAGGCAGAGTATGGCACACACAGGCAGCATAGGGCAGGAAGAGTATGGAACACACAGGCAGCAAAGGGCAAGCAAAGTATGGCACACACAGAAAGCATAGGGCAGGCAGAGTATGGCACACACAGGCAGGGTAGGGCAGGCAGAGAATGGCACACAGGCAGCTATCCACAGGTAGGAGGAGGCGGCATATGGATTTAAGGGTATGTCATAATATGACATAATATAATTCTTTCACATATGAATGAAGGGCGATATCCCTACAGCGAGCACCAACCATTTGGGTTTTTGCTGTGCTACCACCATTTATGTGGGTATGGTCTTAAAAGCCCTTGTGATAACATGGGCGTGGGAGTTACAACAGAAACAATTTTACTCTACTCATCTTACCACGGATGACTCCCATGATAAGGGGATGAGGAATAGCAGATTTAATATGCAGCGACTGTTCATATAGTGCTTTGAGTTTCTTATTGTTTTTCTGTGCTGTATACATCTGAATTTCCAAAGCATAGATTTCCAGTAGTTGTGTACCCTTCTTCAAGTCATCTTCTCCATCGTCGGTCTGAAAATAAAATTAGTTACCTTATTTGTACTGTAAAGATGCAAAAAGGAATAGGCAGACTGGAAATCCACAAAACAGGCCATCCAAAAGAAGTAGGAAAAATCCTTTAGTTATAATACCATTATTACAGTCTTACAGTTTGGAATTGTGTTTTAGTGCCTTCCTTTTTATCTCTTTTATCCTTATTTGTATTACTGTGAAATAAATAGTCAGCATGCCTAATTAGGGCAATGACACATGGGGGGGGTGGTTGTAGCCAGCATTAAAAAAAAAAATGGCTACCGCTGACTACAAATGTCCCCAAAAATGCCTTGCCATAGACTAAAGGTGGCTACACATGTGGCGATTTGCGATCTTTTGTGCGACCATCGGTCACAAACCGTTCAGGGCTAGAACGGCAGATAAGGAGGTAGAAACAATAGGATTTCTACCTCCTTCTGCCGATTCAGCGCTGAAGACAGATTTTGGTCAGGCGCCTTCTATGGCGCCCGATCAAAATCTTTTAACTGGCCCGATCGGCGAGACGACCGATATCGAGGTTTCTTACGATATTCTCGGTGCATGTATGGCCAGCTTAACATTGGGATCGCAGTGAGTAAAACATATTACTTGCCGCAATCTGGCTTAATCACAGGAAATAGCTTTACTTCGCAGTTTCCCATGATTAATCAGACTGCCTTAAATTTTCTTCACAGTAATCCTAATGTTAGTCTATGGCAAGGCATTTACTGCCTGTTTTTCTTAATTCACTACAACCTACCCCCACTTTGGACTATCCCATGTGAATAAGATTAAAAGGAGATGTTTGAGAGAAGGCAAGGAAGATTGATGGAGCTGGAGCTACTTTTTCTGATTCTAGAGAAAGGACGGAAAAATAATCATAAAACATCACTCACTATTTATATTATAGAAAGAGAATAAATAAAAGCACCACAACAGCATCACAACATACATGCAAATTACCTGGCATGACTGATGAAGCTGGCGTAAAATCTTCTGCAACTTGCCATATTCCTCTCTTTCCAAATATAATTTACCAAGCTGTAAAACAAAAATGGGCAAAAAAAAAAATTTAACCTCGCAAATGGTCTACAATCAATTTATCTTACAATCATAAGAAGTTCTGTTTCATGAAAACATGTAATCTTTCATAAAGAAGTTTATTTTAAAAACTCCATATTTTATTTAACTGCTGGCAAAAGTAACAGTTCATTTCCTCATGTCAGTTTCTCTTGCACAAACTTGAATAGCCTCAGACATGCTTGTGTTAGCCCTGTGTGACATATGGTTTAGGGCTGGAGTTCTAGCTGTACTCAATATACTAGAACCAGTGCTCCACAGGACAATACAGGATCAATCACCATATATCTGAAAGGCATATTAGCCAGTTTACAACAGTGCTGTTTGAAATGGCTAATGATATACCTATAATGAAAGAAATGAGGCGATTTAGGTGCAGTAAAAAGTTGAACGGAACTTATATAGATATATTAAGTCTTTTGTATTGCAGAAAAATAAAGAACACTGCCTTTTTGTAAAATATGAAATAGTATAATAAAAGAGATTAATTATGTGATGACAGTATGCAGTCAATGTAATGGTGTAGTTTGCCAGCAACATTTTTAGCAGCGCATAGGCACACTGTTGTGTTTGCCTATGAGAATGACTGTACTTTTGCTGCAGTTCCACCTGTTCGGACTGACAGCCAAGTGAATGCAGCAATGGAACGAAACTCTGCAGGTGTATGCCCACTGGCAAGGGGAACCATGCGTTTTGCTCAGGGACTGTGCATAAAAAATACTCTTCTTAGCAAGTGTAATCTACTCCTTTAAAATTGATAAGAAATCCTGTCAACCACAAACTATTCTATAAATGTCTTGTTCCAACTTAATATTGAGCAACATAATGCTGCACCTTACCTTTGTATTGGTTTTAAACCACAACCGGTCATTTTTTGCATCTTTTAGAGCCTCAAGGGTTGTTTCATAGAACTCCTGCAGAAGGTCCATCTTTGGCGAGAAAAGGAGAATCAAAAACTTTTTTGTATGAATAGTTACAATTAATTTGAATTGTTACTATGATGTTTTGCTTTCTTAGTGCGATTGCTTCTTTACATTTACAAATGTGATGTTAAAAGAGAATTATTATGAAAATAAATTTATTAGAAGCTTCACCTTGCTCAATATAATCACTTTGAATCCTGTATGGTTTCTGAAATAAAGTTACAATTCGTTATCACTCTCTCAGTAATTTGCTTGTCTACATGCAGTGTGCATGTCAGGGATATTTCCAAATCATCATTGGTGTGTGCACCCTTTGCCGAGATGATGTATGAGACTGTCCATCAAATAAACAAGCTCCAACACAAAGTTGCATGTAGAGCAACAAAGAAATTCACTAAAAAGGAGAGCTTTCATATAATAGGGCAGAATACAAATTTGTACATACTTTACACAGCCTATTTGTTTAATTAAAAAAAGTCCACAATTTTTATTATAAAGCACTTTTTGTTTCTTTTTACCTGTAATAAGGGCAATTTGTCTAAATCAAGATAATGAGCTCTGTATAGACTAACTGCACCCAATCAACAGTAGCAGTCCATGATTTAGGCTTCAAAATAGAGGAGTTTGTTATAAAGGGTGTTTAAATGGGAAATTTTGTTCAAGGAACCCTTTCTCCTACACATTTCTCAGGATTCAAGCACAAATATCAATTGCTGGCTGTAGGTTAACAAAAGCTATCTATATCAGGACCACACAGGCCAACCTAGCCTCCATTGTGCCTCTAAACCTAGATACCATTTCAGGGTTGGCCATCATACTAGATTCTCCAGAAAGTGTTAAGACTGTATATTTTGTGATCAGTAAAATATTCAGGGTTCCTTTTCTTTTTCTTTCCCAGTAAAATAAAGACAACTACATAACCAACTGTGGTACCATAAAATACAATAGTAAAGAAGCACAGAGTAGACTATTTAGCAAACCTATCACATTACAAACCTTTGAATATATTATAGTTGTCTTTTAAAAGAAAGAAGGTTGATTACAAAGCAATTTGGAAAAAGCACCTGGATGAAGTGACAGATGACAAATGGTAAGAGGCATTATAAGTCCCTACTAAGGTTTTGTTCATTGTAGCTTCTCTCAAACTATTATCCTACACAATGCCTACATTATACATTTTAATAATATGCAAAGAACTATCTAAGAACAACTGCAAATTGTCCTAAATATCATTAGAGAAATGAAGATTTGTTTTGCTTGATTTGGCCTTGGTCCAGCACAATAAATACACTATAAAATCAATATAGCCAGCCCATGTTAATATAATTTAAATCCCAACATACATGCATGCTATTCAGTAAGGCCACCCTTGCTAATCCCAACTTTAAAGCCTTCCACCAATAAAAAATAAATAAAGCAAGTATGCTAGCACATCAAATTTCACACACACCTAGCTCATAGACTAAAGTCTTGCATACTAGACTTGAGGTGAGTGGAGTGAGCAACGCATAAAAGCAGTCAAAGGAATACAAAGGTAAAATATCAAACCTGTTTGGATGTGGAGATGTAATCAAGGATAGAATTGATAGATTTTTCAGAGTAATTTCTTGTTACCGCACTGCGGATATAGGTCAACAGTTGCTTGTATCTGTTCATCATTTCAGGATAATTACCCTACAAGGAGGAAAATGGGATTAATTAAGCTTTTGGATAGTTTTGTCATGCAGAGCAATAAACTACAATTGAAATATACTTTTATGACACATAAGAAGGCACTTAACTCCACTAACTATGGATTCTTAAAAGGGCAAGTATATATCTATGTATCTATCTATATACACCTTTTTTTCGAGAATAAGCAAAATCAATATATGATTTATATATGCTAAAAAAATTACCGGTAGTTTACCATTTGAGAACCGCTATTATTGGTACAGCAATATGCCCTTACTGATTTTTTAATGGAACCAGTATATTCAGGTATGAGATTGACAACTTGCAGATCTAGAAACATCTAAATGCCAAAACATTTTTAATTACAAATAACAATTTAGTGGTATAATTGTATACATGTAATGTCTCATTGACTATCTAGATCAATTTATTCACAACATATAAATGTTATGCTGATGTTATAGAGGAAGAATGGAAATACATTAAGGGTAATGTAATAAAGTCCAAAGTCTGCTACAGGTCTAGATGCATACAGCAACTAATTAGCAAGTAGCTACTCTTGTCTGTTTGAAACCAACAGTTTCAGATAAGAATAAATTGATACATTTTGGTAGTGCATGCAATATGTAAAAAATAATATACCAATTTGAAATTTATTTTGATCATCTGTTTTAATGCTTTAAATCCCCATTCTCCTTTTTCTCCTTCGAGTTCGAGGACCTGAAAAAAAAAAAAAAAAAACACATTCATTTAGAAATTACAAAGTTCTACTGTACAGGGTTATTGCATAAAAAATGAAACTGCTTAATGCATTTAGAAACATTTATTTCCATAAATTATATGCACACACAAAAATAATGCCACTAAATTATACAAACACTTGATAAGATGTTCCCCTTTACATTACTTGACTTTCAAACTCAACAACAGAGAAATATTAATTTAATAAAAACATGTACATGTAATAGTGAAGTCTGTGTGCTTAAAAGCAGATTTTAAAAGGTACTTTCAGGTGCAACAGTTAAACCTGAAAACAGCCATTTAACATCACACTTTGAACACAGAAGTTAGAATAATGTCACATGGGCTTTCAGTCGGTTAGCAAGCACCCATGATCACCTATTACTGCTCCCTTTCACTTAAAGGAAAAGTAACACTAAAAATTTTTAACTAAAAAATCTATTCTACCCTCCCCCAATAATTGCCCTATCCTGAAAACCATTTGTTATTTTGAATGCTTTAGAAGAAAATACCTGTTAAACTCGGCTTCCTGTCATTTGAACAAAGGCGATACGGCGATGCCAGGGAAAGTATCAGGAGATGCATCAACTATGCGGCGATCGATTGATCAAGCCTAGCCTGACTCCTTCCTATACAGAAGTCAGGCTAGGCTCGATCGATCGCCGCATAGTTGATGCATCTCCTGATACTTTCCCCGGCATAGCTGTATCGCCTTTGTTCAAATGACAGGAAGCAGAGTTTAACAGGTATTTTCTTCTAAAGCATTCAAAATAACAAATGGTTTTCAGGATAGGGCAATTATTGGGGGAGGGTAGAATAGATTTTTTAGTTAAACATTTTCAGTGTTACTTTTCCTTTAAATGGGAAATGCATGAAAAATTAAGTGTGAGTGGCTTTGGCCAAAAATGCCATGGTGCCATTAAATTAAAAATAGCATGTTCAGGCTTCTAATTCATTTTTTGGCATTTCTTGTCTTTCAACTTTAGAAATATTTAATTTAATTTATGGGAGACCTATATATTATACATACATGAAACTGTCTGCACTTTGTATAGTTTTGTTTGAGACAAACATTCTAACGCAGTCATGCCTACATAAAGAAGCAACATGCCAACCTTCTGGAAACTGCTGAGAGCTGCCTTTGGATCATCTTCCTTCAAAGCCTTGGAGTTATAGTACTGATTTTCCAGGTCAACATTCGGTTCAGAGTTGCTGTCTTCTGAGTATTCCTAGATTTAAAAAACAAATGGCATTTAAGAAATTTGGAGAATAAAACATGTTTATTTACTCATTTATACATTTTAGCTCATAAAAGCAATGTGTCAAACCCCCCCCAAAAAAACCCCCAAAGAAAACACAAAGCTTATTTCTATTTGTTACTTCATATTAAGATTATGCTGTCTTATAACTGTAAAAAGGTACTATCATCACATAATCATAATGAGAAGAACCCCCATTTTACATTCCTCAGGGGACCGGAAAAAATGGCATAAAAACTGGGAAAATCTTAAATCAGGAAAATATGTTACACATTATATATTGATGGAACCACAAAAAAATGGTGTAAAATGACAGACATCAGTCTATGTAAAATAGAGATTTCACTGCTCCATTTAAAAGACACACATTCCCCATAAAGGTTACATTCATTTGTTTTTCCTCTAAATGTTCAATAAACCAAGGTGCTTTTCTATCTGCTTTCCCCTTTTAATATAGATGGAAATGATCCTAATTGCCCTGAATTTTCTGTCAGGCATTCTAATGGAATAATACATTCTAAAAAAAATAATTGCATAATCCTAATTTGTTTTTTTAAGCAGTACTATTTTTCATTACACAAATCAGATTCTGGTATAACATTTAATGTACTTGCATTGTAAGGAGTTTAAATGTTCTCTGTGCGTTTTCATAGGTTTCCTCCAGGTACTCTGATTGCAGGAGGAGGTTACAGGAGGGTTAACTGGTTTCTAATAAAATTGACCCTGGTGTTTGTGAATGTAATAGGGAGAGAGTGTAAGCTCTACTGGAGTAGAGATTGATTTAAATGATGAACAATTTCTGTAGAGGTGGGGAATATGTCAGCTTTATATAAATAAAAAATAATAATATATATGGGTAACTGGCATGGCTATTACACTGTGTGGCATTTAAACGTCACACATTTTATTAGTTATGACAGAGCTTTTATAGTATTATGACTTGTTTTCTCCAATAGCTTTAAAAATGGACAACTTACACTTTGCTGGCTAAATCAAATATAAGTACTGCAAATAGGGTTTACGTTAAATGTGTTTTGACAGATATTTTTTTTTTTTAAAAAGTAAAAAGGTGCTTTGCCATGCAGCACACACAGCTTCTAGGGTTGCATATAAACATGTTACATTGAGGACTTCAGATTAGCATGCTACTTATAACTTTTTATGTTGCACAAATCAAACATTAATGCTCTTGCAATCATGTCAGCAATCTCTGTTTGGATGACACCTAAATTGTAATTTAAAAAAAACCCTCCCATCACGTCAGTTTAATATGATATGTTTGTTTGGAACAGCACTGAAAGGTCAAAGTGGACTTGCTGCGTAACTAAAGACAACCACAAATCACGTTCTCAAGAGCGGTTGCAGCTCAAAGCTTTATTAATGCTTCAAAGCCAATATAACAGTATAAGTCAGTACAGGCATGGGATACATTATCCAGAAAGTTCTGTATTTCGGAAAGGCCATCTCCCATAGACTCCATTATAAGCAAATAATTCTAATTTTTAAAAATGATTCCCTTTTTCTCTGTAATAACAAAACCGTACCATGTACTTAATCCTAACTAAGAATTCATCTTTATTGGAGGCAAAACAATACCTTTGGATTTATTTAATCTTTAAATTATTTTTAGTGGGTTTAAGGTACGGTGATCTTAATTATGGAAAGATCCCTTATCTGGAAAACCCAAGGTTCCAAGCATTCTGGATAACAGGTCCCATACCTATTTATGAAACATAATGTCAGGCTTTAGTTTTACTGTGACTATGCCACTATGATGCTTGGTGCATAAAATCCATACAATGCTTAGGTGTAAGATAGAACCTGTTGGAATTATTGATGCAGCCATAAAAATATTTTTTAAAAATTCTAAAAGAAAAGCACTTCTTCAGTGAATGATCAGATTATGGAATGAAATTATTTTTGTACAAAAGATCCAGGAGGGAAAATGCTATATGTTTTCCTAAACAAGAAAATCTAATGTAAGGCTAGAAAATACAACACCATAATACAGAAAAAGATAGTACAGGTATGAGAACCGTTATTTGGATACCTGTTATCCAAAAAGCTCTGAATTACAGGAAGGTAATTTCCCATAGACTTAAATAAAATAATTCAAAATTTTAAACACATTTCCTTTTTACTGTAATAATAAAACCGTACCTTGGTCAGATCCCAACTAAGATATAATTAATCCTTTTTGAGGTAAAACAATCCTATTGGGGTTATTTCATGTTTAAATGATTTTTTTTAGTAGGCAAAGTATGGGGATCCAAATAACAGTATTCTAAATAACAGGTCATATACCTATTGTTAGCTTTGTCTCCAAATAAATACACTTTGCACTACTCAATACAAAACACAGTTCATGTAAACAATAAAAGGTTTACCTTCACAACGTAAAATCCAAGGCTCACATTTTCAATCGATGTCAGAAAGCACTTTTTTAGTTCAGGGCAAATGTCAATTTTAGTGTAAATGACTTTGCACCAACTGATTCCATTGGCAACTTTTAAGAGAGACAAATTTAATTTAAATCACTTCTAAATGTTAGTCTTGCCACCGATTTTATATAGTCGCACATGCTGCTAATTATGGAATCTGTCAGTCATGGACTTCAAGGCTAATGTGAAAATAGCAACATCAGCAATGTTTTGGGGTCCCTGCACTCAATACATATTAGGGTCCTTACACTAAATGCTCATATACGATTGATGTAAATGTACACGTTGATCATGTTTGCACTTTTATATTGATCAAAGATAGACCTAAACTATGTACCAAAAAAAAACGAATTCTGACAGCCAACATGTAGCTGAACTGACAGTTATGTCTCAGTAGAAGTATTTCATTATTCCTTACTAGGACAGAAAAACAAATGAATATGTCTTGTTCATACTATCCCATGTTTATAAATTTCAAATTATAGCATGTCTTATTGCCAGGAGCAAAATTTTTATGTGAAACATGAACTTCTGCTAAACATTGCCCAGTTCTTAAGGCAGCTCTTGGATGCCCAACCTGCTGCACTACAGAATCCTGAACCCCAGGCTGTTAAACAACAACTACTGGACAGCTCCATACTGGACCTCTGGGGCACTTCTGAAGCAGCGCATATGTTAACCCCTAAAACTTGAAAAACGGTGGTAAACATTGCCATTTAGAGCCCAGAGAACAATACAGTTCCAGCTTATCCAGTCCTCTCTATAGCTCCCCAAGATCCCTGATCTAAGAATGGGCGCTGTTAGCGTCTTCTGACAGCATGCACATCACTAACACAGAAGCACCCCCCGCCATATTTCTTTTGCCCAGCGCCCACCACACGGGCCTGAAGGCGACTAGCGAATGGGAAGTAGTAGCACCAGACCACCCTCTCCTGTCACTGGTGACAATGCAGGGTTTCCCAGAGCAGAAGTAGGTGCTAGACGTCCCGCCAAGTCATACCCCTCACACTGTCAGTTAATGGCGTGCACTTAGAAAAATCCCTCCGCCTGCCAACGCAGGGTGCGCCCATGAATCGCCACACAGTTTAAACTTGTCGTTAGCCTACCAGGTCGTAATCCTCTTCATCATCGCACATGAAGTCATCCTCCATGTCAGACATCTTGGCCGGGGGAACTGGAGCCAAAGGGCCTCCCAGAATCCTCTGCGTCCGTCGGAATTATCTGCTCGTCCGGAACTGAGTATTTCCCGTCCTTTGTGCCTAGACGAACCTACCACACTGTTGGACATAGAAAAGGCGGAACTTCCGAGGCAGGGAGGCGTTACCCTTAGCAACCTGCTGGCAAGGGGACGAACCAAGGCATGGACGATGTAGGAATACAGGGCTGTGTTATTTTATGGAGTCTTTTATTTGTAATAGGCTGGTTGTCTCTTACGGTTTATATTTTTTATGCCTATTCTGCTTGGTTTATTATATTAGAAGTGAGAATTTCCTTTAATATCTGTTACGTTTCATACTTCTTTTCTGGTTTTATTTGACTTCCACCATCTTTCGCAGTTTCCTTATCTAACTTTACAGTATTGTGCCTGAACTAAGGTTACCAGATTACTTCAAAATTCAGGGACACATCTACTAAATACGTGTTGCAGGGCTGCACTAATTGCAAATAAATGAAACTGAAATCAGTGCAATCCTTCTGGCTGCATCTTCTAGTCGTGTGTCCCTGAATGTGATCTGGTAGCCCTAGCCTGGAAACCACATGGTCTGGAAACATGTTCCACTTGGTTATGGAAGGATAAATCTGCATGTAAATCATACCTCCCAATATAAAAAATGTGGAAAATATTTAAAGAGGGACATAACAGAGATCAGAGATCAATGGTACAATTTAACTTCCAAAATAAGTAAACAGAAAGAATAACTGTTCTGATGGTAAACTAATAATTAACACTTTCATAAGAGGCACAGTGTGTGGCCCTCCTGCATTTCATGGGATGTGCCCTGTGTGGGCCTCAGTGTTTTATGACAGGCAGCCCTGCAACATGCATTTAGTAGATGTGTCTCTGAATTTTAAAGCAATCGGGTTGCCTTACATTAGCAGAACTCAGAAACCATCTCACCCAAATGAGCAGGACTGGGGGTGAAAGTTGTGACTGTCTTGCAAAAAGCACGACAGTTGGGAGTTGTGGTATGTATAATTTTATATAGCTAGATTTGGATATGCAACTTTGTACAATTCTACAGTATAGAAAACACACAAGCATAACAAATAAGTATAACTATAGAGAGATTGAGTGCCATATTGTAAGAGGCGTTAAGAAGGAGGTCCCTGCCCTTTAGAGCTTACAGTCTAAGTGGGTGGATTCCATACAAGCACAAATAGAAGGGCAAAAGAACATAAGGGCTCTGGTACACGGGGAGATTAGTCGCCCACGACAAATCTCCCTTGTTGCGGGTGACTGATCTCCCCGATATGACATCCCACTGGTGAAAATGTAAATCGCCGGTGAGATGGCATACGCTGTGGCGCGAGAGGCAACTTTGGCGATTTCCGCAAATCGCGCCGCCGCGTATGCCATTTTTGCTGCACCACCATCTGACACCAGCTAGTTTAAAAAGCCCCATAGGCCTTAGTGGGTGTGCTAATCAGTCTACAGTAACTTGTATGTTGTAAGTATGCAATTGTATGCTGGCTGTATGGCACATACAGGAAGCATAGATCAGGCAGAGTATGGCACACATGGGCAGCATGCTAGAGAAATTCCGGCCCTCTGCACCACAGAAGTTAGACAGCACTGTTCTAAGGCATAGCTGTGAAGACAGCTGTAACCCCAAGTCTTACAAGAATAAACATAAAAATAAATATTCTTAAAATAGAAGGAGAAACAACTGAGTTTTATTTTAGTGAGCTTTACATTCAGGTAAAGAGAGGACAGCCTGGGAAAGGGGGCAGAGTTGTAGCTAGAAATATAAAGTAGCCTGGGTAAAAGATTGCTACATTACAGCAGAGGATATGAGGTGGCTCTAGAGAACAAAATACTGCATATATAGTCAGAGAGATATGATGAAAATCAGTTTGGGGTAATGTCATGGCAGTGAAAACAGATGAAAGTTTTGAGAAGCAGCAGAGAAATAGGGCGGGTATTGATGAGTTTTAGTTAGGCAGGGTTTTTAGTTTTAATCCCCATGTCTGTCTGGTTTTGTGGACCATATTACAAGTACTGTTCAAATACTGAAATTTTATATGTACAAATACACAAACATGGGATAGCATTAACCCAAATGTTTGCTTGATATATCTTAAATAGTCACACTAGCATTTCCATTCAAGAAGAGTTCTTTTAAAGGGTTGCAGTACCATAAATAGACACCAGATGGATTATAAATGCATGTGTAGTTTATATGCAGTGAAAGCCTAGAAAGTATTCACATGCTACACATTCAGCACTGCCTTAAAACCATAAATTAAATACCATAACCCTCAATTAAGGAATTATGGGCTAAGACATGCAAATGACTCCTTAATATCCCTGTTACCAACTGTGCATCCAGAACTTCTGGTTTAATAACACACATACAGCCTAATTCAGAGAACTGAGGCTAGCGTGTGATTTACACACTCTGCTCTATCCAATGAAAAGGGTACAAGGAGCAGGCATAGGCTGACAGGAAAACTCATTCACCTATTCAGCCAGTCCATCTTTCGTTTATTACCATATTACTTTATGGCATTCCTTTGCACAGTGAATTTTGACAGAAGACTTGACTTGTTGGAGCTGAATTTAGTCATCATTTCTGTTGCCATCTCACAGCTCCTGCTGCACCAAGCTACAGTGGCTTGCAAAAGTATTCGGCCCCCTTGAACTTTTACACATTTTGTCACATGAATCAGTTTTATTGGAATTCCACGTGAAAGACCAATACAAAGTGGTGTACACGTGTGAAGTGAAACAAAAATCATACATGATTCCAAACATTTTTTACAAATAAATAACTGCAAAGTGGGGTGTGCGTAATTATTCAGCCCCCTTTGGTCTGAGTGCAGTCAGTTGCCCATAGACATTGCCTGATGAGTGCTAATGACTAAATAGAGTGCACCTGTGTGTAATCTAATGTCAGTACAAATACAGCTGCTCTGTGACGGCCTCAGAGGTTGTCTAAGAGAATATTGGGAGCAACAACACCATGAAGTCCAAAGAACACACCAGACAGGTCAGGGATAAAGTTATTGAGAAATTTAAAGCAGGCTTAGGCTACAAAAAGATTTCCAAAGCCTTAAACATCCCACGGAGCACTGTTCAAGCGATCATTCAGAAATGGAAGGAGTATGGCACAACTGTAAACCTACCAAGACAAGGCCGTCCACCTAAACTCACAGGCTGAACAAGGAGAGTGCTGATCAGAAATGCAGCCATGAGGCCCATGGTGACTCTGGACGAGCTGCAGAGATCTACAGCTCAGGTGGGGGAATCTGTCCATAGGACAACTATTAGTCGTGCACTGCACAAAGTTGGCCTTTATGGAAGAGTGGCAAGAAGAAAGCCATTGTTAACAGAAAACCATAAGAAGTCCCGTTTGCAGTTTGCCACAAGCCATGTGGGGGACACAGCAAACATGTGGAAGAAGGTGCTCTGGTCAGATGAGACCAAAACGGAACTTTTTGGCCAAAATACAAAACGCTATGTGTGGCAGAAAACTAACACTGCACATCACTCTGAACATACCATCCCCACTGTCAAATATGGTGGTGGCAGCATCATGCTCTGGGGGTGCTTCTCTTCAGCAGGGACCGGGAAGCTGGTCAGAGTTGATGGGAAGATGGATGGAGCCAAATACAGGGCAATCTTGGAAGAAAACCTCTTGGAGTCTGCAAAAGACTTGAGACTGGGGCGGAGGTTCACCTTCCAGCAGGACAACGACCCTAAACATAAAGCCAGGGCAACAATGGAATGGTTTAAAACAAAACATATCCATGTGTTAGAATGGCCCAGTCAAAGTCCAGATCTAAATCCAATCGAGAATCTGTGGCAAGATCTGAAAACTGCTGTTCACAAACGCTGTCCATCTAATCTGACTGAGCTAGAGCTGTTTTGCAAAGAAGAATGGGCAAGGATTTCAGTCTCTAGATGTGCAAAGCTGGTAGAGACATACCCTAAAAGACTGGCAGCTGTAATTGCAGCAAAAGGTGGTTCTACAAAGTATTGACTCAGGGGGCAGAATAATTACGCACACCCCACTTTGCAGTTATTTATTTGTAAAAAATGTTTGGAATCATGTATGATTTTTGTTCCACTTCTCACATGTACACCACTTTGTATTGGTCACGTGTAATTCCAATAAAATTGATTAATGTTTGTGGCTGTAATGTGACAAAATGTGGAAAAGTTCAAGGGGGCCGAATACTTTTGCAAGCCACTGTATACACCAAATGGGTTAACTATAAGGTGCTGTGCCCCCCTCAAAAAATCTTAAAAGGGGCCTAGTGCTAACAGAAAACCTGTCCCTTTAACTATAGAGGAAGCAACCATTATGTATGGGAAGAGATCACTCTGCTTAGGTATTTTAATGTGGGAGCAACCTTTTCACATACAGGCACAAATGCCAGCAGACTATTGCAAATTTTGGAAGTAACTCCCATATGTCAGGGCAGTAGGAATGGGATATAGGAGTAAATATTGGAATATATGGAGGAGATTTAGAGAATTGAACATAAGGATGGCAACTGGCACAGAAGATGAAAATAGTGTGATGGAAAATGGATATATGAGGATACATAAAAAGGATGAAAAATGAGTGTAGGGAGAAATATGGGGAAAGGAGAAAAGTACAACAGAAGAACAGGACAAGAAGAAAAGAATGAAAGAGACTGGCACAAAAAATGTAGGCAGCAAGAGCAAAATTACACTGAAGATTTTGGTCAGATTCAAAATCTGATCCTCACAGAAGTAATATAAATTGGATCAAATAAAATCAGATATTGGGTTTTTGTTCATGTGTCATCATCCGACATCCATCAGTGTGTTTCAGTTAGGAAAAAAAGTCTTTCAGACACCACAAGTTTTTCACAGATGCAGCATGCAGCTTTCCCTTCTGGTAGATATCAAAACAGGGGAGCACTCACCAGATGGGTTGAACTGCAACTAGATACTCCGTGCTACCACGTCTCAAACACGCCCCTGGATCCAGGCAAAACTCAGTGCAATGTGGATAAAGTGTAGACGGAGCACAGGAACATCCTTCCATAACGCGTTTCATGGCTTCTGGCCACTTCACCAGTATCTTCTGATGAAGTGGCGAGAAGCCATGAAACACGTAAAGCTGTGGGTGCATAACTCCGTGATGGTTTTAATCGTCTAAATAAAAGTGATATTTAATGGAAGGATGTTCCTGTTTTCCGTCTACACTTTATCCATATTCCCTTCTGGTAGGCATGTTGTGTCGGATGGTAGGTCTTTCATGTACTTTACACACAAGATTTTTCTATCCCATTATATTTTAAACAATGCAACTACATCTACATCCAACTTGTAGGATGTGTTCTGTCGATTTGACACCATCATGCAAATTCTCCCATGTAATATAGCTCTAAGATACAAGGAAACTGAGAAGAGAGAAGAAAGGCAGCAACAAATACTGACAGGTTGAGAAGTACTGGAAGAAATGGGAATCAAAAAGATAACATATTTTGAATATAGGGCTGGAGAAAAAAAACAGGAAAGGTTCAGACATTTTAGAACTCCACTTATGTTATGTGTGTTTGCATGGGTTGCATAGGGGGAAAAATCAACTTATGTCTGGCAATTAATTCTGTGGCTGCAACCATGTCAAGAAATGCTTGTGCAACATCACAAAATGCTGGCACTATACTCATAAATTTCTGACGTTACACTATTATGCTGAACCCTCATTGTGCCATAATCATACATTTGTAGAGCCATGCTGTCATAAAATATTATGCCTATCCGTGTCATCAAATGCTGGCTTACTGCCATAAATTGTCAGTGCTTGTCAGCCAACAGTAACCTGGCAAAGAGTCCCCACTTTGCCAGGTTACTGTTAGCTGACAAGCACTGACAATTTATGGCAGTAAGCCAGCATTTGATGACAGGATAGGCATATTTTATGACAGCATGGCTCTACAAATGTATGATTTTGGTGCTACAGTTTCCAGCCACTAAAATATGTAATGTATAAGCATAAGCTGCAAGATAAACACAAAGGTTCACAGCAATGGAGATCAGGCTTTTCTTATAGGTATGAAATGACTGCAAGTGCCTTGTATAAAGAAAACTATGCAGCCGAAGTGGAATATGTAGGGCACAGAAAAGTAATTATGCCTGTATACATTATGGTTTGCTGAAGGGAAAACTAAGCCATGTAGTTGCAGGCTACATTTTCTCATGTATGTATCACTAAAGGAGCTGTGTTTGAGGGGGTGCGACATGGTGACTCCCCTGGGCATGGCACAGCAGCAGGTGCAGGTGGGAAGATTAGGGAGCCTTAGGTAGGGCTAGGCAGAGCATTTCAGACATTATAAGAAGCTGCTGCAGCCTTAGGGAATGGAAATCCCTTTCCGAGTCCGGCTGGGCTACACGTGCCTCTGCCGAACAGGATTTCCGTGAGGTGTCTCCTTCTATCCGGAAGGTGCTGTCCGCCCCGATCCGTTCTTCCATTGAGACATGGCAGCCTCCGCATCCCCGCCGACCCTCCGGGTGCATCCCTCACAGAATGACAGGTAAGGCACAGCTGCCCTTGGACATTATGACACAAGAGGGGGCCAGGCACCGCTTGGGGGCGTTACTCCATAGCCAGTTCGGAATCAGATATTGTGTTCCCTCAGCCCCCTCATAAAGGCGCCTTTATGTGATGTGGGGAATAGAGCCAGGTAGGAAAGGGTCAGCCTGCAGCGCCTGCGTGGGAATGCTGTTCTTTGCCATTGGTTTGAATAACTATTAAGCCCGCGTTTTGTCCCGACTCCCCATTATATTCCTGTATAAGTTCAACCAAAAACTACAGCCCAAAACTAGCGAGCCAGTCATATGCATTGGCTGAGGTATCAGGGGAAGCTCCAATGGGGAACTGTGATGAGAGGAGGAGTGTCACATGACTGGCGTTCAACAAGCTGTGCTGCTTTCTGCTGTGTATGAGGCAGTGCCCAACGCCCCGCCTGTGCCTTGTGATCATAGAACACTGGATCAGCTACTTTTTCTTTCCTTTTTTTTTTTTGTTACAAAGTTCTTAGCTATGTTTTTTTTATATAGCTTTGGCTTTGTGCATGTTTTCTATGGCGTGGTTACCAACTCTTATATTCAGCAGGCTCCTGATCTCTTTAGTAAGTTTTTAGTTTTCATATTCAGTTACAGGGCACACTTTCAGAGCATCAGCCTCTCCTTAGTACTGTTTTCAATAGCGCTCCAGCCTATGGAAGGATTGCACCACCCCAGCCAAGTGTGACAAACCAAGCCCTGCGCTCTCCAAGTTGGTGATACTATTCCTGGACTAGCAATCAGTGGATTCTGGCAAACTAGTGGCTACTGTAAGACAGTCATTATTTAGTAATCTGGCGGGGGCTCTTTGGGCCTCTATGTACTTGAAATGCCAGTGCCTTTTTTGAACATCGGAACTAGGGGTAGGCAGAAGAGGCAGCTGCCTAGGGTGCAACGATTAGGGAACGCCAGGCAGTAGCCTCTCCTGCCTACCCCTAGTCTTGACTAAGGGTAGGCAGGAGACACCTTTGTCATTGCCCCCTCCGCTTGTCATTAGTGGTGGGGGCAGTGACCCATCGCATCGCACCCCTCCCCAAACTGCGCATACACACCAAAGCACGGGGGGGGGGATGGGCGAGGTGGCCGACCAGGTTGCCTAGGGAGCCTGGTCGGCTTGGGCCGCCCCTGAGGCTTGGTTGGCTTAGAGGGAATTGTATTGAAAAAGAATATAATGCAATTTTAATACTGATATGTTCCTATTAATTCAGCATTAACCTACTTCCAATGTTAGCTCAAAATTTTCCACCCTGGCCAGTTGACAAGATGACCGATATCCAAGGCAAATCAGCCCTAGTATTGCAGTAGTTGAATTCTACTTTGGAATAGCTCAGTAGTTTGATTGAATGCAGAACCTGCACAGATTTTTTTCTAATCATAAAATTCCTGTTCCTTGAATTGAATGGGCTCCGCCCACTTTCTCTAACCTTGGACCACAGTTATACAGTAAAAACCACTGTGCAAAGTTTGGGGACCCTGGTTTTAATAGTGTCTGAATGGCAGCAACTTATATTATCCCACTAAAAGTCAACGACATCTGATTGGCGGTTGGTGGCTCCACCCCCTTTTTCTAACCTGGAACTGCAGTTACCCAGTGACTAACTCTGCGAAGTTTAGGGACCATAGGATTAATAGTTAAAGAACGGCAGCAATTAAAATTTAAACCGATAAAAGTCGATAGGTGAATTGTGATTGGTGGTTGGAGGCTCCGCCCACTTTTTCTAACCTTGAGTTGAAGTCACCCAGTGACAAACAGTGGGCACCCTGGCATAAATAGTTTGAGAATGGCAGCATTTTAAATTTAAACCAATAAAATTCAATGGATGAAATCTGATTGGCTGTTAGTGGCCCAATCTACTTTTCCTATTTTTGAACTGCAGTCCCCCAGTGACCAACTTTGCAAATTTTGGGGACTCGGGCATTCATTGTGAGGCTGACAGCATTTTACACTTCACCATTGAAAGTAAATAGGTGAAATGTTATTGGCTGTTGGTGGCTCCGCCCACTTTTTTCTAACTTTGAATGGCAAATACCCAGTGACTAACTCTGGAAACTTTAACAACCCTGGAATTAATATTTAAATAATGGCATCAGTTTAAATATAAACCAATGAAATCTAATGGGTGGAAATGGATTGGCTGTTGCTGGCTCCTCCCACTTGTTTGGGAACCCTGACATAAATAGTGTGAGCAAAGCAACATTTTAAATATAAACCAAAAAAATTCAATAGGTGAAGTCTGATTGGCTGTTGGTGGCTCCACCCACTTTTTAAAACCTAAAAATGCAGTTCCCTAGTGACCCTGGTGTTAATACTGTGAGAATGGCAGCAGGTTGAATTTCCTATTAAAAATCAATAGGTAAAATCTGATTGGCTGTTGTTGGCTCCACCCACTTTTTCTAACTCTGAACTGTAGTTACCAGGTGACTAGCTCTGCAAAGTTTGGAGACCTTAGTATTAATATTTAAAGAATGGCCGCAGTTTAAATTTAAACATATGAAGTCTATAGGTGAAATCTAATTGGTTGTTTTTGGCCCCACCCACTTTTCTAAACTTGGAACATAGTCACCCAGTGACAAACTGTGCAAAGTTTGGGGACCCTGACATTAAACATGTGAGAATGGCAGCAGTTAAAATTTTCCCACTGAAAACAATGAAAGGAATGTGATTGGCTTTTGGTGGCCCGCCCACTTTTTCTAACCTTGAGTACAAAGTCACGCAATTACTGACAGTGCAAGGTTTGCGAACTCTGGCATCAAACCAATAAAATTCAATAGGTGAAATCTGATTGGCTGTTGGTGGCCCCACCCACTTTTTCAAAACTAAAACTGTAGTCCTCTAGTGACCAACTGTGAAAAGTTTGGGGACCCTGGTGTTAATACTGTGAGAATGGCAGCAGGTTGAATTTCCCCATTTAGAGTCAATAGGTAAAATCTGATTGGCTGTTGGTGGCTCCACCCACTTACAAAAATACAAAAAAACATTAAATGCATAGTCACCCAGTGACTTCCCAAAGTTTGGGAAGCCTGGCAACAAACCAATAAAAATCAATAGGTGAAATCTGATTGGTTGTTGGTGGCTCTGCCCACTTTTCAAAACTAAAATTGCAGTCCCCTAGTGACCAACTGTGAAAAGTTTGGGGACCCTGGTGTTAGTACTGTGAGAATGGCAGCAGGTTGGATTTCCCCATTGAAAGTCAATAGGTAAAATCTGATTGGCTGTTCACATCTCCGCCCACTTTTGGGCATCCAACAATCATCATATTTTCATTCAGGCTGAGCCCATGACTAGGTGATTCAAGTTTAGGGAATGTAGCCTCAAAGCTGTAAGTTTGGCAGCAGTTTCAATTTCCCCATAAAGTCAATGGGTACAATATGATTGGCTGCTGTTGGCCCCTCCCACTTTGTGGTTTTTTTTTTTTTTTTAAAAACCTGAATGCGTAGTCACCCAGTGATTGACTGTGCAAAGTTTGGAAAATCTGGCATCAAACCAATAAAAATCAATAGGTGAAATTTGATTGGCTGTTGGTGGCTCCGCCCACTTTTCAAACCTTAAACTGCAGTCCCCTAGTGACCAAGTGTAAAAAGTTTGGGGACCCCGGTGTTATTACTGTGAGAATGACAGCAGGTTGAATTTCCACCAAATCAATAGGTAAAATCTGATTGGCGGATCACAGCTCCGCCCACTTTCGAGCATCCAATAATCATCCTATTTTCATTCAGGCTGACCCCATGACTATGTGATTCAAGTTTGGGGAGTGTAGCCTCAAAGCTGTAAGATTGGCAGCAGTTTCAATTTCCCCATAAAGTCAATGGGTGAAATTTGATTGTTGGCCCGTCCCAATTTGGGGTCATCCAACAAATGTTGCTGCTTCATTCGGGGTGACCCCATGATTATGTTATTCAACTTTGGGGGGTGTAGCTTCAAAGCCGTAAGATTGGCAGCAGGAGGCTCTGCTTGGAGAAATTGTGTCTCTGTGCTTCCAAGACAGAAATTCAAATATAGGCATCTACTTTGATACCACTGGGAACAACATCAAAGGAGGTGGTGAGCATGTTGCTCACAAGCCACTGGTTGGGGATCACTGCTCTAACCAGTAACTAAAGGTATGGAACCTGTTATTCAGAATGCTTGGGATCTGGGGTTTTCCAGATAAGGGATCTTTCCGTACCTTATCTTTCCATACCTTAAGGCTACTAAAAAATCATTTAAACCTCCAATAAGGATGTATTATATTTTAGCTGGGATTAAGTACAGGTATGGGTTCCCTTTACCGGCCATTATCCAGAAAGTTCTGAATTACGGAAAGGCCATCTCCCATAGACTCCATTATGAGCAAATAATTCTAATTTTTAAAAATAATTTCTTTTTTCTCTGTAATAATAAAATAGTACCTTGTACTTGATCCCAGCTAAGATATAATTAATCCTTATTGGAGGCAAAACAATCCTATTGGGTTTATTCCATATTTAAATGATTTTTAGCAGACTTAAATTGTGGAGATCCAAATTACAGAAAGAACCCTTATCCGGAAAACCCCAGGTCCCGAGCATTCTGGATAACAGGTCACATACCTGTACAAGGTACTGTTTTATTATTATAGACAAAAAGGAAATGCCTTTTAAAAATGTAAATTATCCCGTAATTCTGAGCTTTCTGGATAATGGTTCCTATACCTGTATTCTTTTACAACAGATCATTAAGCACAACATAATTTATTTTTTAAAATCCCAGTAAACTCATCATCTGGTTTAAAACTTCCTTTGTAGGAGGTAGCCATGCCAAGGCACAGCAAGTACGCAAAAAGTTGGATATTTGTGACCTCGTGTGAACATTAAACGTAACATCTCACTCATTTGCTTTACATTTTGTCTCTAGTTACATGATTTTCTAAACAACAGAAAGTAAATAGTCAATCAACAATTTCAGGGCACATCTAATGGAAAAACAAACCTTTTACTGTAAGTTGCACAATGCATAGTTTAATATGTCAGTCATGGAAAAACAAGCAGCCAGAAAATTGTCTCCCTGAAAAGTGGTCCACCAGCACATTTTAAAATAAACCCACAGATTTATACTTTTTACTTCTAAATTTTGGGAGGTAACAGAATAACCTGTATAGACAGTCTCTCACACAATTTTAACATGATGTTCTAGCAACACTAGCCCTTAAAAAGCCAACACATACAATAAAAATGATGCATGACTGATTAACAGGGATGTCAACTAACTAACTAGCTGACTCTAAGGGGCACATTTATCAAAGTACGAATTTTCGCCAATTAAAAGCACAATTGAAAAAAATTTGGACTAACCACGATAATTTTTGGTGTGCGTTAATCGCGCAAAAATTTGTGTTGTACGAAAATATTGTGGTGTGATCCGAAAGTTGCAAATTTTCATTTCACAGTGATCGTAAACGGCGCAAAAACCTTTCTGACTTTAAACTTTCTATGCATCATTTTGGAAGCCTCCCATAGGACTCAATGGCCCTCTGCAGCTCCAACCTGGCCCAAGGAAAGTCTCCCATAGGGCTCAATGGCACTCTGCAGCTCCAACCTGGCCCAAGGAAAGTCTCCCATAGGGCTCAATGGCACTCTGCAGCTCCAACCTGGCCCAAGGAAAGCCTCCCATAGGGCTCAATGGCACTCTGCAGTTTCAACCTGGCCCAAGGAAAGTCTCCCATAGGGCTCAATGGCACTCTGCAGCTCCAACCTGGCCCAAGGAAAGTCTCCCATAGGGCTCAATGGCACTCTGCAGCTCCAACCTGGCCCAAGGAAAGTCTCCCATAGGGCTCAATGGCACTCTGCAGCTCCAACCCGGCCCAAGGAAAGTCTCCCATAGGGCTCAATGGCACTCTGCAGCTCCAACCCGGCCCAAGGAAAGTCTCCCATAGGGCTCAATGGCACTCTGCAGCTCCAACCCGGCCCAAGGAAAGTCTCCCATAGGGCTCAATGGCACTCTGCAGCTCCAACCCGGCCCAAGGAAAGTCTCCCATAGGGCTCAATGGCACTCTGCAGCTCCAACCCGGCCCAAGGAAAGTCTCCCATAGGGCTCAATGGCACTCTGCAGCTCCAACCCGGCCCAAGGAAAGTCTCCCATAGGGCTCAATGGCACTCTGCAGCTCCAACCCGGCCCAAGGAAAGTCTCCCATAGGGCTCAATGGCACTCTGCAGCTCCAACCCGGCCCAAGGAAAGTCTCCCATAGGGCTCAATGGCACTCTGCAGCTCCAACCCGGCCCAAGGAAAGTCTCCCATAGGGCTCAATGGCACTCTGCAGCTCCAACCCGGCCCAAGGAAAGTCTCCCATAGGGCTCAATGGCACTCTGCAGCTCCAACCCGGCCCAAGGAAAGTCTCCCATAGGGCTCAATGGCACTCTGCAGCTCCAACCTGGCCCAAGGAAAGTCACGATACCGAAGCTTGAATGAATCCAAAACTTTCGTAGTCGTTGCAACAAATACGATTTTGTCGCACAAATTGGTGCACACCGCAAAAAAATTGTGTCATTTAATGAAAATATCGAACAAAATAAGCAAAGTTCTAAAAATTAGAAAAAATATGAATTTTTCTCATTTGGACTTTAATGAATGGGCCCCGTTAGAGGTGAGATAATGATCCAATTTTTAGCATTTTTTTTACCAGCCATACCGAATGAGAATTGCTTGGTTTAAAACTGTGGTAAAATCATTGTAAAAAATTTTGGATCATAAAAATCAATCAATTTGTCCCCAATTTAAATATGCAAATTAGAACCCTAAATATGATATTTGGCCAACATTTTTGAGGAATATTAAGCATTTTTATGAATGCAAAAATAATGGATGCAGTACATCCCTTAGGGACATATACAGTATGCTTAAGAAAGACTCTATATACAAGCCAAAACATTGATTATATGCAAGTTGGAATAAAGACTGCATTTTATGGAGAGTCCTGGGAGGGCGCTGTCTACTTATATATGGACTATCAATTCTTTTTTTTTTTTTTTTTTGTTTTAGTTCCATGATAAGAACCTTTTTTGTCTAAACACGTAAACATACGTTTGTTTTAGTTCCATGATAAGAACCTTTTTTGTCTAAACACGTAAACATAAAAACCATAATAACTTTCCTATATGACTTTATTAAAAATGTTTAGTGCTTTAAAAGTTATTTGTAAATTAGCAATATGTGGGTCGAGAAAAACTCAACCCACACCCAAACCCAGCCGCTCCCTGCCTGAACCCTAATTGACCCCGGCTTCTCCCCTGTATTTATAGACCTGTCCCCCAATGACATAACAAAAGTGTGGGGGGCAGGTGCGCTCCTATAAATTTAGAAGACGGACGCAAAGCCGACCCGCAAATGACGTGCCGAGGTTGGTCCGATCTGCCTGGGTCTCGTGGGTATTGGGCCGACCCATACATCACTATTATAAATGTAATTGCCATTGAAAACAGCATTTGCTTAACTCTTGGTTATGATTTTTTAAACAATGTTTCAAAGGTCAGTCTCCTTCAGCAAGACAGGTCTGCCAATCTGCTAGTTTATGATATATTGTTTCAAAAGCAAGAGTCACCGGGGAGAAATTAGAAAAGGACAGATAAACAGTGCTTTTAATTGCAATTATGTATGCACAAGTGTCAGCCAAGAATTACTGGCAGGAGAAAAAGTCTTTAACATAAGCCTCCAAGCCAAAACCACACTGCCTCCTGTTGCTCAACCCAAAGGAGCAGTGGCAGTACACACCAGGTTCTAGTCCTAGAAGTTCCTGACAAACACAGACTACTGTTTTTGATGCAACTCTTTAAAATTTAATCACCAGCATTATCTCTCAGCCACAAGTGACTTAATCATCTGAATATTTGACTGGTCTTTCCATCTTGATAATAAACTTGGATAGCTATAGAGCTACAGTAAGTTTAAATGAACTTCAGTCATCTCCCCCTTATAGATAAAATCTACCTCAGGAAAATACAAAAAAAAAGGCTTGCCTTGCTTCTCAACTTGGATAAGGTTGTCATCTAAGTATGATTTTTTTATTCTTCTCCCCTTACACCTTAAGGTTTTTAAGGAAGCTTACTTCTTTACACCACTCATTTACATGAAGGATGCTCAGTATCAGCAACTTGGCATACCAAGTTTGGCCTACAAACACATTATATCCTCTATCTGACTGTATCCTTATGCTCTGATCTGTTTTTAAACCTTCCATTCAATAAACATGGGACTAAAGGTGGCCATACACGAGCAGATCCGCTCGCTTGGCGATGTCGCCAAGCGAGCGGATCTTCCCCCGATATCCCCACCTACGGGTGGGCGATATCGGGGAGCATTTAGGTAAAAAAAAAATAATCGCCAAACGATCGGATTATGTGGGCGGCAATGGGGCAGTCGGATCGGGGACCGCATCAACGAGCCGATGCGGTCCCCGATCCGACCGGATTTTCTAACCTGGCCGATCGAGATCTGGCCAATTTCAGGCCAGATATCGGTCGGCCAGGCCGCTCTGCTCTCCCCATACACGGGCCGATTAGCTGCCGAATCGGTCCAAGGGACCGATATTGGCAGCTATAGTCGGCCCGTGTATGGGGACCTTTAAACAGGGGGATCCCACTGGCCTGATAAAATGGTTACTATTTACTACAAGATTCAATTCAAGCACACATTTTGGAAACTCCAAGGACTTTTCCCTAACACCAATAGATTTTTTTTTAAGATGCAGACTAGAGCCTGGCACACTGTTGCATATTTTCTGGTCTTGCACAGCAATTAAAATATTTTGAGTTCACGTTCTCACTATCTGCTCATATATTCTTGCCAGGGGGTTGCCAGACTTCCCGGCACATGTTTAACTTTAACACTTTTCTACTAATAAAATACTCAGTCTCCTCTCCTTAATCCTGCTAACCTCTTGATTCCAAAAGAATGGCTAAAACATCCCAGCATCACAAATGCTATTTTGCAGTTCAGCTCCTTTGGCCAACATTTATTGGCACCGACTAGCAAAATTATATTTGACATAATGTAATTTGTGGTTCTGAACCTGTTGACTAAACAGATGTATACAAGATAAATGACCATTCCCACTTGCTTTTTATGTTTGCAACTTGTTTTCCTTACATTGTTCAAACAAGGTCTCCTAGGAAAGACATGTTAATGTTGTACTACTTGATTGTTTATAACTTGTTCCAATAAAAAGGAAATGTTAAAAAAATAATAATAATTGGTCTCCATGGTTGGCATACTTGCTGTGCAGTTGCGTCACACAGCTTCCCATAAATGAATGTTTAGTATATGCAGGTCATCGAATGTGAACTGCTGCTAAAATGCCTGGCTAGAAGAAAAGGCTCATCCCTGTAGGTCATTATTGATGTTTCAGATTTTTATTTGTAAATTGTGAATTTTTTTTTTTGTTTGTTTCATTTATTTATTTTTTTTATTTTGAAGTATAATATTTATTGTGGGAAATTGCCACTTCACTTGGTCTCCTTTAAGCCTAGAGTAACATATTTAAGATAATCCTCTTTGCTCATACAGGCCTCCTTTTATTCCTTTCTATGTAATAATTCAGCTGAACAGTGCCAGGACTGGTAAATGTCCTCTGGCACTGAAAGGACATTGCTGCCTTGAGTGACGTAAATGAACGGTGCTTCTAAAATCATTCTGGGGAAACATTCTGCACAATAACAATATAATGATATCTTTTGTACCCAACCGCAGCTTTTTAATTACTATTCTGCAGTTTGCTCAGAGCAGTTGGCAGACTGGTACAGCAGTTAAATAAGGGTAAACTGATATTTCCTGTATTCCCCAATCCCTTCCTGTGACTCTCAAATGCATACAGTATGTGCTAATGAGACTATGCCTGGTAACATGCAAAGCAGAGGAGTACCATTTATGTTAAGAATGTCATACTGATGTAAAATGGTATTGTGTGTGTCTTTGTGTATATATATATATATATATATATATTCTGGAACCGTGATTTATTTACATATATATATATATATATATACATATATATATTCTGGAACTGTGATTTATTTCAGCATTGATGGTATGCTGAAATAAATCACTGACTTGATTGACGCTATAGCTGTGAGTGCTTTCTATTGTTGAGTTTTATGCATTATTTTTTTCAGCACCCAGCCATTGCCCCGATATTGGTGATATTGGAGACTATATATATATATATATATATATATATATTCTAGAACCGTGACTATGGAACTTTTTATTTATAGGCCTTTTATACAACTATTTAACTGTGCGCGTTAATTTTATCTAGATATCCCCCATAAACTGAGATCTTTATGTATGGGACAACCATTATTTTTATAATGCCTGGGCCTTTTCTGTATTAATGCTATTTCTGTTAATGCATACTACACTATTAGTGAGTTTCTTCTTAGCTAGGCAAATTGTATGGTTTTCCCAAGACCTAAGTTGAAAATATCAGTAACACTTATCCACGGTTGATCAAAAACACATTTCTTTGGCAAATGTGCAAAGTCTGATTACTTCTTTCATTTAGCTTATTGTTCTTTAGTTAACTTTACTTGTTTTTAGATGACAGTTATTTGGTACTCACCTAAACAGTTTGTTGCCCTATGTCATGTTACTGCTGATAAGACTATCAATAATGTATACATTATGGGAATACTTAGGTAACAAATCACGAATAAAATTTTCTATAAAACAAGCTGGTTATGATTATGAGTCAGCTGCAGGAAAAAGGATCATATATAAGTCAAATTTATGAGTGATCACAAAAGTAAAAATGTTCTGGTGCTGGTAAGAATAAGATGTGTACACTGGTCATTCTGTTTAATAATGCAGTTGTAAGTTCCAGGCTAGAAAATAAAAAAAGCCCACTGGCGTATGTTGTATAGGAACTATTCAAACATCTATTAAAATGTTTTAGACCAGGCTGGTTTCTTTCCAGTAACATGTATAACATACACACCTGAGGCCACCAAGGTTAAAGTGGCAGTATGCCCCCTTTTACAACATTAATTCAACTCAATTTAATAGAAAGTGCTTGTGTTGAACAAGCTTTTTAGGGCATAAGCTGAAGCTAAAATCATATTCTACTTGTCTGAGCACAAAGGAAACAAGTCACCAGTCTACTGAGAAGCTTGTATAAACAAACCCCTTGCTTCCTCCTAGCTGCTGCCTTTGTTTGGCTTTCAGATAAGGAGCAGCTTATTATACTGAGCACTTCTGAGTGGATCGCTGATGTGCTTTTATATCAGGATGCAAAATGTGACATTACTTTCAATTTTACATATATAAATAACCATAAATATTTCCCAATGAAAACAAAGGACAAATAATACTTAAAAGGGGGGATATACTGCCCATCTATAGGCAGAAATCAATATTTTATGTTAAACTGAGCCTGACTGCCCTGTTCTGACACACATCAAGCCAAATTACAATGACATTTCAGCAGATTAAGTGTTATAGATGGCAAATCATTTTTAAACCCTAATGTATTTGTTTACCATAGTACTCTTTAAAGGAGATGGAAAGTGATTTTGGCATTTTACTGCCAACAGATTCGCCACCTTAGTGCCACCTAGAACACTATATTTATTCTGCAGAAAGCATTACCATACCTGAGTAAAGAGCCCTAGAAGCTTTCTCTGTTTAGGATAGCAACTGCCATTTAAAAATCCTGTGTTTCTTTTCATAGAGGACTCACAGCTTTTCTGTGAGTGCTTATGGCTGTATTTACATAGACCTTTCTTATAAAACTTTCTTAGTTTTTACCTTTCCTTCTCCTTTAATGCTTCCATTGCGGCACTCACATGTTATACAGTGGTAGGTGATCATTTTGTACTTCCCTGAGAATGTGACCGATTTTTTCTATTATATATATATAAAGTCCCTGTTTTGTTTTTTTACATTTCTACTTAATAATGGAATGGCGGTGGAATAAAGCCAAGTAGGGGGTGCCAGTCAATCACTGCTCGGCACTGAAATACACTAGCAAGGGTTATATGTGATTAGTGCTATGTTTACTCTTTCCAGCCTTTAAACTTTAGATCTGTGATACTCCTTAATAAGGAGGGTCAGTAAAGCAGTTTAAAGACTATCAAAATGTATTGTATCATCTGTCACTTTTGTGCAGTGTAACTTATTTTTCTAAACCTATAATCATATGATTTACCCTAAGATATATATTATTTAATGTATAGAATACATTGTATTTGGAGAATTGTAGCTTTATTTATGCCTGCTGTCATTTTGTACAAATGAGGCTATTGTTGTTGGAAGGTAATGATTCTTAGTTGAATCAGGTTCACTGATAAACTTATACTATATGGCAAATACAGGTATGGGATCCCTTATCTGGAAACCCATTATCCAGAAAGCTCCGAATTACGGAAAGCCCATCTCCCATAGTCTCCATTTAAATCAAATAATTCAGAATTTTAAAACTGATTTCCTTTCTCTCTGTAGTAATAAAACAGTACCTTGTAATTGATCCCAACTAAGATATAAACAATCTTTAATGGATGCAAAACAATCCTATTGGGGTTAATTAATGGTTTATTGATTTTTTTAGTAGACTCAATGTATGGAGATCCAAATTACGGAAATACCCCTTATCCGTAATACCCTTGGTCCCGAGCATTCTGGATAATGGGTCCTATACCTGTACTAGCCAAATAACTGCTTATCCAGCATCTCCAGCAATCTCATTTAGATTGTAAGCTCTAAGCAGGGACCCCCTTCTTACTGTGTCTCATACCACATGGCACTTATAAACTATAAAGTTATACATACATTCGGAAACCAAGGCATTCAATAGCAGTTTGGTTTTCAATTGCTAATGTTTTCATTGCTACTGTACTATTTATAACTTTCTGCTGGATGGTGAAACATTGTTGGTGGCATTTGCTTACATTAAGCAGGGGCAGGGATGTTGGGTAATAAAACATGGCTAACAGTCAGCATTCCAGGTAAAACCCAAAATATATTTAAAATATATAATATATATAATAAACTATATTTAGGTTCAGTCAGATGCAGGTCAGTCAAGTACTTGCTTTCATTGGAAGGAGAAGCACAGACCAAACCAAATTTTACAGTTGGCATTAGGCTCATTTGTTGACTGCAAGATAGTAAGTGTGAGTCTTGACTCCAGAGAATGTTTTCACTGCTTCAGAATCCAGTGTTGGTTACAGCTCATCCAAACCCACCCCCAAAAAACATTCTTCACATAAATAGTATTTATTCTGATTTTGCTTCTAGAGACTGTTTATAACTCATTATTGATAATAAGAGATTTTAGAAGAGGTGTTCCAATCCTTTTGGCCGTATAATTTACTGTAACTGTCAGCTACTGTGTTAAAGGACATGTAAAGCCTACATTTGCCTACAATGTATATTAGTTAGGCACATCTACCCCACCCAAATGGCATCATTTGTACTGCATTTATCCCCTCCGCTTGCCAGCACCATCACATTTTCCTAAAGCAAATAGCAGTTTTCACCCGGTGGCTATTTTTCCTCTGATACATAATCAGATACATTTAAATCTGCAAACAGCATACACACACACAGACCCTTATTCAGCATACATACACACAGACCCTTATTCAGCATACATTTCATCAGGAATACAGGCTCACACAGGCACAACTGTCTTTGATAAAAGTTCTGCTTTGTTTGAGCTCTGTAATGATAAAGCTGAGCTCAGGAGAAAAAAACTGAAGCAGACAGCTTGAGCTGAGTTTCTATGGGAACCAGCAATGCCATCTTTTTACTGGCTGCTAGACTGGGGGGCGTGTTTAGTAATCTGAGTTTAGAACAACTGAGCATGCCCACAAGCCAACAGCCAAAGCAAATTCCAGAGGGAGGGGCCAAGTGGGTTACAGGAGGGGAAGCAAATCTAAGTGATAAAGGGGACACTGCAGCCTTACTATTAACCTCTGGACAACCAGTGTGGCAGGTATTGAAAGATTTCAAAGAGGCTGTTCACTGATTACATTTTTGTGTGTGGGGTTTACATGTCCTTTAACAAATGCTTTTTATAAAAATATACAGAATTACTGGTTTCTAAGATAATGTTCCTTTTGATGTTTTACAAGTTGTTTTCAATAACACTTTCCCAAATAAAACTGGATAATAAACAAAGTGGAAAATCAAACGGAAAATGCTAGACACTTATCAATATTTTTGTATTGTTAACAGGTTGTTGAAGTTAAAAGAAATATTTGTCTCCAAATATGGATCCGTGCCTTCATTTTATGCCCGAGCTCCAGGACGTGTCAACTTAATAGGTATATTTTTAATATGTGTGCACGTACATGTCATATGTTGTATGTTTGTGTTTTCGTGGTACAGGTATGGGATCCGTTAGCAGGAAACCCATTATCCAAAAAGTTATGAATTAAGGGAAGGCCATCTCCTTGACCACTGTCAAAACCTGTCAATTTTTCTTGATCAATATTGCCAAAATCCATCCCTTTCTTTCTACTGCAACAGCTAGGCTGCTCATGCATGCTCTCATCCTTTTCCCGACTTGACTACTTTAACCTGCTACTAATCTGCCTCCCTAACTCCCTTCTTTCCCCCCTATAGTCTATATTAAATACTGTTGCCAGAATTCTCCTCCTGTCATCCAGGAGAGTTCAGGCCCTTCCCCTGCTAAAGTCCTTACCGTGGCTTCCTATTAAACAAAGAATATCTTACAAACTCCTTCTCTTAACCTTCATAGCCCTCCATTCCTCTGCTCCTCACTACATCTCTTCCCTTGTGTCTCCATATGTTCCTGGCAGACTCCTTTGTTCCTCGCAGAGCAACTGCTTGGTTGCGCCCCCCACTGCTACTGCTGTTTCCTGCCTTAAACCTTTCTGCCCTGCTGCCCCTTACATTTGGAATTCCCTCCCTGATTTCCTCCGGAGAGAATCCTCCCTCAGTCTTTTTAAAACTAAACTTAAAGACTGCCTTTTGAAGCACTTGCACCGCACCTGATCTGGAAACTAGCATTTATATTGTAGTGTCACCCACTGTGACCTACAGCACTTATATTTACCTACTTGTGTCTATAAGTTACCCTCCCATATAGATTGTAAGCTCTACGGGGCAGGGACCTCCATCCTCTTGTGTCTTTGACTCATCTTATTGCAACTATATCTTTTATTTATTTGTGTTTATTGTAATAAATTTACATTTATCTATTATCTTAATAACCCCCCTGTTTGTGTTAATGTATTCTACTGTACAGTGCTGCGTACATAAGTAGCGCTTTATAAATAAAGATATACATACATACAAACATAATGGTCCCCTTTTTCTCTGTAATAATTAAACAGTATCTTGTACTTTATCCTAACTAAGATATAATTAATCCTTATTTGAGGCAAAACAAGCCTATTGTGTTATTAAAGTTATGAAAACTTAAGTTATGAAAATCCAAATTGCAAAAATATCCCTTATCTTGAAAACCCCAGGTCCTGAGCATTCTGGATAACAGGTCCCTTACCTGTATTAGGAAATACATGAAATGTATAAAGGAAACTGTAATTTTGAGAGAAGATATTGGTAATATAAAATGTTCTAAAATGTACAGAAATGTAAAACTTCTGGTTACCAGGTTTGATCCAGTGGAGCATAATCACCTTTTTATTGTCTTTAGAGGGCAGTATTTTTACTGAAGCCTGTGGGGCTAGAGGCATGGGTACAGCGCCATGGACTTTTGCTTTGCACACATTGCAAGAGTGTAGTGTTGCCCATTATTTTGCACAGTCCATTCTATTGTCTATCTTAATAACATACACAATCCCTGCTGATGAGAAGCAGCCCCCTTCATGGTGCTACCACCACCATACTTTGCTTTCAGTATACGTCAGCCATATTGGCGTTCATGAATATTTGCCACATGTAACGGCTCGTGTGTCACTGCAACACCTGTGTTAGGCAGCTTTCAGGCAAAGGTTCAGAAAGAATTTTGACTGAGCTTTAGGAAACTGAGAAGTTAAAATTTATGAACTAAAGAAAAAAGAAAAAAAAAATCTATGGATGAAACGAAAATGCTATGAAAACTTTCTGTGATTGTGCTCTTCATTATCACTTTAAGATAAGATATAATTTTATCCATCAAACCTCAACAGGGTTACTGTGTAATTTTTCTGTTGTCTAAATATTTATTTTTTTCTGCATTATGATATCTAGCAGGTTTCTAAATGACAACTTATTTTTTTGCCAGGTGAGCATATTGATTACTGTGGCTATGCTGTTCTTCCCATGGCTATTGAGCAAGACATATTAGCAGCTGTGCAGATCAGCAATGATCAAGTTGTTGAGCTGTCCAATACAAACCTGTCCTACGTGTAAGTAGTTCTTTTTTTATAAACATTATGGGTAAAAAGTCGAAAAGCATAGCGGGAGGGCAGCAGAATAAATAAATGTAATATTTCTTATAATTACACTCGCATATAGGATTGTTCATTGTGGCCAATATTAACAGTGTACAAATACAGTTTGTAACCCAGTAACACCATATTCTAAATCAAAGAGCATTTTTGATACATTTTTACACCAATAAATTGAACCAATGCTTCACAAATCCAGCACAAGCTGCAGAGAACAGCTCACATGAGTTCAAGGAAGCCCTGTATTTAACATCCCTATTACGTAAAAGGCTTCCTAATGCTTTGCATTGCCCATTGCCCACTTTACACTTTGAACTTGCTTTTACTATTCACCTGTTTTCTTATGTAAATTAGGCCTTTTGTCCTGTACTGGAATTATGTTTCCTGGAAAACACCACTATGCTAAAACTGGATGCTAATGCTGCATGGCCAATTTTCATAAAACCTGTGCACTAAATTTAAGTACCACCCAAGCTATTAATCTTGACAGTACCAAAGACATTTTTTATGCAGATAGCCAATTCTGAAACGACAGGTATTTTTGTTAATTTGTCATGGTAAGTGTTTCTAAAAGAATCTGTCAGGCACTATCATCAGAACATTTTCAGTAGATATGGAATAGGACATTTCAAACCATCCACTCAGTGACACACATTTATAACTGTAAATTTGTCCTCTGGCCATAACATTTTAAATGCTGATTTTGGCCATATGAAGAGGTGTTCCAAATAATCTGAATTTTAGAAAACAGATATTTTATTGGGCTCATGTTTTTAATTGTGGAGTTAATACAGCCATGCCTAAGAGTTGCTTTGCTCTGTGGTGAAAGGATAAGTCAACCCAGGATATAATTGTTTGCTTAATAAAAGAAAACAAAATTCTAAACAACTTTGTAGTATACATTCATTACAGATTTGTAATCGTTTTTGAGTTATTTGTATATATAACTGCTATTAAAAGCAGTGTTTATCTGTTCTTTCTATTCTCTGCCCTGGTGGCTCTGGCATTTGAAACAATGTAACACAAGCCAGCTGACTGACAGACCTGTCTTGCTGGAGGAGACTGATCTTTGCAACATTGTTTAAAAAGAAAAAACAGGAGTTCAGCAAGTACTGATTTCAATAGCAAGTACATCAGAAAGCTGCTTAGAATTATCTTTTCTTTTATTTGGGGTTAACAAGTCCTTTAATGCTAAGATAGGATTAAATATAAATTTTTTTTTTGCTATTTTATCAGATGAAACTCTGCAAGAACAGGTTGCATGTATGAACATTTCTTTCTCTGTAAATGATAGTTAGCAGGAAGATATGTTATATTGGATGTAGGCTGGTATTACCTGTAATTACCGGATCTCTTCAAACCTATTTATACACAAAAAGTAGCAAAAACATATTACAGTAATGTATTTGGTACCAACATGTGTCTCTAGAATCAGATGTTTCGTCCAAGTGTTAGTTTGTTAAATAGAATAATTAAATAATGTTACATAAGTTGTGAACACTATAAGCATAATTAACAGATTAAATCAGTTGTCCAGCAGTAAGCAATTTAGCAGTAAGCAATACAGAGTTATTCCATGTTTTACTAGCCTGTTAAGCTGTAACAATGGACTCTTGCAGGAAAGCTTGGGTTCATTTGGTATGTTAGCTGTTTGTGACCATGTCACTAAAGGGGAAGCTCACCCTTAAGTAAACATTTAAAATGTTATAGATGAGTCTGATTTTGGTATTTGGTGTTCATTTTTTTTCTATAAATATATTATTTAATATATATTTATGTTTTATTGTTATTTATAGTAGCCTTACTGTTCTGCCTTTTTTCAGCCTGCAACTGTAAATGCTATTAGGTTTTTAGGGTGATTTGCCCCAGCAACCATGTTAGATCAGTTGTGAGGGTTCATTTTTATAGTTATGTATATTGCTTATCTTTCTGCTAGATTTCTTTATTGTTTATCTTCCATTCTGATTTACAAATCACTGCCTGGTTGGTAGGGTGATATATTACAATGAAGACCAACAGTGTACATCTTACTAACAGAAAATGTTAAGGTGAATGACCTCTTTAATCTGTGTACCTTAAGCATTATAGTTCACTACATACACATACGTTATATCTGGTCATACATGCTAAGATTTATTAGCTCTGCTACCCAGATGCTGGATGAAATCAGGCTGATATGAATCTTTGGCCGCAGGCTAAAACTTGGATAACATTAGGGGCCTTTGAAGATCTGTGCAGATAGGGCCATACCTATGACTTGATGTAGTCCTTACACACTTTTGTACTTAATGCAATCAGACCAAGCTCTGACAAGATATTTGATGAAAAAAGCCAGAAGTGCCAAGTCAGCAACCAATATCAGCCCAAGAATGGGCAACTTAGTACTATATAAAATACACACATGTAGCGCTACATAATACACAGGCATATTAAAAAGCCTGGACCCTTTTAAAATTTACCTAGAAAATCAATGTTGACAGCTTTTTGTATGAATTTTTTTGAAATACTGAAGAATCAGAATGCCACATAGAATATAACCTCTAGTCATAACATGGTAATTATGATTGGGCTTCACTGCCAGATATGATAAGGAGGGTGAGGGTAGGGGTGCAGGAGTTTCATATTATTTTGTATCAGAATGGCTGAGATTACCCATGGGACAATGCCTCTTCCGTGGGAGACAAAGTAACAGCTGGAGTTCCATAATTTGGATTCCAACAGCTGCCCCGGGTTCTTGGTGAGTTTAGTCTGCTGTATGTGTATTTTTGTTTGAGAGGTATTTAAAAATACTAGCGTGGTAGTGTTAAATTACCCTCCATACTAACCTCTAGCAGCTGGAAAATTAGCTACTATGTGGGCAATATATTCTTAATCCAGACAGCATCAGTACTATGGGACTGTTTCAATTTACACTCCTATTTTTTCTCCTGTTATAAAGTGCTTATTGATTCAATAGGTTGAAATAACTGGGGGACAGCAACTGGAAAGCTTAAACAAAATACAGATTTCCAGATGTTGAAATTGCTTGTGTAAACCGCAACTCCACATTGTACTGGGTATGTAAAACATCTGAATATTTCTCTGAATGAAGATGCCATATCACATCAATGTCACGCACTCATGGATTGTAAGAGACAAAGAAAAATGGAATAGAGTGAAATTTAAGCAGAAACAATTAGATTGTTCATTATTATTTTTTTTCCATGTGGTTTATTTTCCTGTTCCAACATTTTAGCCCATCAGTTTCAAAGCAAATAGGAGGCAGTACTGGGCCAAGAAATGCTTAGTATCAAAGGAAAGAGTGTGTCCAAGTAGACAGAAATTATATTGGGCTTGTCTGGATAAACTTTGTTACCGAATGTGGTTCTATTCATGGCTTTATCTTTTTTTTCTTCTTCTGATCTTGTCATATTCTAGTTGAGTTTATTTAAATCATCTCTCAGATTAACTCTGGTAAAATACCCCAGAGTAAGAATCCTAGGAATAGAAAATGAATAAGAGTCAATTTATAGTATCAGAAACATTGTATCCTGGGCCATAAAACAAGCAATGTATTCCTCTAAGTAAGATGGCGGCAGTGTGGAATGGTGCTGTATGCCATGGCATCCAATCAGCAAATAGCTACAATAGTCTAATGAAGTCGATATAATCAAAGCAAATGTCTGACTGTGTAGCAGGTGCAGATTTGCTCCATGTTCCTTTTACATATTGCCAGGGGTTTCTATGCCAGAGAAAATGATTTATCTCTCTACTAGTTGTCAGAATTTTGCTAAATAAAGGGGCTGTTCATCTTTAAATTAATCTTTAATATGATGAAAGTAATATTCTAACACAAGTTCCAATTGGTTTTCATTTTTTTATTTATTATTTGAGGTTTTTGAATGATTTAGCTTTTTGTTCAGCAGCTCTCCAGTTTGAGGGCCTGACAGGTAAGATAAGCAATAAAATAAGTAACAATAACCATAAAATTGTAGCCTCACAAAGCAAGAGGGTTTTGTCTACTGGGGTCAGTGACCCCCTTAAAAGCTGCAGAGTGCAAAGTGCAAAAAAATGGGTGCAAACTGCCATGTTCAAAGTTAGGGATTGCTGATGTGTGTTATGTTATTGCAGGAATTAAACTGTTTGTGTTAACTCATTCACTGGATAACAGAACTATACAGGGATTGCTGGTTTCTTTTTCTTTGTTGTTTGCATGTCCTTGTAAGGCTTACTTCTTGCAAAATGCAGATCCCAAAGCAAAACTGCAAAAACTGTCATCATTGACTGCTATCACCTGCAATCATTTGTATTAGGAACATTATGCGTTATAAATCAGGAAAAAGTATTCCATATATGACAGTACTCTACAGTAATTTTGTGACAAAAGCTAAAACAGCTAAATTCTTGTTTGTTGGTTTAGTAAACCAGCGTAAGTTTTCTAACGTTTTTCCACTCCAGGTTTTTTATGTAAAAAAAGCATAAAAGATATCTCTTGCAAAATTAAAATCAGGACCCTGTATGTTGTTGAGAAGCATCTTATATTTGTGTATGTTATACAGTAATTTAGCAATCACTTTGATATGTACAGTATCTCCCATCACCAGAAGATGGCAGCAAAGAACTTTATATTTCATTACTTTTCCATTGTGTAACTGATACCACGGGTTATCTTTTTTTAACAGGGACTTCTCTGTAAATGTAAATGACATCAAGATTGATAAAACTAAGCCTTTATGGCACAACTACTTTCTGTGCGGACTGAAAGGAATTCAGGTAAGGGCTATTCATCGTAAAAACATGCTCATTATAAATAATGTGAGCTGAACAGGAAGTATTAGCTTCCCATTTGCTTTCAATTAGTCTTAACCACTTTGATTTGTGTGTGTTCAAGTTATGGTATGTTTTAACTGGGATGTCCAACCTGTGGCTTGTGCCGAACAGCTCCCAACCCACAAATCTTATTCATGCAGCAAAGAATCACAAGACTAGATTCCTGCTGTAAGCCTAAGATCACATGGGTTTACAATGCCACAGTTTAATCCACATGGCAGTGCAAAATTCATTCCCTGTTCTGCTTCCATCTAGATAAGGCTGTATATCAGAACTGACAGCTGATTTTTGGACCAGATACTGATCCAAAATATGCCGAATGGGTTAATGACACAGATGTAACCTTGAGCAGCCATCTTGTTTTAATAATAAGCAGGCCTTTCCCAAGTCTGTCTGCAAAACCATCACATCTGTGACATGTGTATCTTTGTGGGGAAAAATATTAAAAACAATTGTTACCCAACATATTATGATTAAACAACAAAAATGACATGATGCCCAATAAGAAAATACTTCAGGCTGATTAAACAACTGGATAAAACAATGAGAGATGCATTCTATACCATTGCTTTAGCAACTGTCAAGAATTTCTGTTTCTTATTTTATATGTTTTAAAAAACATAGTTTCTTGCCTCGACTGTAGCCCATTAATTTTTCATAGAATTGACATCCCCAATGATATGGAAAGAAGTGTTTTGATATTTGGCAAAATTGGCCATATGGTAAAGCATGAAATTTTAAAGAGATTTTCATAAATAGTTTTATGAAAGAAATGTATAATTGAATAGCCATATGTGTAGCCAAAGTAATAATTGGCCAGATCTATTGATTGTCCCTCAGCTTTAATGCTTGGATTATGAGGCCCAGGCACTTTTATCACCTGATGATATCAGAACAACTTATTCTCAAAATACCACTTCCTCTATGGAACCATAGATGTTGATGGAATTACGAACTCAGCACGCTAACTATGTAACATGATTTTCCAGAAATGTTCCTGGCAAACTAAACACCAGTGGAAGAAGTCACATCCAGTTCAAATCCGGAGCACTAAACAACCATACTCTAATCTTCCTCTTATCTGCAGGTTTAGAATGGCACATTGCGCCCTCAGTAACACTATAATCCCCTATGCCCTCCACCCTCTTTCCAGTACACCTTACCTTGTTCTCATTCACCTTTTAAGACTTTCTCTTGCAACTGGAAGATTTCTTTTTTTTTTCTCGAAATCTCTTTTATACATGCTTTCCAATACTGCGATTAGATATAATCCTGCAAAATTCTAATTTGAGATCAAATATTCTTCGTTGAATCAGGCTTTAAAATTCCTGGTGTCCCAAATATAAAAAAGTAAAATAAGTTTAGAGTTAGTGTTATTCTATACATGCAGTAAAAGGTGTCTTTGTTTCAGAAACGCTTTATAGAAAATAAAACCTAGAGCAGGGCTGTCCAGTTGAAGGCCTGCAGGCCAGATATGGCCCCGCAAAGGATTTATATTAATTAAATATGTGTCTCCAGTATGCTGTATGGGATAGAATTGGCCCACTACATGTAATACGTTGGACAGTATTATCTAGAGCAAATTGCCAAGTCACTGCAATTAACTCTAGTGCAAAGTTGATGCAGGGCCTGGTCCGACTGCCATCTTGGAGTCAGAAAGGAAGCTGCAGATATTTTTTTTTTTTAGTTTTTTTCCCTTTCTCTGAATCAATTAGTAATTGGACAGGTTTTGTTTAGGTTGAATTTGGTGAATATATTATCTTTTTTCATCTGCTATGTTACTATGTTATTTGCTGTGTAAGCTGCCATGCAAGATCCTTCGGTCAAGGCTTAAGCAATTTAGGATACTGTGGTTTCATCACTAAAATAGTAACAAACTGTTGCATGGCTCTCTACAAAGACAATGACACTCACCTTTTTCATTACTGTGGTCCTTTCAGAGACAACCCCTATACTCACAGGTGCCTACTTTTTACTTGAATCTGAAAGTTTCTTTTTTTTATATATATATTCTTTGTAAAACTTTCTTTTTTATCACCTTTTCCTGAGAGGAGCGCTGTTGATTAAACTGTACTATAAGTTTGCATACTCACAAGTAATTGAACATAAAAATATACTGCAATGGTGCTGTAACTAAGCAATTGGTATTGCTTTTTGAGTTTGGTAACTGCAGTTAAGTAATTACTGCACCTTGTGGCAACCTTGGCTCTCTGTATGTTATACTGAGGTCTTTATATCGGCAGCCTGTTGAACACATTTTCTTTTCAGATCTCTCCAAAGCACCAAATGTACTAAGAAATGCCTAGTCATGTTGACTATGCATCATAATTAAGATAACATTTCAAACTATGTTGCTTTATTACCTATGAATCAGTAACTAGGAGTGAAACCAGCAACATATATTATTATTCATTACTACCTGCACGATTAGGGGTATTTTCAGGTGTGCTATATGTCTCCTTTCATGTGATTTTCGGGATGTGCAGGTACAAAAATGATCAGTGCAGATATCCACATAGCATGGACATTAGGTGTTTAATTAGTTGGGCATGTTTGAATATGTAGTTCAGCTCGGCTTAAACAAATGATAATAGGCCAAATTTAAAAGCCAGAAGCAAAGTATAAAGGACAAAGACAGGTGCACAGTGCTCTGCAGGTTGTACCCCCTTAGAAAGAAGCACAAAGAGCTGCACTTTCCTGTGACTACTGTGCTGCCTGCATTCAGCAATGCTGCATTCAGAAGGGACAGGAAGAGGGTGGCACAAGGGCATCCCCAGGAACTCCGTAGGAACGCCCTCTAGCTTTTACATCACTCTGCAAATTGTTTCGACTCACATTTATATTCATGTTAATGGAAACCAATACACTATACCACAAGGTGAAACTGTTTGCATCAAAGCATTTTTTCATTTGACGTGCAATTCAGAAAAGGAGAACACCTGCCAAGCTTAACTGTGGGAGATGTCTGTTGCTAATTATGATGATGACCGTTTGCAGCAACTGAAGTGATTTTTTTGTGACACAGCGCAACACCTCTTTTACAGAAAACAGCTAAAATGGGCTCAAATTTCATTCTGCACATTGTACAATAGTTTGCTTATGTACAACACTATAGTCTTAGTTTACAAAATGCCTTTTATACAGAACTGAACTTCAAAATTTTGGCAGAAACAGTCTGAACACTCTGTTAAAGTTTGCTGGCATTATTTCTAAGAATTAAACATGCTGTTCAGTGGTATAAATGTTTCAGTATTTGGCACTGCTGATTTCTAAGCCTGAAACAAGAGCATGTTATTCTTTTTTTCTTTAAACATTGCGTGATAAGGTTGAGACAGATACATTTTCACATATGCTTTCTAGTTAAATGTCTTTCCTTCATCATTAAAAAGAAAATCTTTTAGTATTATGCAAGAAATTTTATTACCTAGAAGGAAGATTTGTTTATACGTGTGTATAGACACATTTTAACAATATATATTTATGTGGTGCTGGTGCTTAGACATAAATGATAAACTGGGTGGTTATTCCATATATTTATACAATATAAAAAAACACAGGACAATCTAAATAATTGATATCCACCCAGGAAGAAAAGTAAATCTTTCCATAGCTAATACCTATATTTAATATAGCAGTTTATTGAATGGATCATTAAAAATACATCCAGGTTAGGATTGTAGGGGTTACTACAAGCATGTGGTACCATTGGGGAGTCCCCCTAATAATAATTTTGAAATAATGAATAAAACTAAGCCTAGGCAATATTAATGAAAACGTAGATTTACTGCTGTAAGTATAAAAACAAGATGTCCTTGCTGTGTGTGTAACCTGTTGATATTTAGTTCAAAAGTTATCTCCACATTATGAGCACAGCAGTTAGGATCATTAATGAAAAAAACTGCGTGTTCATATATCCAACACAGGAGTAATAAAGGTGCATGTAGTGTGCGCACTGTTCAGCCTGGCCAATTAAGTGAAAATGATTATCAGATTACTTAGCTGAAAGTAACACAGCTTAGTGGAGCTCTAGGATCATCACATTAGGTGTCCCCCTTGGCTGCTGCCTCTATTACTGCTACTGTTAAATTGTTGCAGTTTTCCACCATCTATTTTTCCTTTTATTTTTACAAGATGTCTAGGTATTCAGAACTCTGCATAACATCATTTTATTTGATGCTGACCTAAAATTATGGAGTCTGCAAGAAAACCATGTTGCAGTGAGACACAATTGACTTGCACCAAATGAATCAGACACCAGTGCCATTATTATTAAAAGTGTTCTTGCAGAAAGGGACACCATTCTTGAAATAGAAGGAAGAATCAGTGGTACAGACATACACTGGAGTATTGTCTGCTAAAAATGTAATTAAGTTTTAAGCAAAGCCAAAGTAACAGCAGTGTGGCTAAATGTCATACAATGGCACAGCCAAAGCCTTGATCTCAATATAACTGAGAATCATTGGCAGTATTAGAAAAGTGAGGTGTATAAATAACATCTAACCAGCCTGAACAAACTGGAGCACATCTGCTTAGAATAATGGGCCAAATTTACTCCTGAAAAGTGCGCAATGCTGGTTACATACTTACTCTAAAATAATTACATTTGGTTATTCTGCAAAATCTTGGCAAAATCTTAGAGCTGTCCACCTGGAAGCCTGTTTTCTAAATGTGGCTCTACTTGATATATACAGTATATATATATATATATATATATATATATACAGTATGTATGTGTTTTTTTTATCAATCTAAGACTGGTGAAAGAGAATCTTGTTTTTCCATATATTTCTAATTTACAAAGACAACTACATGAGTTCTATGAACAGATAATTTAATCACAGTTCAAGATTGGGTTGAATGTTTAAGAGGGATCTGGACAGTTGGTGTTTTCAGTGAAACCTTTTTAAATACCACCACCAGTCTTACCTATAAGATGCTGAGCACGCACTACTGCTTGTCTAAAACAAACAAAGCTTAAGGGAATCGACAGTTGTATATTGGATGTTCTGTGGTTTTGTGATATGCTGTGAAAACAGCAGGTGGGGAATTTCCCAACATAGTCATGCTTCCCTGACCAAGGATAAACATTACTATAAGCCATAATACTAGAACATTTTCTTAGTATACAACAGAGCTCAAAATAGAATGCCAGTAAATTGTGACATTAAATTGGACTGATAAGTCACAGAGGAGTTACATGACCATATAAAAGCTTCTAATATCCTCATATTTTTCAACAAGGGGTACTATATTTATTATATTGCATAAGTTTCAGTGAGTCATGTGACAGAAATTACATCACTAAGCACCGATTATAATGGATGACATCACTAAGCACCATTTATAAGGATATAACTTACAGGATATTCATGGCTCTTGTGTATTATAATGTTATAAACATAACTCTCTGAAATTTAATCTAACAATTTCTAAGGTTAGGAATTATTTGTAAACTTTCTAATTACAGAATTTTATAGTAGTGTTATAGTATTTGAGTATTATTAATATTATAAAAAAATCATTATGTGACAGACCCTTTTGTCTGGAAAATATTTGTAAACTAGGGATCAGATTTTTTTTAAAGGGGATCTAAACCCAAAAAATGTATTTCTTTAAACTTACTGTAGGGGGCAGATTCATCAAAATATGAGTTTGAATCCGGAAATGGGTAAAATTCGGATAAGATACGATAATTTCTGATGATCGGAAATGTCACGAAAATGCTTACGAAAAAATCGTAATAGTCACGATAATATCTTATTGGCGATCCGGTCACAAAATTTTCCTTCTGTGCACGATTTTGGAAGCCTCCCATAGGAATCAATGGCACTCTGCAGCTCCAACCTGGCCCAAGGAAAGTCTCCTATAGGGCTCAATGGCACTCTGCAGCTCCAACCTGGCCCAAGGAAAGTCTCCCATAGGGCTCAATGGCACTCTGCAGCTCCAACCTGGCCCAAGGAAAGTCTCCCATAGGGCTCAATGGCACTCTGCAGCTCCAACCTGGCCCAAGGAAAGTCTCCCATAGGGCTCAATGGCACTCTGCAGCTCCAACCTGGACCAAGGAAAGCCTCCCATAGGGCTCAATGGCACTCTGCAGCTCCAACCTGGCCCAAGGAAAGCCTCCCATAGGGCTCAATGGCACTCTGCAGCTCCAACCTGGCCCAAGGAAAGTCTCCCATAGGATTCAATGGCACTCTGCAGCTCCAACCTGGCCCAAGGAAAGTCACGATAATGAAGCTTTAATAAATCCGAAACTCTCGTTGTGACAAATACAATTTTGTCGTGCAAGTTTTGTTGCAAAGTACGAAAAAGTTGCGCAAATTAACGAAAGAAATGCAGAAAATACGCACAGTTCTATAAATTAAAAAATACGATTTTTTTGTTGTGCAAGTTTTGTTGCAAAGTACGAAAAAGTTGCGCAAATTAAGGAAAGAAATGCAGAAAATACGCACAGTTCTATAAATTTAAAAAAAATATATTTTTTTGTATTTGGACTCTTGCTTTGTGTAGATAAGGATCAATTTTTTCTCAGGGCATTTTCGTGAATTGATGATAGCTGGAAAAGACAGAGCTTCTTCTTTCTAGCACATCTCTCCAAACCAACCTGATTGTTTGTATCAGGGGATACAGGTCATGGGAGTGATCCAACTTGGACCCATTACTTTAACTTTTAACATCACTTATACTAGGAGAAGAAATGTCTTCCCTACGAAGTCTTGGTGACAAGGTCAAAAACAAAATATTGATTAGGAAAGTGTAAAAATACTACTGAGGCTAAACAGAGAAAGTTTGCATTACTGTTAATTCTGCTACTCCTATTTCATTGTCTCTTTTCTGTTTCCTAGGACCATTTCTGTCTGAGCAGCCCTACTGGAATGAAATGTTTGGTAGATGGAACTATTCCTGCAAGTTCGGGTCTTTCTAGTTCTAGTGCCTTGGTCTGCTGTGCTGGGCTTGTTACTCTTATTGCTAATAAGAAGTCTATGTCAAAGGTAAATATATGGGTTCTGGGTATGCTGACAAGGTAATGCACAAAGCTTACTAATTCTATGTTTTTCGGAGGTCTACAGTTTATTCCCTATACTTTTGTTAAGCTAAAGTGTTGACGATCTTAAGGGGAACTCCACCCAAAAACAACATAAGCTTTTTGAAAAGTAAACATAATTTCAAGCAACTTTGCAGTATAAATCACTTAAAAAATATTCAGCCTTTTTTATGATTTTTATGGGCTTATTTATCAGTTTTCGAGTTGAATTCGAGATTGGTTTTCTAAATTTAATACATTTGCATATCAAACACTCGCTTATTTATTAATAGGGAAAACTTGAAAACCTCGAATTTTTGAATCAGAAAAATTTTAGTTTGAAAATATGGCTTGACTTTGCTTAGGACAACTCCCTTTGACTTAGAAACTTGCACTTTTAGATGGCAATTTTTTACATTTGAGCTTTCAGGTTTTTTGCACTTAAAGGAAAAGGAAAATCATTTTGGCATTTTACTGCCAATAGATTCGCTCTGATTACACATTCCTAAGGGTGAGGAGAGCGAGTTTTATGAATTCTTATGGGAGGGGGAGAGGAGAGAGCTGCCCAGACTCTGGCCCCAGGAGTGAAGAATTTTTCTGAGAGAGGAAGTCAGATACCTAAGAGCATGTTTACAAAAAAGGAGAAAATCCCTTTTTCTTTTGATAGAGGACACAGGGCAGCTTTTCCGTGAACATTGATAAATCTCCCTCTTAATGTAATAATATGGTCTCAAACAGTAACCCAAGCCTAGCCCCCTGTACTCCTGCTGATCTGACTACTTTGAGACTCAAAACATTTAACAGCAGACATCTGTCCTCAGCCTGCATTCTCCATATCCCACAATCCCCTGCACACACAATGTCACCAGAAGGTACAGTTATAAGAGGGTTATGCACAAACACCCATTACAAGTACAGGATTCTTTGAATTTCTCTCCCTTCCCTTTATGCCCATTGATGACAATAAATTAACAGTCCAGTGCATTGTAGGTTATGTAGTTCCTGCATGGAGAAGATGTTACAATTTGTTAACATTTTAATCCTCCCCTGCCAGGATTTAAAATGATGCAGAAAGAGAAGAAATGTTTTTCAGTTGGATCTCGGCATATAAAAATGGTATTTATTCTTACTTTGAAGGAACCAATTACAAACATAGGTATATTAGGGGTTTCTGTGGTGTGTGGGGCTCTCTTTTATTCAGAAGCCGGAGTTCCCCTTTAAGACCCAACATTGCAGAAATTAGAACATAACAGTTATTGATACATAGCGGCAGATCTATTATTAGTTGAACTTTAGGTTTGGACATATCAGTATAAGAGAATGCCATAATGATCTTTATGTCAGTTGCATTTTCTTGCAGTTTTGTTTTTTACAGTTTACGGTTTTAGCTGGTAAGCTCTTTACTTTTTGAAAATTCCCAGTTCTAAAAAAAAAAATCTCAATCAGTATAAAAGTTTGTGATGGCATTTTCTGATGATGGCTTTAATCTGCATGCCCAAAACCAAACACTTCACCAATAATAAATCTGCCACTAATGGTTGCTTTTAGCAGGCAAACAAGCCCTGAACATCACAGAACATGCTAAAGCTATAGGTCATTGGATTAATGTGGGTTTTGGTTGATTGCATCAACTACCTTTTCAAGCTGCACCTTTAAACTCTTGCATCTTAAACTGTTGTTAGTGTAAGGGATTTGACAAACAATTCTAGCATTAGGCATGTTTTTGCCATTTTATTCAAAAATTTTATTTAGAAAAATGTACTTGTGCCTGACACTGATGTAAAACAGTGGGGCATTTGGTACAAGGCTGAAAGTTAATTTCCCCTCATATTTTAGAATTGCACTATTTTCCCAATATTAAATGTCTCTTGCCATCAGTGTGTTGTAGTCAGGCACACTGCTTGGCTCTCTGGTTTAATGCAGTCTAAACTAACAGGAAGCTATTGCTGCAAACTTGGTAATTATTGTGTTTGTGTCCAAATGATTGCCTGTTTGATTGACATCACAAAGTCTTGATCAGATGTTGATAGAGTCAAGTAGAAACACCTTTGAGTAATATTGCCTTAGGGCTTCAAATGTAGTAGACAGCCTCAACATTACCATGATGACTGGGTTATCAGAGCAGCTGCTCTATGTCCTACTACTTTGGTGAACATCAACCAAAGATCTTTATGCACTAATGCTGCTCTCTGAGCACAATGTTTGTACCGTGACACAAGGATAAGTGGTTCTGTGCAGGTAAGAAAGGGACAGAGACAGCCAAACCATGTTCCTTCTTATTGTCAAGGGCACTGACTAATGGAACTGTATGCTTAAAGTTCCTGCTTGTGGCTGTGTCACACCCAGGTTAATGCCCCTCACTAAAATATGGAATTACACAATAGAAGAATATTATGCTTCGAAGTCTCATGATCAGTGAACTTAGTCTATTGACTGCCATAAAAACCATGACCATACAGCAGTGCATTTTAAAGCAGAAAGAAAGGTAAAACTAAGTAAGCTTTATCAGAAAGGTCTATGTAAATACAGCCATAAGCACTCACAGAAACGCTGCACTGACTTCTCTATTAAAATATTTCTTGTGTCTGTAATTCATGTGCCAGAGACATGCAGCTCTCTGCTGTCTCCTCTCTCCTGCTCCCCCCTCCTTCAAGAATGCTAAGAACTCACTCCCCCCCCCCTTAGGAATGTGGATCTGAGCCAATCAGCAGGAAGCTGAATCATAGTCTTACTAACTGAGCATGTTCACTTGGTCTGGGTGTCTGTGCAGGAGTGAGGCATTATGGGAACTTTCTTTACACAGCTCAGCATTTCTTCCTGTTTGGCTTCTAATCATCTGAACAGGTGAAATATGGGGAGACTTAAGGGCACTATTGAGACAACTGAAGGTATGCCTGCAGCTTGAGATTAACTCTTTATTAGCCATTCCTTCTCCTTTAAGGCATTTTTTTTTTTAAATTGGGGCTGTATATTCCTTACTGGCAGGATTACCACCTTGTTTGGCTGATACTAGGCACCCCTGGGGGGAAGGCCTTGCTAACCGGCCCCATGATTACTGATGGAGTCCCTGTTTCAGCCTCTGGATGTATTGACAGTGATTCATTTTTCCATGGCTAATTTGTGTGGCATCTAGTGGTAAGAGGCTTTTGTGTGGACAATATATTAGTTAAGGCTATAGATTTGTAAATTTAGGTAACTTGTTACTGTACGAAGCAGTGTAATTTTGCTCTTTGTCCTTTCCGGGCTACTAAGTCCATAATAAGGGACGCTATATCCATCTTTCTTCATCTCTGTGTAATATGTAACTTCCAGCCAAGTTCTGAAAAAAAAGTCCTGGGGTTTTGTTGCTCACAATAGCTGGTAGCCATTGTGTTTTACATGTAGAATTTGTTTTTCTGAAAGAAAAAAAGAATGTTGTAACGTAAGTTAGTATAGGCTGTTCATACCATTTGCATCTGTCATTATATAAATAGAAATAACTTTTCAAATTTACTTTGACGCTGTTCACTGGCTAACTGACAGTTATTTTTACCAAGATGGGGAAAACGACTAATTATATTAAATATTTCCTTTTCTTGATGGCCCTTTTCTAACATGGGTAGTCCTCTTGCTGGTGGTATATAGCCACAGGTAAACAGAAGAGAAATTAGTTAAGGGTTAACCTATTCAGTATTAGACTTTGATGGATATATTTTAAGGAAATCCCATATCCCCAGTATGAATACTTAAGCAACAGATAGTTTATATCGTATTAAGTGGTCTATTGAAGAATCTCACCAAACTGGAAAATATATAAATATTGCCCTTTTACATCTTTTCCTTTGAGCCACCATTTTGTGATGGTCTGTGTGCTCCCTCACAGATCACCTGACAGATTTTGTTCATTGGCTGATGTGACCTAACGTGTGTGTCCTTGGTTTGTGTGTGGCACAGTAAACTGTACAAGCTGTGGAGCCTTTTTTGCAATTTTTGTATTTGCACATACTACTAGAAAAGTATATTTTGGTTTATTTGAACCCTGCTTCATATAAATGGTTTATTTATATGAAGCAGGGTTTTACATATGAACTGTTTTATGTGATATTAATTTGTAGAGCTGTACATTGTTCTGAATTATAGTTTTCCTTTAAATGGGGAAATCTGTCTGAATTAGGGCTGCTTTTGTTTTCTTTGCTTATCTGTTTATGTCCATAGAAGTTAGCACTGAAGAACATTCACCACAGGCCTGATCATTTTACTTCTATCCATGCATGTTTTGCACACTTAATATTGTTTAGATTAGTGAAGAACAAATCAAGACCCTTCCTGAAGCCCCCATCAGCATTTGCTGTCACTGGCAGACTGGCAGTTGTACTTCTGCATTATCTGGAGGGCCTTACTTTTCTCATGCTTTGCTAGATAAAGTTATCAAACTGTAAAGAGGGTTAAGATATTTTTGCATGACTGAAGGCATTTTTTCTATACAAGCATTGACTTTTTAATGTGATTCAAAATGTTATTTTCCAAAATGATTTTTCAGATTCTGTGAATTTCTTTGCTGTAGGTGTAACCCCTATTCTTTCCATGGGGAGGCAAACTCTAGTCTACCTATAGTGTACTTCTTGTGCATGATTATAACTCTTCAGTGCTAAATTGCTACGTTCATCTTTTTAAAGGTTATTTCTGTCTTTACCACAAAGGAGATTTACTGTATTTTAAAATGTTGTGTCTCTAGATAATCCTATAATTGTTTGGGTTCCTTTTGCTACAAAAGAATATTCCCTCTCAGGAACATTGTTTGAATGCAGGCAGTCAAAAAGCATCAAAGGAAGACATGAAACGCATATTTTTTTGTAAACATAAATGATAAAAAGATAATTGCAGTTGATTTGCTATTTGTTATTCCCCCTGCTAACAATTTACTCTGGTAACCCCTTTATTGCTGGGGGGCTTCAGCATTGTATGATATTCCAAGTTCTGTGCTCCTGGTTCTGGTTACTCACTCTTAGCTGGTTTGTCAGGCTAATTCTTTGCATAGCAGTTGTGCTTGTAATTTGACCAGATGATTCAGAACTCCGTTAAAAGCTTCTCATAGTTCTGCAGAAATGGAGAAAAATGGAGGATTTCATATTACCAGTACACTAGCATAGAAGCCAGACATGTTAATGAATTTATTTAGAATTTTACTGTTTAAAGTTAGAGACCCCCCACCTATTGAGCAGGTGATAAACCAATGCTAACCACTGGCACTTTCTTTCTTCAAGGGCACTTGACCAAACTTTATTAAATATAGATTGTAAGCTCTACAGGGCAGGGACCTCCTTCCTCTTGTGTCCTCGACTCTTAACTTATTGCTGCTGTATTTATCTGTATTTATTATTATACTTTGTATTTATCTATTATCTTATTAACCCCCTGTTTGTATTAATGTATTCTACTGTACAGCGCTGCGTACATAAGTAGCGCTTTATAAATAAAGGTATACATACATACATACATACAAATACTTGCTGGTGTTCTGGGAGCAGGAATGTCCCTTTATCAAAGCACAATTACACACATAAAGTTACACTATTTAATAAACACCATCATCCTCATCCCTATGATGTGGTCACCTTAACATTTAACCCCACTATTGTTTCTCTGTGCAACTGGACAAAAATTCAACAGTCTTCGGTACTAAAGTTTGTAATTTACTGATCCAGTATGACTCTTGCTGTAAATTTTCCCTGTCCCCTCCATGTTTTATTACTGGTACATGATCTATTACCATAGTTCTCAAATTACAAAGATTGTGGCCCTTTTCGGCACAATGTAAGGCCGACAGTTTCTTGTAGCCTTTTAAGCTTCCTTGATGGAATATCTCTATAGTACTCCTAATATGTGATTTATGTTCCCTTAAATGGGTTTTAGACATTATATTTGTTTTTCCACACAGACCAAAGAATATGTTCACTTCATAATAAATATACAATGAGTGGTATGACTATAAGTTATAGTAACCCTGTGTAGGGATGTGTGAAAAGAAATTTCCAATCGTAGAAATTACTTCCAAATTTTTTCAAATGCAACAAATGCATCTCTGCCATTTATTACACTGTCTTTGACTAGGCCTGATTGTTCTAGTATATTTAGACATGGGATTAAGTTTAACTAATTGGTCCCTTAACTCTCTTATATTCATGTAGGGGATATATTTTACCTCATTGTAGAAAACTGGGTAACTAGTTAAAATTCCCTGCTTGTTGAACTGACCTGGACTGTAATATATATTTTTACACAAAGCTACTTTATATATATAATAATATAAGAAATATCATTAAGACCTGTTACCTGCAGACCCAAAGCTATGCCTGCAACCCGCAGTTACTTGACCTGCTAAACGCAGTAAATGTTCAATCATGTTTTGCCCTTTATCTCCATTTTTGTGCATATGCAAAATTTTCATGAATTGAGATATTAGGAAATTCACTCTCAGATGACTAGGATCCACACTGTCACAAATTAATAAAGTCTGTTTTCGGTGCAGTGAGGTTTGCATTTCTCTTCAAGATCCCTGCATACCTTTACATCTACAAATTCTTGTTCTTATCACATTCCATATTAAAGAATATTTTTGGTACAAATGTATTTAAATAATACATTTGAACAAGAGTGACCTGGTAGAAAATGCTCCTCTGCCAGTCTTGCCAGCCCTTCTCTGAGGCTGTTCAAAGCTATGAGACAAGGGATAATGGTAGATTTTGTTATGTTCAGCAGTCTTTTTAACAGCTGTGCAGATTGTAAATGAAAGTTATCCTAAAAATCTGCTGTATGAGCACCTGCTGAATACTTGTGACCAAAACCACAGAATTTTAAAGAGATTAAGGATACTGTTTGCATGAAATCTGGTGTATTTCTCAACAAAACTGTTGTACTTTTTTATGCAACAAATGATTGTTTTTTGTTCTTTAAACAAAAAGTACACTGCAGTGAATATATGTGAAAGAGAAAGAGAGATCACAGTTCCAGGCTTAAATGCCGCTGTCTTCTAGCAATACAATATTACAATATTGCTCATATACTGCATGCCTGTCTCTGGAGGAAACATTATTTTGTGTATTATTTATACACAAGCATCTGCTCCCAAGCAAAACATCACCATATACAACCAGTAGCCATTTTGACTCACTGTATTGCAGTTTGATGGTCAATCTTGGGTTTGGTGGGTGCCTTTAGAGCACTATCTGCCTGAATGCATATTTGATCGGGGCTGTTTTTTTTTCATAGTTTGGGCTAAGGCTAATCCATCCAATTAAGCAAACCTTAAAGCTACAGCACAAAATTATATTTTTGACCATTCTATTTTTTTCTGATTTGTGGCAAGAGGTTAAAGTAAGGCTCATACGTTGATGGCATTAGACTTGCCTCAACTTAACTAACATCCAGAGATCTATGCCTAATCACCCAACATAAGTCTCCAAGCTCATAAATGCTGTTGTGGCTAAATGTTGGTGAAATATAGCAAAATCTAATAGAAAGCCTTTCTACAAGTTTAGAGGCTGTTATAGCTGAAAAGGGAAGGAAAGAGAAATTTCTCCAAGTAATTTTAGGCGACATATGTATCTTTTTATGACAGAAGTATGTGCAACTTGGAGCATAAACCCTACTGAGGATAATAGTTTTAATGGCTAACAGGTTTCCTGATGAAAAGGGTTAAAGGCTAAACTATAAAATTAAAAATGCCATGTCTGATTGCTTTTCTTAGAATCAGTGTGTTACAGCTTTTATATGGATCTGGATGTTTAGATTTTGCCTGCAGCAATATTTCTTTCCCTTGGAAACCAATACTTTTATATAGCAGTTTTTCATCTGTAAATACTAGGCCCTTGTTTTTATTTTTTGTGCCTCTCAGTGAGTTTCCATATTTTGTCCTAGACCATTTCAGTATGTGCTAGGCAATAAAGGACACCTCTGGGTGCATTACCTTTACTGCATCACTGAGTGTTATGCCTGCTTATTATTATCGTGCTGTTCAGATGAAAACTCTCATTGTTTACAACTGCTAAACTACAACAAATAATTTGAAGCCCATAAAATGCCTTTGACAGTTATTTTTTTCATGATGATATAGAACAGCAGTGCTTAAGCTTTTACCCTCCAGCTCTTGTTAAAGTACAGCTTCCAGCAATCCTAAAGAACTTTTAGCTCCGAATTTTAGTTTAATAGCAGCTGTAAGGATGCAGGTTGGGCATATTCGATCTAGAGCTTTAAATTATATATTGTACTTTTCTCTTTCTGTGGGGTTAAAGATTTAACGCTGCAGTCATTTTTGATGAAAGATGTTGACTTTTTTGCAGAATGCAAAATCACCCACTTTCATCTCTCACTACATTGAAAGGTTGTGCCATGAAAATCATGCCCCATTTCACTGAAACCACAAAGAAAAGCCTTTTAGCTTGTGCCTATTGGACATACATAAGCCATTTATTTCACTGATTCAAGTGACACAGGTAGAACCCTGTACTTACTACCTTGTCATAGTGAAAACAAATAAGTGCAAGTGCATTGTGTATGGCATTTTAATAGGTGGTGTTCTGCTTCCATTTTTATGCCTAGTGAAAATAAGCCCCAGTGGAACTATATCATATGGGTTTATTAACCATACTGTTGCGTTCACTTGAGTTATTCTGATTTTCTAACCCTAATATGGAGCACTATGTTAAGCAAATGTAAAAAAAAATGTGCAAGGAGATAAAGAATTTGCTCATTTATTGGTCTTGTTTCTCTATTATTACTTAGCTATAGCTACACCTGGATGAATATTTTGGATACGTTTCATGGATATTGTGAAATTTGACTTTTTCCCAATATTTCATGTGTAATGAAACAGAAATAGTTGTTTTGTATAGAGTAATTATGGCAATTATTTCCACACGGAAATGCACCACATATAAGATTCTGATTCTTCATCCCATGCCATGATCCATTTACATTTCGCAATTAAAGAATTCCCCTGCAGTTCATCAAATAACTTGAAAAAAACCTGAAACTTTTGCACAGTGTAGAAATGTTTCATTACCTTCTACTTGGGTAGCTGTAGACAATATCCTATATAAACACAAAACTAAATGGACTAGTCAAGTGGTGAAAGGATATGGTCCTATGCTTTTAAAAAATGTAGACATCATAGAACATTGCTGAAGATTTAATACACAGTAAAAGCACTACTTCACATTTACACAATCATGCCTTGGGTTACTCCATAAATATGTTGCACATTTCAGTCCATACAGTCCAGCTAAGCTATATCAAATTGTCTTTCAAAAAGATTGAAATGTATAATGTATTTCATTAGTACAATACTATGGAAAATATTAAATAAACCGTTTGTTTTCTATTGGTATTGGTGCCAGCAAAGTTATATTTAGGTGTCATCTAGGAACTTGCTAGATGTGACATTATTCCCTTTCCATATTATGCATGCCCATTTTATAGCTTGTTTTCACTGTTCCCTTACAGTGAAGTCTTTTTCGTTCTCTGAATGTTCAGATGGCTGGCAGCCTTCCTTCAATCCAAGTTATTCCTCCTTCTTCTAGCTCTTCAAAGAGGACAAAAGTTTCTGAAAGTAATCAGAGAATGAAACCACTTTGCTTCCATAGGCAAAGGCTTATCTAATAATGTTCTAAAAGGCAAGCCCCCTGTTCTTTTCCTCACCTCCCCACAATGCAGCTCGGTGTAGGTTTTTACTAAATATCCCTACCCATAAACATTATTCTTAAGTTAAAGCTATTATTTTCTACATTTTGCATTGATTGTTTGGCAGTAAGAGGTTAAATCTGTTTTTTTTCCTTACATTTTCATTTACCGCAATGCCAATCTGCTAAAGGTTGAATAAGGCATGTACCTGTTTTAGCAATTCCTGATATGCATTTGCTGATTATTTTGTATGTTTTTTTAGCTAACATATTTAGCTAACATATTGTGATCAAAACCAAGTGGAATGAGTTTATTAGGTAGGCCCAAGACCAAGCCATTGTGGTACACATTTGTCTGATGAAGTGGGGAGGATATCAGATTTCAGGAAACTAGGTGTAAATCTGAAGGCCATGTACCATGTGCTATGTTAGGGGGGTGGTTTATGTAGTTTTATAAATTGGTGCAGAGAAAAGGGCTTTTAAAGATCTAGGTAGATATATCCTGTCGTTTATAGGTTCTATTTAATGTATGGGCTATGTTTCCAGAGGACACAAGGGCATCTCTTGAGATTTGAAAAGTGGTTCTATCAAGACAGCAAAAGAGTTTTTTTACAGTTGTGAAGCTGTGGAATTCTCTTCCTGAAAAAGTTGTGCTCTCAGATACATTAGATATTTTCTATGGGCCAGATTCCTTTTTAATAAAGGAGAAAATGCAAGGTAGTCAAAACCTTTCCCCCTCTGCTCCAACTATAGATGTTTTTCCCCTTCCACTGGATTATCTAAACGTTAGAATAATTCGGACAAATGGTTTATCTGGATGGATGTTTTTCTTTCTACTCATCTACCATGTAACTATTTTAATCTATTACGTAATAGCACATAGCTACAGCAAATGTAGCTAGAATTGTAAGTGTCAGAATTGGAATCTAAGATGAATCCATCTGCTATATTTAGTCTCCAGATCCTTAATTATTTACCAATATATACCAGTATTTATATACAGAGTTTATAGAGACACTATAAACATTTATCATCAAAATCATGTTCTCTAGAGAGCAGATCTGTGATACTTCCCATGCCATATAGCCCTTGGCCACTGAAGTTAGAGCCCCCAATAGTCACAATAGTTTATTTTAACTGACCACCTATGAAGACTAGTCAATCCAATCTTGTAATTTATATGTAATTTTGATTTTGTTGCAGAAATATTAAGACTTCATGACCTAGTTAAATTACTGCTTTCCACAGAAATACCTCACTTTCTTACCCAGGCCTCTTTTATTCTAAGCCTTCATAAATCATGTGATTGCAATATAAAAACGGATAATTTAGTCAGTTCAGCCATCATTACCTGTCCAACAGACACCCCTCCCAGTTTATTGTGTTTAATGGTGCCACGTATAATGCCTATACATGACTTGAGGCAGAAAGACATGCACAGCTATCCTGGTATTTTTAGAGTGTGGGAAAGATAAAAGAGATAAATGCACCTAATGACCCTTTAAAGTGATATAAATACTAGGGATGCACCAAATCAGTCATTTTTTAATTTATTATTATAAAAATACCAGATCTTCCACAGAAGTGTTAATCCTAATTTGCATGATCACATTTAAGAAAAGTAAAAAAGTTTTGGATAAATAATTGTAGCAATCAGTTCATTTTTGCATTTAAGGGTTTAGCTGAGGTTTTTGGGAAGTTAGGAGTACCCAACTTTCTGATTGCCAGCACCAGATGAATAAAGCCCAACCATATTGCAGTAGAGCGGGGCGGTATGACCAAAAATTTATATCACTGTATTTTTCAAAATTATATCGGTGTCACGGTATTTGACGGTATTTTTTTTTCCATGCATGATTAGGTGTTAACCCCATTTCCTAATAAATTAGAGAATAATTACTGCAGTATTGAAAATCAGAGTCAGGCAAGCGAAGGATCGGCAACAGAAAGTCGTAAGGTAAATCAGGCAGGCTTAGTTTCCCAGGCAAGGCCGCAGACAACATAGTACAGGAGGAGGCGTTTGATAGCTTTAAATACCCCCCACACATGCGCAGAACCGGCGCCGTCAGTGCGTCGCGGACGTGCACACTTTGACATGTACGTGCGCTTTGACGCACGTGCACCTGGACACGCGTACGCAACGTCCCACGGACAACGGGATGCGCGCGAGACCGGGCTGCACGGGTGAGTACCCTGACACCCCGGTATTGCGGTATCTGAAAAATGAATATAGTTTTAGAAAAAAACACTGGTATTCGGTATTAAGCGGTATATCGCCCAGCCCTATATTGCAGGCACATTGCTATAATTATAGCTATGTCTGCATTAGCTACCTTTCAGGTTTTTGAACAGGTAGACATAAATATAATACCAACACCAAAGCCCTAAACAATACTCCATTCATATTGCACTTAGTGATGGAAAATCGTCTGCACTTTAAATCAAGAGGACATATTTGGTTAAATTCTTTGTACATTACCTGTTGCAACTTGAGTCAGTCCTAAGTGAAACAAATGTATTATTTTGAGGGATAAAAAATATGATATACCAACTTGTTTTATTGAATGCAATCTTTTCCCACAAGTATATTTAGCGTCTGAGTTATCTGCATGCACAAACACACAAATGCAAACACATTTTTATTTAGGTTTTTTAGTAGGCGTTTTTAATAGTTTGTGCGCTTATATTTTTGCAAGTTACCCTAGCATGGCAAAACAATTTGCTTATTTTATAGTGGATGGCATTAGAAGGGAGGCATATTGGTTTCTGTACCAAAAATCAAAACAAGAACACATCAAAACTCATTCTTTTGTTTTCTCTATCGCCATGCTTTAACAGCTGCTGGGTTTCTTATTTACCCTCCCATTCATGCATAGTCATGCTTGGGATTGTAATCTAGCAGTTTTTAAGCATCACTACTTATTTCACAGAAATAAAATCTAAAACGCAAATTAAAGTTTCAACATTTTTTAGAACATTCCAAAAAATATATAAATATATATATATATGGTAAACCAACGAAATGCAAAACCATTAAAAAACAGTTCTCAGATGGTTAGGCGTTCCATGATGTTATTCAGGAAAGATGATAAATGAGACTTGTTTAAATATATTCTAGCTCACAAGACTAAATGGCTGGAAGTTTAATAACCATTTGAGAGCTACTACCCATCTGGCAGATGCCAGCTCTTGTTTTAAAAGTTGATCTTAAAGACATCTGTGGGTTATTAAAGACAATAAGGGGATAGGAGAAACTGCTGTATTAGTGTCCTGTTAATCTAGGTTAATCTAGAACACTGGAGATATAAATTATGCCCACCAAATGTGATAGATATGTCTGTTTTGTGGTTTGTTTGGTAGAGAAGCCTTATTGCTTTTCACAATGGATAATGCAATAAACTCTATTTGGGTCATTTTTAGACAAATGGAATTTCTTTTGGAATATGTCAATTTTGGGGCAGAGTAGACTGTGATCTTTTGCTGAAGGAGTTAGCATATGCTAAAGCAGTTTCATCTAATTTTGGTATGTCTTCTTGCCACTGAAATTGACACTAGTATGCTGTGGTGGTCTGAGTTTTTTTTTTAATACAGTATATGATAGAGAGAGATTTCCACATAATCTTTTATTTCCACAATTTTTTTAAATCCAACTCACATGGAGGAAAATGGGTTGCTACCTGCATTCTACTATGCAAGTGGGAAGAAGCTGGCCTCCTAAGATTGTGAACTTGAATAGCTGAATACAGGATACATTGTTCTTGTAATGGGGTCAAAGTGGCAATATGAGCTTGAATTGCAATTGGGATGCATTGTAAATAAGTGTACTGTTATGCATTTAGGATTTAAGAATATATGGGCTACTAATACAGCAGCAGCAGCAGCGAGCGCAAGCAAGTTATAAAGAGCTCATTTATAATTACTAGGCTCAGCACTAGTCACAAAAATGGATGCAGAATTGCACCATGCCAGTATCAGCAACATTTGGCATCTGATTGTAGAAGCAGCAATACATACTGGAAAATGGGAATGTAATTTCTAGAGATGAACCAAATCTCAGATCTCTTACCAAATTGAATCTGAACCCTTTCTAAACCAGTACAACCACTCCCTTACCTTGTTTCATTGTGAAGTGATGGGTACTGGGAGTTAAAGTCCCTCTGCTTGCCATAGTACATAGATAGTATTGATCTTTCCAGGCCTGGACCTTTGTGGCTTTGTTGCAGAGCTCTAGGCACGGCATGCCATCCAGCTGCTGCTTCTAAATTGGCTCCGAAGCACTGGGGAAGTGCGGGAGACCTAATAGGTTTTAAAGCCCCACTGATCCCTAGTGCTCCAGACCCAATTACGGAAGTGTGCACACACCTGCACATGCACAAAAGGGACGGGGCAGCATTTTGCGTTGCAAATCTGGCCTGGGTATTTTACCGGTCTAGCTTGTAAAATGCCAGCCATAAAGGTATTACAAATTTACCAGCAGTGTAGCTACAAAATGCCCTAATAGCATTGATTCTCTCCCACTACGTGCCCCCAAGCCCTGCTTACTTACTGAAATCGGGCTGGCCTTGTCTATCCTTGCCCCCATATGACATGACTCCACCCCTTTTTGCACCTGTAAAGGCCAGAAGAAAAGGTTTGCAACCCTATGGAGAACAAACGGACAATATGGTTTGTTGTAAAAATCTTGTTTCCTTTTAATCTATGTGATACA